>NW_015627544.1:288761-327802 GCF_001515625.1 Sinocyclocheilus rhinocerous
ACTGTTATTTTGAATTGTAATAATATTTCACAATATTACCGTTTTTACTGTAATTTTGTTAAAATAAATGCAGCCTTGGCAAACATAAGAGACTTCTTTCAAAAACATTAAAAAAAAATCTTACCAACCCTAAACATTTGAACAGTATTGTGCAAATATGCACGTAGTTTTAATGTTTGTGTGTATTATTAGTCATATTGTACAAAATTTGTATTGTTTGCAAAATTGGCAGGCTTGTTCTCCCTACCCACTGAGGAAGAATCGTACTCATATAAACCACCGGAACATTTGCCTGCTTGGCAAACAGTAATTATTTGCTTGGATTATTCTTAGCGTACATTGTTTTCCAAACAGTTGAAATGTATTTCACCCTCCCTGTCCGGAGAGGTGCAATTTTGACTGGCTTTGGCACCAGATCACGCAGGGTGACTGAAGGTAAAAGCAGCTTCAAGGAAAGTTCACAATGTTACGGATTATACGGATAATCCTCCAGAGTCATCCAAACAGAGAGGCCGATTTGATAAACGAACATCAACCCAGAAAGCACTTAAGGACAACCCGGTCGATCTCACAGGTCAAACTGACTGTGATCCATCATTATGCTACTAACTATTGGGCCAGTTAGATGTTTTCCAGAACAGATTAGCTAGATGTTTTCCGGGATAGGGATTACGGAATATGGTATCATCAACGCAAAGACAGTGAGCCAGGTATACAGAGGGGCAGTGAATGGCCTTAAACATAGCGTGACGTCAGTGTGTGAGGTTAAAAGGAAAGCTCGAGGGGGGAATCACTTTTTTCCTTTTAAAAAGATAAGCTCAGGGCGGTTTGTCATTAGGAGCACAGCCACTGTGTGATTTAATCTGGCTTTAATCTCCGGTGCATATGGTCTCCTCCATCAAGGACAACATGGAGATAGATGGCAGTGCAACCATAAGCATGCATGAATCTAATAAGGATGACAAAACAACGTAGTTTTAATGTTTGTGTGTATTATTAGTCATATTTGTGGAGGGTCAGTTTAATATTTAGCATCTTAAATCCAGCTTTGGTTGGAGATAATATTGTAATTTCTGTTTAGTGCATTCTCATTTCTTCAGTCTTTTTTGGGATTTATAATCAACATCAGTGCCACTATAACAGCTATACAAAACTGTTTTCCTCTTTTTTACATCTCTAGCTATTTCTCTTGCCGCACACATCCCATATGTTGTTGTTTATACTTGTCTCAGACTAAATTCTTTTTTATTGAAGCACCTCCTATCTTGCTTGGAAACATCCTAAAACTTCCTCCGTGACTGACGGTTCGGTTTTTCCCATCCGTTAAGTGTGCTGTGTCACTGATGTCAGAGCTTTCATAACTGCCGGCAAAATTGCCAGCAAACCGCTTGTTTGTTCAGTCAGCTATGATTTCAGACGCTCAGCGCTCGCCGTCTACGGTGGTGTTCCTAGACATGTTGACCTTTTCAGATGCTTGTTTGTTTGTTCGACAGGCGTAGTGGGCGGTGCTAGTCTGATGGTTAAGGATGTGGGCTGGTAATGAGAAAAAAAGTGCCAATCTGTGACCAAGAATGGGACAACCGGTGAGCTTCACAGCCAGGTACTGAGGTCTGCATAGATACAGCTCAAGGTTTTTAGCTTTTTTTGCGAAAAAGTGCATTATATGCTGCAAACTCATTCTGTGAAGGTCTTAATCAAATTAAAAGCAAGTGTGTTTTCAAAGTAGTTGACAGCGTACATCATATTCTTTCATGACTGTGATTAAGTGATTAAGTTTTTTTGCAAACCAGAAACACTTAATTTTTCTCTCAAGACTTCTTTCTGCTCAGTCCTCCATTACATTTAAAGCATTTTTTTTTCTCTGCATCAACTTTTGTTTCTTCTTCACATTTTTTGCAGAGTGAAGTTAGGTAACCTGTCTGGATCCCACATAAAATCAAGGTATGGCTTTTGTAGTTCCTTTATATTCTTTTTACTTCCCATTAAAGTGATCATGTTCTTGTTCATTTATGTAAGCACATATTGATTAAAACTAATGAGAACTTGAAGACATGAAAAATAAATTTCCATCCATCCGTCTGTCTGTCTGTCTGTCTGTCTGTCTGTCTGTCTGTCTGTCTGTCTGTCTGTCTGTCTGTCTGTCTGTCTGTCTGTCTGTCTGTCTGTCTGTCTGTCTGTCTGTCTGTCTCTCTCTGTCTGTCTGTATCTATCTATCTGTATCTATCTATCTATCTATCTATCTATCTATCTATATCCGTCCGATATTCAGTTTTCATAGATTTTCTGTGTAAATGAGCTAGACGGATGTTTTTGACCATTGCAAGATCTGTCTATCCATCCATCCATCCATCTGAATGACATACAGATTCCATTTATTTTCTATATAAACATGCACTAGACGGATGTGTTTGACGATTGTGCTTACATCTTTGGTGGCCCCTTCTGTGTGAATGGCCCCTTACCCAAAATTGCTGCTGTTTCAATTTCATGTGAATACTTTAACTTGGTAGCTTGTCCAACTTAGAAAAAAAGATCACTTTGCACAATATAAAGTCAAATATTAATCAAATTATATTAGATTATATTAGATATTTCTTTATGAAAAAGTGAGAGTGGTGCTAGCCTGTGACTCACAAAACTCAATAAATAAAGTAAAAGATGCACTGTAAGTCAGCAATGCATGATATATGACTCAAAGGGAACAGCAACACCAGTTCAAATAAACAGTAAAAAGAGAGAAAGAGTAAACAATAAGGCAGTTAATTGCATAATTAATTCATGCAGTGATAATTTGTGTAAGTTGGGGCACATGGCTCAGTGAATAGAGAAAATAGCACTTTTTGTTAAGCAGGCAGTCCACCCCTTGTTTAAAGAAATGCCTGCAGAAAAGAGGCTTGGAAGTAAATGTGAGTCCAGGTCACTTTCACCTTGGTTTTGTGTTACACTTTCTTTTTTTTTTTTAGTGATATACCATAAACTTTCCCAGGGTTTCACCGAGCAAATATAGGAGTTTGCATTACATTTCCACTGGGCTTCTTTGTTGTGGTTTGCAAAATGGGAAAAGAATGAGGTTAATACTGTAATTCTGTTTCTGCCTCATCTCTTGTGCATTAAGAGCACAGCATGTCCGGCTTTATCCGGGTCTGTGCGGCTGTGGCAAGGCCGCGCTCACTGAGTCAGGATGTTTCAGTTCAAGGTTGCTCTCTGAAACCAGATAACATTCCAATTTGTTGCAATTTCTGTCCACAATCTTGAGTAGTTTTCTTATTCTGTTACAGTAGCTGTTCAAACCACCAGTTTTACCATAGTCTTTATATATCTCTCTGCAGCTATAGCATCTATCTATCTATCTATCTATCTATCTATCTATCTCTGTCTCCATCTATCTATCTATCTCTGTCTCCATCTATCTATCTATCTATCTATCTATCTATCTATCTATCTATCTATCTGTCTGTCTGTTTGTCAATCTATTGTTCTGTCTATTGTTCTATCTATCGTTCTATCTTTCTATCGTTCTGTCTATCATTCTATTGTTATCATTCTATCATTTTATCTGTCATTCTGTCTATTTTTTGTTCTTTCTGTCTGTCATTTTGTCCATATATATATATATCCTGAATCAGCTAAAAACAGCTATTGAGAGCCCGCTGAGGCCTGCCTAACCTCTGTGGAGACAGAGATAGCATTACTGCACTACAATATGAGGTGTCTGCCCTCCATAATGCCTGTTATGTATTAATCCTTTCCATTTCGAGCCTCTCTCATGGACGTTGAGAGACAACGGTATTTGTTACGACACACGCTGAAAGCTAACAGGATGTCCGGGGATTAGAGTCAGAGAGAAGGCATGGGAGAGGTACTCCAGACATCCTCAGTTTTGGCTCATCAGATGATGCGGCTGAAGGCGTCTCGAGTATTTACTGAGAATCCAGATTAACCTGAGTTTAATTTGTAATTAGATGAAGCAGTCATAGTCTCTGTTCGTTACAATGGAAGGGGATTACGCGGAGCTGCTCTACTTTGCTTTTGTTTACGTGTGTTTGTGGGATAAGTAAAGTTATGAGGGAGGAGACATGTGGTTTGAATTGTGCTTATCAATACAAATAAGCACAAGTCAAGCTGCGATACCAAACAGGACCACAGGGAGACGCCAAAGACATTTTGGGCAGCACTGGAGGTGCAATTAAAAAAAAAAAATGACACCAAGCAGAAAACTATGGCTTGCTCAGAAAAGAGGCTCACAGACAGGCATTTAAATTCAGTTTCAGCGATTAAACTGAATATATATATATATATATATATATATACACATACATACATACATACAGAGTTTGGAAAAAAAGAAGTGCCCCCCCTTATTTTTTTTTTTTATATTAAGTACTTTTTAATTTTCATAATTCACAAAGGCTATGTATAGTGCCACAGTCAATCAATAATTAAACGTTTTCAATACAAATAAGCACAAGTCAAGCTGTGATACCAAACAGGACCACAGGGAGACGCCAAAGACCACTAAACCTCCTGGCTTGACTTGACTGGATACATTCAGAATCGCTAAACTTCTTACCACCGCATAACACCTCAGCCAGCCAGCGTCCATTATGAAACATTCTTGCTTTTAAGCTAAATACTCAATGAAAATAATCATTTATTGATATCTGGAGGTGAGTCACTATTCTCTCCACAACCTCTGATGAAATCAGCCATGTTTTCTCTGCATTAGCGCTGTTTTGTACAACTGTTTGAATTTGCATACTGGATCCTTGGACTTTCCAGGAGTTTATCGGTTTACATTAACGACCAAAAACCTGCTTCTTTTCATTTTTAAGGTACTGTTTTCATTATAACTGATTCAAATTAGTAATTATTATTCTACTTCTCCTGACATGCACCTCACACAATTTGGCTGAAAGGATAACAGTAGCCTAGTGAAACAGGACAGCGCCCAAATTTCCTCACATTATATTCGTGGAAAATTTATATAATTTCTCCATCTTTTTAAAGAAGTTGATGCAAACATATGTGTTTATCATTGTTTTTCTATGGTTTTATTCGTGTATGCCTTTGGACTTAAATGGACTGAGTTGTTTTATGCATTTTTGTGATTACAAATAAATAGAGCAGCGGCGACTGAACAAGTATGTGTTTTGTCATTTTATGTCATTTGTCATTTTTAAATCATTGGTAAAATATCAATGCTGGAGACTTTTTAAATTTTTATAAGGACGAAACGTCCGCTTCTGTCAAGTTCATTTTGCGATAGTTTTCATTCATTTTTCCCCTCGCTGGTGAAATGTTGTTGTGTGCCGTTTGCTTCAGAAAGGCGTGTTAAGGGCGGGTTTTTAGAGTAGCGCTGGTCCGACAGTGGAAACGAATCATTGGCCACGCTCGGCTCGTCAGCCCTGGCTCGCATTGGCTAGACAGTTATAGGCTTAGATCTCTGCCACAATTCTGCGCGCGAAAAGATCATATTTTGAGCACACAACATTGCATTTTGCACACGCGCGATCTGAGTTTTGTGGAGAAAACGTTCGTTTTGCAAAGAAAAAAGTATTTAGAGCACACGAAAATCAATTTTGCATTTAAAATAAGTTTTTGGATGTGTGCCCTCAGTGCTCTCTAAATGCCAACGGCTCGCTTGCTCAACACAACCCAGCGTTACAATATGCCGCAATTCCAAACGACATCAATCTTAATAACCAATATTAATCTTGTATTTAATCACTTATAATCTATATATTATTGTTCATGAAGGCTGGAAGTGAAAAACGCCTTATATTCAGGAGTGCATAATTATTAAGCAGGTTATCTTCTACAGATAAAATCTCGAGATGGACTAAAAAATGCCTGATATTCAGGTGTGCATAATTATTAAGCAGGTTATCTTCTACAGATAAAATCTCGAGATGAACTAAAAATTAACTCCCAAAACTTACTGCCAGATTCTGGAAGATAAATTCTTCAAACAGTGGTACAAGAGGATGTGGTGCTGGTCCTTCAAGAGCCACTCTCAAATTATCTGTCTATAAAGCCTATATAAGTGCAAAACTTAAGTGCACTTAACAAATATGAACTTTCGCACGCAGAATTGTGGCAGAGATGTAATCCCATAGACAGTGGAAAAGCGGCAACACCTGCGGTAGTCAGAGACCGACTCCGCTTGCATTCATTCACGCGATCTGTCGAGATGAGAGGTGATATATATATTTATACAGTGTTGGTGAAAGTTACTTTTAAAAGTAATGCATTACGATGTTGCGTTACTCTATAAAAAAGTAACTACACTCTAAAAAATGCTACCCAGAAGGTTGGGTTAAACATTAAACCCAGTTGCTGGGTTTGTCCATATTTCACCCAGCACTGGGTTTTCTTTAACCCAGCATTTTTAGAATGTAATTACGTTACTTAGTTACCTTTTATGGTTCTATTAATATAATGGTTCTATTATAAATTCTATTTTGCAGATGTAAAAGCCATTTCACACCAAAAGTGAAATAAATGAGCCTCAGATTGAAGAAAATGTAAATTCACATCTGTACAGTAGAACGCAGGAGAAGAAAGTTCAACACTCTTTAGCAATAAAAAAATGAAACCCAAATGTTATGTTTATCTAAAGTCATTTTTGCTTATTAGTATGGTTGAATTGGATAATTGAAGGTCAGCAGCGAAGACACTGGTTAATAAAATGGGATTAAATACATGAAGTATGTTTAAAATATTGAATTATTGCAGGTTTGCATCATATCCTGAGTTTGCATTTCACTCTTTTTGAGGAATACTGAATCTGTTTTTGTGCATAAATGTATGTATGTATGTATGTATGTATTTATTTATTATATTTTAGATTTATTTATATATTTTTCTTAGTTTAAGTCATTGCTCACAAGTTCTCAAAAGTCCCATGCAATATATTTACATTGTCTTCTTTTTAAATAATAAATGAGTATATTATAATAATTATTTTTTTATATTTTATATTTTTCTTTAAAAAAAGATTTGTCAAATATTTGTCATATTCGAGAACTCATGAACAATGAATCAAACTAAAAAAATCTGAATAGTTTTTTTTCAAATATTCATTGTTCATATATATATATATATATATATATAGTATATATATAAGTCTCAGTTAGCTTAACGCACTACACATAGCAAGGTTTTTTTAAATTATATAATAAATAAAAAGAAAAGAGATAGAATAGAAAAAGAATAGAGCAAGCTAGTGTTAGAGGCCTTTTTTGCTTTTGTTAATTGTATAATAAATAAAAAGAAAATAAATAGATAGAATACAAAATGAATAGAGAAGCTAGTGTTAGTCTAGCTATTATAATTGTTAGTTATATATAAACATACAATAAATATTTACATTTTCATAACAAGCAGGTTCACTAAATTACAAATGTGCACATGCATAACATCACTAAAACATTGTGCTACGATGCTGCATTTGTAAAGTACTGATGAGACCGTGTGAAACTTGTGTTTATCAGCACATCAGTCACTGCTCCTCCACTTCAAACGTTATGAAATGTGGTTTATAGAAGTTGCGTTAAAAAGACCAACCCACAAATATTCCAGAGTTCACGGTGATGATACAGCTCACGCCATAAGAGTGTCAAAACTGCAATGCAGTAAGAGCGTTATTTAGTCTGAGAAACATTCAGTGTGACAGCCGCTAGAAAATAACAATTCTCCCTATGCAGATGTTCGATCCTTCATCACCCGCGAGATACTTCTGACAGCGCCGTCTACGGAAGAGCTGCTCTAAACAGCGTGATTACAATAATTACGGTTTAAAGAAACCATTTAATGCTTTAAATGAGTGAAAGAACAAGAATGATAGTGCAAAGAGAGAATAAGATATCTTTATGGGCGTAACAAGATGCAAACATCACGGTAATCCTCTTTTAACAAGATGAGTGATCAAGTCTTTTGTCAGGTTGTCGAAGGCGGACAATCAATGGTGGTAATTTAGCCCCCCTGCGAGTGCCAACGGCCCGAACAGCCCCCTCATTTATTACCGGCACAGAGCAGGAGACAGAACCCGTGCCTACAGGCCGAGACCGAGAGAGAGAGAGAGAGAGGAAAATGAGAAAAGAGTGTGCTAAGAGAGGACACATCTAAAGATGGGGAGTGCTAATGAGCAGAAAGAAACCAGAGGAGAACATGTTTCTGCCAATTCGCCTGTGCCAGATAATTGCTTATTTTGAGGTTTTATGTTTGAGCCTGTTCTTCTGTGGTGTTTGCTAAGACAGGCATCGCTATCACAGGCGCTCAAAGAGGTAAGAGATTCCAACAAACCTGAAAACTAGCATTAAAAGTCTGTGCGCAACTCTATTTAAAGGAATAGTTCATCCAAAAATAAAAATTTGCTGAAACTTTATTCACCCTCAGGTCATTCATCATGTACTGTATGAGTTCGTTTTTTCCCCAAACAGCTGATAAAAACATCACAATAATCCACAAGTAATCCACACCACTCCAGTCATTATCTTGTGAAAAGCTGTGATTGTTATAAACAAATTCAACATTAAGCTGTTTTCAACTTAAGTCCATAATGCATAATATTGCTTTCTCCAGTGACAAAGTCGACTCGTCTGAATCAGGAGAGAAATATGCACAGATCAAGCACAGTTTTAAACAAATATGTCTGTGGATTTTGATTTGAGAAGACAACAGAGGATGGACTTTTTCACTAAAGGAAGCAATATTATGGATTATGGACTTGTATTTTGTTAAATTATGTTGTTTCTTTTTTTCTTACACTCATGCACTCATTCACTGCAGAGGATCCATTGGTGAGAAAGTGATGCAATCTAAATTTCTCCAAATCTTTTCAAATGAAGAAACAAAGTCATCTACATCTTGGATGGCCTGAAGGTAAGTACATTTTCAGCAAATGTTCTTTTTTGAGTGAACTATTCCTTTAATTTACTCTTGTTGCGGCCCACACTTAATTTTTAAACTTAAAATACTGATTAAACAATTTATTTCTTCTTGAAATATTGTCATGGATGTGTGTCTTATTTTTTATTCATATATTTATTTACAGTATCCTTTTGCTTGTAATTAATAATTAGACTGTTTACTTGCCTTCAGTAAGCTTGAGATTTTTTTTTACTTATATTAGTTTTAGTTTTTGCTGTTGTTTTGAAATTACTATTTTTTAAAACATGATGGCAGCTTCTACCTTCAAATGAAAATAATTTTTCTAACATCTTTGTGGCAATTTTTTATGGTTCCAAAACCACCTTGGGTGGCTTGTCGTCAATTATTCCTTACATAATGTAATTTATTAACTATAAATGCATCCAAAAGTAAAACAATTGTGAGTTGGCCGTGTTATGGGAAGTACATGTATGGCTTCCCTTACGAAAAATAAGTTTATTCAAGTGTACTATTAGTATACTTTTAAACAAAAAAATAGGAGAGCATACTTTTAGTCTACTTTTTATGTACTTCTCAGAAATGGTCTTTCTGTACTTCTCAGAAATATACTTAAAATGACATTTAAGTATACTTCTTCAGCTTTTTGTTCTAAATGTTGTTTATTTCTTTATTTGTTATTTATGAAACTTTCATGTGTTTAAAAAAAGAATGCATGAAGCTAGAATAAAATGTTTGTTTTTACAAGCAGATACCCTGTTCTTTTGATGTTTTGTATGTTCAGATATTCATGTAACAAAATATATACAAATTAATACCTAAATAGGGACATAGTAGTATACTTAAAGTATGATGTAAAGTTCACTTAAAGAAAACTTACGAGTATACTTGCAGTATAAAACTACTAAACTAGTAGGACAACTAGTCTATACTTCAAAGTGTACTAAAAATGCTACTACAAGTAAACTATCAGTATACCTATAAGTTCACTTTTAGTATAGTTGCAGTACAAGCTAAAAATTAACTAAAACTAGTTGTGTACTCAAAGTTTACTATTTGTTATACTTAAAGTATACTTAAAAGTATACTTTTATATACTAGAAAGTGGGCCAATTTAGTCCCAATGAGTATTTGCTTAATAAAATAAACTTGAAGTATACTACTTTTTGGTAAGGGTTTTATACACAGTGTGTGCCATTGTAAAGCCTAAGTTTATCCCTCATAAAATTTACATCCAAGAAAAAATTCTACATGCCGTCTACCCTGTCTAAGGTCTAACCTTTGGCTTTAGTCATATGAAAGGATTTTTTTTTTTTTTTTATAGAAAAACAATTTTTTAATACAATAGGAGCTTATAATGTCTCTCACACACATATTTATTAGTCTCTGGCAAGCTACAATAGAGGTTTTCTGTTTTTACATCAATCTTTAGTTATCTTTAGTGTTGATTTTTGGCGAACTGCATGAAAACTAATTAGGATCAATTTGGCCCGGAGTACAAAAGTCATAACTCAACACAACAGGAGGGTTAATCAATCAAAATAATGTAGAATATCATACTGTAAGCTCTGTTCCAAAATCTAGTGAGCTGCCTCACAGTTAGCTGCCTTCTAAGGGAGTATCCTAACTGATACACTTCTGATGAACCTCATAAGTGACGGATCTGGAACGCTCTACATAGGAAGTAACTCTGCGGGCCACACAAATAGCACACCCCATGGGAGAGCCGACCCGCTATTGCCTTCATTACAATTTGACATTAGCATGTGTGATATGATAAGAATAAAAATGCTTAGCAGGCAGAAATGCTGGAGTAAAATAATAAATTTTTGATTACACTGAGCTACAGCATAATTTTTAGAAAAAAATAATGATTTTGCTTATTTGTCGTAAACATTTTTCTCATGTCGTCATCTAGGATTTATTTGCAGCATGCATGGACTAACACGCCAACCTTTTGGAACAACCTACTGTATGATGAAAAGAACCATAGACTTTTTGACCTGAACCAGTAAGTATCCACCCACAGCACCTTAGCAACCACTTGGCATGCCCTAGAAACCACCCAGAATGCCATAGCAACTTAGCAATGCTCTAGAAACCACACAGAACCCCCTAGCAGCCAATTTGCAATGCCTTGGCAACCAACTACAGCACTGTAACATCAATGCACTGAGAAACAGAAAATGTACATTCTTCATAAAATGTAATAACAATTCTAGTTTACTTGCACTACTATTCGGTAGGATTTATTTCTTTTTAAGAAATTAATACTTTTATTCAGAAAGGATGCATTAAACTGTTCAAAAGTGACAGTAAAGCTGTACGGTATAATGTTACAAGAGTTATATTTCAATTAATGCGTTCTAGTCTATTTAATCACTTTTTTTCAGGATTCTTTGATGAATAGAGTCATGATTCCACAAAAATATGAAGCAGCACAACTGTTTTCAACTGATAATAATAAGACATGTTTCTTATGCAGCAAATCAGCATATTAATCATGATTCCACAAAAATATGAAGCAGCACAACTGTTTTCAACTGATAATAATAAGACATGTTTCTTATGCAGCAAATCAGCATATTAGAATGATTTCTGAAGGATCATGTGACACTGAAACTGGAGTAATGACAGCTTTGTCATTTTAAATATAACAAAATAGGCATATATTCTTCTGTTAATTCCAGAGATAAGAGGAATCAGGGTGGCAAAGTGCTGAAGAATGGATTTAAGACTGTGGTTTGGCATCAAATGTGATCAGAAGAGTTGTGCCAAACCAGGTATGATGCACTACAGCAACAAGCGGTAAATCCTGTCTCTTCCATCTTAATCTTGAGTTTTTTCTTAACCAGCAGCGACAAGCATTGTACGATGACAAGGCATTTCAACATCATCTCATTAGTGTTCATAATGTGTTTCTAGCACACATACTTACAGTATCACTATAGAGGATGGCTTTTAAAACATAAATCTTTATACATATTTACAAATTTACAATTAAATCATGAAGATATGATCAAAATAGAGTCTGAAGTTGTACATACAGTATACAGAAAACGGTTTTGATTTAGAAGCTGCACTGTAAAAAAGTTGTAAATAAAACAATGATTATCAGTGTATGGTTTGCAGAAAAAAATTAACTATTTCAGTCTTTTTACTTCAAAATTTTGTGTTTAATTCAAAGGGTTTCATTTATTTTTGTCATGATGTCCAGTTGGAGTGCCCACAAGCTCCTCTAGAGGGCATTCCATCCTGGACCGTTGCCATTGTTTCACGGACTCCATTTCCCATAACATCCCATGCCTAGGAACTGATTGCACTCACAGCTGACTCCATTCAGGAGGACTATAAAAGGACACTACTGAACGTTTTCCATGTTTAGCTTGTCTTGTTTCTCCCTTACCTCGTTCCTGCCTTGTTTTTGCCTTGCCTGTGTTTTTGACCTTGGACTGTTTCCTTGTTTTGTGATTGTTTGCTGCCTGCCCTGACCATTGCCTGTTTTTGGAATCTTTTCAAAGAAGTGAGTGACACCTGAAACTGCGCAAGTGGTTTGCGTTATTTGAATCAGAATACGAAGCAGTCACGTGGTTGTGTGCGAAAACGAAGCTTCGGACGTCACAGATCACGTGGTTTTGGCAAAATGAATTAAGCTCCGGTACAGTGCTTCACTGTGAGATGTTTAGTTTTTTTTATACAAGCTTCGAAGCCTCGGTGTCGAACGTCACATCACTATTGGATACTATTGTTTGCTGGTGTTCGACCCTGCCTGTCTTGACCACGATCTGTACAATAAAGCTCGCATTTGGATCTTATCCCCGGTGTCACTCCCAGTCCGTTACAATTTTGTAATTAATTGTGAAATTTAGTAGCAATTTCTGAGTGAAAATTGTTTCATCACCATTTTTTAGTGTGTGCATTTACATTTATTCATTTGTTCAAATTAACTTATAATTGCGGAACATCACAAGCAGTTTGTCATATTGTATGAATTGTTGTCTTAAAAATGCACATATGCACTTTTTTGCTTCTTAAGTCGTCAAAAATTTAAATTCATTCTATATATTTTCTAAATGCATGTTCGATCTTATTGTGGACAGTTTATCTGTGCATGTTTCATTTTTTAAAACAAGCTTGACCTCGTAATGTATAATCAAAATGTCAAACTGGACCTTTCAGTGAAAATGACAGACTTCTCCAATGCTTACATCTCAAAATCCAATCAACGACCAATGCATAGAACCAAGACCCTGCTCTACATTTATTTTTTTTTTTTTTTTTTTTTGATAGTCCGTTGGATGTATGTCACAAGTCCTGGAGAAAAGATCTCTCACTACATTTCATTGTGAGATAGGTACTATGTGGAACAGTTTGGTAGCTTGTTTTTATTTTCCGCGCATTTCAGTGCAGCCCACACTAAAATCTGATTGGTTTAAAATTGTGCTCCAAATAGACGTGTCTGTTGAACATGAAATGTTCTTTGCTTTCAGGGAGGACAAAATATTTACTTGACACCGGAGACACAGTTTAAGGCCAAATAAGATCATTACAAGATGCTATTGAACTGTCTAACAGTGTGCACAAAATAAACCTGAACACAGTAAATGAGACTCCTAAAGTAATGAAGGACCAATTAATTTGAAAAATAACCCAATATTATTTGGCGTCTGCAGGCCTGTCAGTTGTTTTGCCGCTTTGATTCATCATCTTCTTTTCAGGCTGACTTTTCAGGTCTCCTCAAAGCCGCCCTTAGCATTAGGATGAGGATCAATCAACTTCCATTGATCCAGAAAGTGACAGGAAGTTCCTATTCATTTTCCGAAAACTGTTTGATCAGTGACCTCAGAAAACCTTCCACGCAGCGCTTTGGTAAAACGTGCCCTCCTCACCCTCGCTGTCTCTCCGCACTCAAATTTCCCAGCTCGTTCATAATGCCTCATGATTCCTCTGTGTTTCTCTAGCACTGGTCCGAGCCTCTATGTATGTCAGTGAAGAACTCTTGACATTGCGGGAAAACGTCTGCGTCACAAAAACAAAATTAAAACAAATGAATATTCAAAAAGTGAGTGACTTTTTTGGAAGAGAATGACATGTGAAATGTGTAACTTCTGTTCAAAAATGTTTTCAAACAGGTTTTCCTGAACACTCCCTCCATGACATTGTTCAGGCAAACAGATAGTCCCGCCCCCAAACTCACGCCATTGGTTGAGCCATCATATGTATTTATATTTGGTGGAATTCATCCTATGAGTTGCTTACTTACAGTCTTTGCATATTAAACTGGGATGAGGGAAACCATTTTAACATGAGATATTAATTAAATGGTCCTAAAAATAGGCTTTATGTTCTTTAAGCAAAGTATAATTTCCTCTATGTAGGTCACTGAAAAGTTGTGGACATTGCGGGGAAGGTAGATTTCAAGCAGGTTTTCCTGAACATTCCCTCCATGCTATTGGTCAGACAAACAGATAATCCATCCCCAAACTCACGTCATTGGCTAAATTACCGCATGTAAAAAAAATTTGGAAACCATTGCCTACATTTAGCTTTTTACTTCTGTAAATCTGTAAAATGTATAAAAGCTGTGTTAGTTTGTGAAGATTACCATGATGAACAAAATGTGTAATAATCAATCTTTTGTTGGTCACAGAGCTTATTTTCTGCAGTAATCCAAAAGCCAATGTAAAAATCCTACTGGGATTTTGTGGAGGGAATCAGGATGATGTTAACTGCCAATTTGGCCTATAAAAGTGCATAATTACTGCAGTGCTCTATATAGGAATTACCAAAAAAAAAAAAAAAAACATTTAGATGCATTTCAATAATTTTTGAAAGAAAATTGTTATTAATGTTATAATGCAAAAATAAAAGCCAGCTTCTTTTATTTTGACCGATATATAACCTGTTTTTGTGTGATTATTTTGCGCATCTAAGGAAGTGTGTGTATGTGTGAGAGAGAGTACAAAGAAAGAGAAATATAGATTGATGACACTGGTTCAGTGACAGAATGAGAAAGGGAGAGATTGAGAATGAAATAACAAACAGAGATAATGTTTGACCGTCCTTCCGTTACAGCAGTCTTACTCTCCAGCCACTGCTTCTTTAACCCAATAACAGTGTGGGCATTATGACAGCATTAGCACACACACAGTTAAAGATCAGGTTTCTCCTCAACGCCATCAGAGATTCCCAGTCTATGGTCTGTTATGAAAGCTTCTCCACCCTTCGGCCGCACTCTTTTAGCTGTCTGTCCATAGCTGTCCGTTATCCCATTAAACAGCTGTCTGCTCTTTGTGTCTGCTCTTTGTGTCTGCTCCTTAAAGCCA
Source organism: Sinocyclocheilus rhinocerous (assembly GCF_001515625.1). Taxonomy (NCBI): domain Eukaryota; kingdom Metazoa; phylum Chordata; class Actinopteri; order Cypriniformes; family Cyprinidae; genus Sinocyclocheilus; species Sinocyclocheilus rhinocerous. The sequence goes on from NW_015627544.1 coordinate 303,977, forward strand.
ACAGGATTTCCTCGTAAAAGCCACCCCAGACGTGTTGGGGCGAGCACATAACGCCCCAGTGGAGAACTGATCCATACCCTGAGGGATGAAAATTAAGCCAGAGAGTTTCTCAGGGGAGGTTGGTCACCACATAGAGCTCAAACGGTTAGTCACATCGCATTACGTCCATTTGAGACACATCTGACAGGTTCGGTTTCTTGGATTTTTATAGTTTATGATGTTGGAATACTAATGCAGATTCAACCAAACTTTTAACTGAATCAAAAGTTGCAGTTAAGTAGCTAATAGACCCAATATTGCAGACTCCATATTGAATTTTACATGGATGAAAATGAGCCTGGTTTTCATTCCTGTGAAGCAATAAATATGGCGCCACTCTTAAAGGGGTGGTTGATTGCGATTTCACTTTTTTAACGTTAGTTAGTGTGTAATGTTGCTGTTTGAGCATAAACAATATCTGCAAAGTTACGAAGCTGAAAGTTCAATGCAAACGGAGATATCGTCTAAAATTCTGGCAGTTTAATGCCTACAAAAACGGCTGGTAGGGACTACAACGAGTTACTTCCCGGGTTTGTGACATCACAAACCCAGATAAACCCCGCCCTCGGGAAAAGGCAGCAAAGGGGGCGAGGCCATGCTGCGCCTCGGGAAAAGGCAGCAAAGGGGGCGAGGCCATGCTGCGCTGCTTTAGAGAAGAGGAAGAGAAAACTAGGGGTGCACTTAAAAATCTATTGATATATGAATCGCGATTCTGTCTTCTAACGATTCTAATGGATTCACAAGTTTCAAAATCAATGTTCTAAAGCAGCGGTTCTTAATACCGTTCCTTGCATCGCCTGCTCAGCCTCTCTCTCTCTCATTCAGATCATCAGCTCAGCTCAGTTCTGTTCTATTTATTTTAACTTTTTTTTTTAACTTTTAGTCATTTAGCAGACGCTTTTATCCAAGCGACTTACAAATAAGAAAAAGTAATTAAAACTAAAAGCTAAAACTCTATAAATACTATATATATATACACACATTTAAGAAAATAAAAGAAATTAAATAAAAATGACAAATGCATACAACAACAAAAACAGGAAAAGATCAGTCCGTTTCTCAGAGAAGGGACAGAGCGGTGTGGAATAAAGGTAAATTATGTGAAAAATAATGAGTTTTTTAAAAAACGAAGCATTAACACATGTTAGACTGCACCCCATAAACACAATCAAGCCTAGAAAAAACCCAGTGAACCACCCCTTTAACTAAAGTCTGAGGCACCCTTTGTACATCTCTAGAAATGCTTTAGCATGTCACTTGATCTATACTTTTATGCCTTATGTATTTTTGTGAAAGCTCATCTCCTGCACATATAGGAAATTTAGAAGCAGGTGAAGTGCAGTTTTCATTGTACTATGCATAATTTGCAACGCTTATACTGTAGTTAAACTAGACAGAAACAAATGAGGAATAGGCCTACTATACATAAAGTAAGGTAAATTCCCTTGAGTGAGTCAACATTTGGCTTAATAATTCAAGGTACAATACCTGGTAAGGATTGACAAACTTAAAATTAATGAGAATATCCATTTTGTGAATCATAATAGTTTTGGAATTTGAGAGAAATGTAATTCTACAAAAATGCACTGCTAAAAGATATTGATTGTTATTGATCTATTTTGGTCTCTGGGTTTTTGAATGTTTTGCTAATGTTGTTGTTTTTTTTCTCTCCTGAATTAAAAAAAAAAGTTTTTAAATGTTCTATAAACATTTCTTGGTTATACAAACATAACAGAAAACATCAAGGGATGCTCAGTTTGATAACTTTGTGAACATTATGCAAACATTATTTTTAAATAGTCTCTGAATGCTCTGAAACAAGTAGAAATGTTTAAAGAAACATTTGACAAATGTCCAACTTAAATATTTAAGAAAAAAATGTTCCATGAATGATATATAAATAACATTTTGTGCTAATGTCAACCTAATTAAAAAGACCAGATCACTTTGAATGAGCTTTCTATTAGTGTTACTGGAAGAATGTTTGTTTATAACATTAGCCAAAGTTCTGTGGAAGTTCCACGTTAGCTGGGCTGTTGATCGGTGCAGCAATGACCAACTTCAAAATTGACAAACTATTAATGAGAATATCCATTTTGTGAATCATAATAGTTTTGGAATTTGAGAGAAATGTAATTCTACAAAAATGCACTGCTAAAAGATATTGATTGTTATTGATCTATTTTGGTCTCTTTGGGTTTTTGAATGTTTTGCTAATGTTGTTGTTTTTTTTCTCTCCTGAATTCAAAAAAAAAGTTTTTAAATGTTCTATAAACATTTCTTGGTTATACAAACATAACAGAAAACATCAAGGGATGCTCAGTTTGATAACTTTGTGAACATTATGCAAACATTATTTTTAAATAGTCTCTGAATGCTCTGAAACAAGTAGAAATGTTTAAAGAAACATTTGACAAATGTCCAACTTAAATATTTAAGAAAAAAATGTTCCATGAATGATATATAAATAACATTTTGTGCTAATGTCAACCTAATTAAAAAGACCAGATCACTTTGAATGAGCTTTCTATTAGTGTTACTGGAAGAATGTTTGTTTATAACATTAGCCAAAGTTCTGTGGAAGTTCCACGTTAGCTGGGCTGTTGATCGGTGCAGCAATGACCAACTTCAAAATGAGTGAAAAGGAATCAACTTTTGATTGTGTGGATTCCTATTGCAATGACTTAATTTCTCCTGTGACCAAACCTTAACAGATGCTCTCTGCCTGTCATCATTTTGCACTTTGACACTGCTGACATTGGATTGGCTGTCATGTCTTTGGAGGGTGGGGTCTCATTGAGAGCGTGCACAGTCTTTCTGAAATCACTTACGGCACTATTTGTAAACAAAATAAATGTGATAAAATACTGTAGCTCCTCACACACGCACACACACACACACACACACACACTTTACACTTACTGAATGTCAGAGAGCTGACAGGTGATCAATAATACCTGTTCATTGAGAACAGGAAGTAAATGCCATCGTGTAAATTTATCCTTCATCTCTTGTCTCAGGGTTGGATGGTGGTTAGAGAAGACTGGAAATGAGAATTTGACTTCAGCAGCCAGATTGTCTGGGTATACCCTATGTAGTCCATTACTGATTACAAATGGCATGACGAAAATTTGTGGTTAGTAACGTAATCTATTGGATTACACATATTAGGTCAAGTGTTCTGACTACTATTTGATTACTTTTAGATTAGTAACTCGTAAGATACGAAAGTAGTGCCAATTTAATTCGACTAAAGTAAAAATTATATTTATTTCCATAGTGAAATTGATTTTGAACAATAACTTTTAAACATCTGAAGACAGACTTGATCTGAGTTATGATGTTGTAATCTATGGCATATGCTTTTTTTGAAGCCATCATCCTGCTTTATTTTAATGTATTATTATTTTTTTAAGATAATTGTGTTCAGCAGCGAAATTCACGGTGAAAAACTACATTACACATGATTCACACCAAAGCAAGTCACAAGTCGCACCATAGAACATTTTAGCATCTGCTAAAGTTTTCCAAATCTCGCTAACTACCCGTGTATTTGCATGCATATTTTGCAATACATGTATATATTGTTTCTATATATAATCAACATCTCTAAATCAATCATTGTATGTTTGTCCATCATTTTTAATTCATGTCATTCACAATTTAGTTATTGCCCTTATTAAAACCGTTACTGTAAGTACACAGTCTTGTACCTTTGTCTGTTTGTCCAATTCCCAAATACTTTTCATTTTTGAGGTGGTTAGTTTGGTTTATGGCTCTATGGGAAAAATGAATGGGAATCCCTATGGGAAAAAATACTTCTAGAACCAAAGCCACTAAAAAAGTGGGTGGGACAAATGCACTCTATCAGGAAATATCAGACTGCTGCATGGTGCAATTAACCAATCAGAATCACGTATTTCAGAGATTCCGTGTAATAATTAATGAGAGGTTTCAAACACAGATACTGGCATTTGACTGCGGTTAGTTAACGACCTTGAAGATCCTGGCAATTATTGTTGAAATAACACTGAGATGGAGGGGGAAAAACACAACATATATCAAATTAATTGGGATTCTAACATCCCTGCCATAGTTTGGAAAGATCTATTTTCATGCTCTCTCTCAAAATGAAATAACCCGAGGTTGTCTTCATGGACCCATGTAGTGCAATTCTATCAATTCATCTTCAGAAATATTTAAAATAGCCTATTTTTCAGGAAGCGTCCCCATATTAGGATAGCGCGCAACAGGAATATGTTCACATAAACAAAAACCTGCAGAGAAACATTTTTACGATGAAAACCAAGTCATGGTTGAAGACTGGTAAATGGTTTTTTTTAGCACAAAAGCATTCAAAGCCACCATGACTTTTCCGCTTTTTCACAAGGTCTATATGGCATGATTGAAGCCTGCGCGGCTTTCATGTACAATAGCGTCTTAATTCCTTTTACAAATATGTGGAGCGTGTTCCTGGCTGGTGAGGTTAATTGTGTTACTTGTTGGGGGAAAATGTGATTTTTACAGGTGTGCCGTACGAGGACAGAAGTCGGCCAAGATGACAGGTTTTGAAGCCGGTTATAGCTCTGTACATTCAAGCACGCGTCAGATGTGAATTAAAGAGAGTGGCTTTCAAGAGCAGGTAGCATAAATGGATGTCCTTGATTTAATGTGCTGCCTAACAGTAGATGAGCTTTTAAAGTGGGACTTTTCTTTTCTTCGGTGACCTGCAAAGACTTAAGGAGGTCACGGTTTCAGAGTGGTATTAAGGAGGAGATTGTTAGGCACATATTGTAAACAGTCCCTTCATGTTTAGACTATCAAAGGCTTTTTGTGTCTCTTTATATTTTTATTGTAGCATCTGCATGTAGTAACATTAAAGGACACTAGTATTGATAGTATTGATTCACTCTCACCTGGTGGCTTTTGAAGTGACTGGCTTATTTTCTCATTTGAATAGAAGACATATTCTTACTTTTAACAGCTCTCTGATGCTGCTAGTGAACTTGTAAGCCCATTAAGTCCATTAATTCCCAGCATCACCAACCTTAAAAATATCATTATCCTACGCCGGCCGTGCACTTCGCCGCAATTCAACCCTTTGTGACTTTGTTGATGTCAACCTTGTTGTAGCACTAAACAATTCAGCGGTACTCTAATCTCATCAGACATTAATCACAGGAGATTTTGCTCGGATGTGGTTAGATGAGTTGTCCTGAAGTAGCTGCTGAAGGAGGAAGAGCGAGTCATCAATATTGCTGATGTTAGAAAGAACTCCCACTCCCATATTATGGATTGGAGTCATGAATGTAGGCTGTTCCAAAAAGTAGGCAGAATATTTATGCCTCCTTCTAAGATCTCTAATTTCAGCCAGATTCTAAAGCAGCATAGCATGCATTCTTTGTGGTGAAGCCATACTTCATCCTGTCAGCATTTACATTAACCACTCTCATATTGCTCAAAACTAACTTTTGTTTCTGTGGAACTTAAAAGGAGACATGTTGCAGAATTGTGGTTGTTTTTATATTTATAAATATAAATATAATGTTTTAATGTTAAAATATAATGTTATAAATATTTGCAATATAATATAATAAAAACAGTAATATTGTGAAATATTATTACAATTTAAAATGACTGTTGTCTATTTTAATACATTTTAAAATGTAATTTATTTCTGTGATGCACAGCTGAATTTTCAGCATCATTACTCCAATCTTCAGTGTCACATGATCCTTCAGAAATCATTCAACACGCTGATTTCTTGCTTAAGGAACATTATTATTATTATTTTATTATTATTATTATTATTATTATTATTATTTATTTTCAATGTTGAAAAACGGTTTTGCTGAATAATATTTTTGTGGAAAGCATTATACTTTTTCCACTATTCTTTGATGTTTATTTAAAATAGAAATATTTGTAACATTATAAAAGTCTTTACAGTTACATTTGATTTACAATTTAATATGCCTTGTTGAATAAAACTACCCATATTTTTGAACAGTAGTTTCCACAAAAAAAAAAAAAAAAAAAAAAAAAAAAATTTAACAAAAGCTGTATAAAATATAATTTTAACATTAGGCCGGGATTTGAACAGTGGTCCCCTCACATGGTAGATGAAAACTTTATCACAAGGCCAACACGCCATAAATTATTTCTAATGTATGAATTGTCTATTCTATTCTATTCTATTCTATTCTATGCTTAGGTGACTTAGTGAGCCAGGACCTCCACTAGTCAGATGCTGACTTAGAAGGGAACAGACTATATATATGTATGGAGAGCACAGCTGCTACGGGTAAGCAGAGACTCTCTCTCCCTCTCACTTGCTTTTTCGCTCTTTTCTTGCTAAGCCTCCACTGATTAGTTGACAAAATATTTATAATTTGGTATAATGGCAGGTCTGACCTCTGCTGATATATGCACATACACGCGCACAAGTGCACAGATCCAAGGTCCTCATAACGTCGCTGCATTAATCTACTGTTAAAATACTTCGGCATATGCATGAGAGACTTCAGTGAGGGAAGTAAAAGCCTTTTAGCGTATTCCTAAAGCATCAGCCGTGGGAAAGAAGGATTTGCTAATTGAACGGAAGGCTGATACACAGGCACTTTTCCTGAGATGGTGAAGTTTTAGTGTTTCATCTCTAAAATCTGAATGGCTGATGGGCCTCCTTTTAAATTAAAAAAAAAAAACTTTTCTGTGGATTAATTTTTGATTTGTTGTAATCAAGTATAGTGAGAAGAAAAGACATGGCTGAATATTAAAACACCATGCAAGTTATAATTTTTTAATATACAATTATGATTTTTTTTAAATGTTTTTGATAGAAGAAAGTCCACATGAGTACAGTAAAAACAGTACTAATATTGTGATACATTTTTACCATTAAATCTTTTTTTTATACACTTTAAAATGTAATTTAATCTTGTGATAGCAAGGCTAAATTTTGTAGCATCCATTACTTCTTATCAATTAATCATTTATTATTATTCATTATAATTGATGCAAAAAAAAAAAAAAATTCTGTTGATTAATTTGTGATTTGTTGTAATATGACGTCATTGATTACTATTTATTTATTATTATTATTTAGGCTATTAATTACAAATAATTATAAACAATAATTAATAATAATTATTATATTATTTATTATTATTGGTGCATTATTAGCAATGGTTAATAATGCACCAACCGTGTAGTAACAATGGTTCTTATTATTATTAATGTTTTTGCTTCCTAATATTTTTGTAGAAACTGTTAATTTTTTAGGATTATATTATTTATTATATTATAGGATTATAATGATATTATTATTATTATTATTATTGTTATCATCATCATCATCATTTATTTATGTATTATCATTTGTGCTCAGCTATTAATAATGGTTCTTATTATTATCACTGTTGAAAACAGTTTTTGCTGCTTGTAATTTTAGTAAAAACCATATACAGTATATATAATTTCAGGATTCCTTGATGAATAGAAAGTTCAAAAGAACAAATTATGTATTATGGTGTTAATGATTTGTTTGTGACAAAAAAAATAAAATAAAAAATAGTACTACCATTACAGTACATAGACCATATAATATCATTTTTCATGCATTTAGGTCAATCTGTGACCAGTCAGTATCTTTACAGCGAACTGTATCCACTGTCACACGACAACAATGCAATGTCATACAAGTTGGTGCCTTGGCCTAAAATCAATATATTGATAAATTTTTCCACAGCTAACTCTAAAACACAGACTTCAGAAGTTATATGGTGCTGTTTTTTATGTGGTTAACTTAAATAACAAGGTTTATAGTCTTCATTGTATTCAAATGGGAACAGAGAACATTTGTCATCATACAGTATGTTTACTGTACTCTTCAGAATTTCATTACACACAGCCACTGCATTTGATTACCAACACAAACACATCTTATGGCTGTCTACTACATCTTAAATCATATTTGGACACATAGGCTGCACTTAAAATGTATGAATGTCTTTGTAAACTATAACAAAATCCATTCAGACATTATTAAGTGTGACTCAAATGTTCAAAAACTTTTTATGGCCACTGTTCATTTGGCATTGACTTCCCATTTAAAATACACAAAAACGAAAATATCATAATGGAATGAACACACCAAAAAGAACAGAGTGCATATGATCCTACATAATAATATAGAATATTGTCATGTGTGGCATTATGGATTCTTGTTGACTTGAAATTATTGACATGCGCTAAACTGTACATTTCAAACGGCATAACCTTTGAGCATGATTTTCAGGAGTGTGAGTGAAAACAAAGCATTTTACACCTCCAGTGGTGATATTGTCAAAAAATAGCTTTTCATAGATGACACCTAAAGTAAGAATCTCACTGGCAGCAATCTGGTTGAACGTCTCAAAAATAACAAGCGCTCATGTTTCAGTCCTGGGTGAAAATGGTATCTGCAGCAGGCTGTGGTAAAGACTGCACATGCACAAACTTTGCATATTTGACACCTGTGTTGCCACCCCGATTCCACAGCTACTAAAATAAAACATACTCTTCACAAATGTTACAGAACACTCCTGAGGCATAATGAATACTGACCTATTTCTTAAAAACATACTTGAGCGTTAAGTCAGCACATTTTAAGCGTTTAAAGCTGAAGTGTGACATTTTTCCCAATGTTAAAACACTTTCTCCTTCCCCAGCTGAATATGCAGAGACAACGTTAACATTCTCCTGAAAAGTGTAAACGTTAGCTGTGTTTCTGGCTTTTGCATTTCAGAATCATCAGAGGAACATTTGAGATGCTGTGCAATCATATTAGTCTGATGATATCTTCTTTTCTGAGAAAAGTATTCAGTCGCATGACATGTTGAGGCAAAGTAATGTGACTTGTCTAAGTATGTTCACCTTGGTCCATTCATAAAGAGTATAAACTATCAATAAAATCACATCTTAGACAGGATGATAAGTGTAGAACTACCAGGTTCAGTACAGCAGGTGGAAACTGTAGGATTGATTCATGCAGAACCACAAAAGGACAAAGAGCTTTTAAAGGTCTCACAGTAGTGGAACATGCTACCAACTGAAATTAAAGCACATGATGCAAAGTATTTTACAATGATGATTAAGTGCTGGCTTAAACCAGAGCTGTATGCATATTTAGATTTAATAAATATTTTTATTAATTAATTATAAGGTACAAAACCTCAGTGACAACTTTTTCATCTTTTTTTCTGAGAGCGTATGTCCCAGTCACTTTTCTTGGTTAAATAAACATTGCTTACGCTATCACAAAAAGAAAAGAAAAGAAAAGAAACAATTCTATTTTATATTTTTACATTATCAAAGACTGATATGACCCCGCAATATAAAAATATAGACCCCACTTTATTAGTATGTACAGTAAATAGTATAGGCTTATGCTGAACTTTATTCTAGTATTAAGCATAAAGTATTGCATTTAAAGTGTTTCTGTTGCTTCATCTGAAATGTCTGTGTATTTGACAAACATTGCATCTAATCCACTTCAACTGTGATAAAGTATGCAAACACAGCACAAGCGTCATTACTGGAAGCAGAAAGTGTTAGTGGCGCAGAAATAAGTGAAAGTGAGTGTATTTCAAGTACATTTTTAATAAATGCATTTCTTTTCAAGCCGACCATTCAGAAAGAAAAATGAAAGGTTAAACAACATCAAACATTTCCCTTCAACACAAGCTGCAGGCTTCATCCTGGCAACGTTGGTTCATTAAACTGCACAAGGTTCAAAAAATACAGTCCCGAGTTTTGCAGAGTTTCAGTATTGTCACATTTATACACTTCAGCCGAATGCATTTCAGCTGGAGGAGGTGGAGTATGAGTGTGTATATTTCCTGCACACATGAAGATAGATCTATAGCGACCGTAAGTATAAAGAGGACATATTCTAACCTGTTAAGCCGATAACCTGCTCATATTTCTGGTGTGGATTTGGCGCCTCAGCAGAAACCGCTCCTAAAGGATGTGGATGTTTGACACAGAGAGCCTTTTCTGCAGAACCTGAGCCCCGTCTCTCTCTCAGGCAGCTGCAGAGGAAAGTGACAATAGATCGATGTATGTGATTAATGAACTTCTAATGAGTTCATCTGAGCGGCAGGGCCCGGGAAAGTTGGACATGTCCTCGGCTTCAAGTTTGACCTACCCTATTTACGCACCTCAGCATCCATCAGCTCTGTCCCCGTCTCCCAGTCTGTCTCTGTCTGTCTGTCTCCCTCTCTCGCTTTGCAAGAAAATCAATCCTCAAAAGCAAACCACTAGGTCATTGCTTCTTATTTGGTGCCACATGGGTTTCCCCCTTTTGTCTCTGTAGCTTGTTGTTGCAGTAAATACAGGTTTATTAATATGAAATCAAAATTCTCTGTTTACTTTCTCTCGAATTGCAATTTTTTTTTTTTATGAACAGTTTGTCAGTGCGTTGGTAGTGAATGCTGTATCATGTTGACTTCAAACCCAGTAACATATGTTAATAAATAAAGTATGTTAAATATAAACAGAGCTGTAAAAGCATACATTTTTTGTTTTACTCTATTTTTAACCACATAAATGCAGCCCTGATGAGCATTCAAGAGACTTTCAAAAACATTAAAAAATCTTACCAACTCCATTTTTTTTACCGTAATGTAGAGTGTTGGGTGAAATGCTTTACCAAGTAATTACTGTAATTTACAGGTGCATCTCAATAAATTAGAATGTCGTGGAAAAGTTCATTTATCTCAACAAATTAGAATACTTCATAAGACCAATAAAAAAAACATTTTTAGTGAATTGTTGGCCTTCTGGAAAGTATGTTCATTTACTGTACATGTACTCAATACTTGGTAGGGGCTTTCCCTTGAAAAAGCAAAGTAAGGGATTACTTTTAATATTTATGTATTTTCTTTTACAGTTAATTATGATGTAATTCCATTGAATACTGTATAGTAGGGATGCACGATATTATCTGACTGATATCGGAATCGGCCGATAATGGCTTTAAATGTAAATATCGGCATGGCCCGATATTAAGTATTGATTAGGGATGCACGATATTATCTGACTGATATCGGAATCGGCCGATAATGGCTTTAAATGTAAATATCGGCATCGGCCCGATATGAAAAATTATGCCGATATGTCTCGCTGATAAGAGGAATAGGTTAACTCACATGTGCTCAGGGTGTGCTAGCGATTAGATCATGCCAGCAGTGTGGCTCATTCTTCAAGATTTGCCTGAATGGTGATTAGATTCACTGTTTTGGATCGCTGCATTTAAACTGAGAATGCAGTACAGAATGATGCTTTCTGTGAGATAGAGTAAACAGTAATAGCACGTGCAGCGGCAGCCTCCCCCGGGTCTTAATGCTCGTTCGGTAACGATTTTTAATTCCGTAGAGGGCGCTGTTGGCCTACTTTTAATAAAATGAAAGTAAAATACACAAATAACATTTAGACTGTATTTCTGATTAAATAAAGTGGTAATTAATGTCATAAAATCACGAGTATGTTTTGATTTAAAGGTCAGAAGCTATAGCTTACATTAATTAAAATCACAAACATGACACTTGTAAATTAAATAATTTTAAATATACTGATTTATTCATTAATGTGTAATATGTTATATATTTTAAATAAATTATGAGCTCTAAAAGATTTTCAGAATGTTTACAACTCTTTTGCTTTAGACCATCTACAAATGTTAAGGATTTAAAGGTCAGAAGCTATAGCTTACATAAATAAAAAAACACAAATATGACACTTGTAAATTAAATAATTGTATATATACTGATTCATTCATTAATGTGTAATATGTTATATTTTTAAACAAATTATGAGCTCTGAAAGATTTTCAGAATTTTTACAACTCTTTTGCTTTAGACCATCTACAAATGTTAAGGTTACTACTGCATCTTTCTGAAAAAAAAATGCAGCGATTGATATATAGTGTATTTTTAGTTTAAATAACTTCATTATTGTTTATTGAATTCTGACAAATAAGCTCTTGTTAAAAACTAACCACAATGAAAAATAGTTTGCTTATAATTTCGACACAGGAGAGACTTGGTGTTGTTTCCAAACAAAAGGAAATATATCAGTATCGGCATCTGCTATTGGCCAAAATGAGTTGCAAAATATCGGCATATCGGATATCGGCAAAAATCCAATATCGTGCATCCCTACTGTATAGGCTATAAAACAATTCTATATGAAACTATAGTGATGTTAAAATCTAATGTTAAAATGTATGTTTTAATTTAACCATGTCCCTTTAAGTTCTTTGGTCAGTTCAAGAATAATTTATGCAATTTTATATTATTTATTTGAAAGAATAAAAAGAGCAGTTTCATATCTGTCCGTATTTTTAGTTTAAATAACTTCATTATTGTTTATTGAATTCTGACAAATAAGCTCTTGTTAAAAACTAACCACAATGAAAAATAGTTTGCTTATAATTTCGACACAGGAGAGACTTGGTGTTGTTTCCAAACAAAAGGAAATATATCAGTATCGGCATCGGTTAACAACCAAAAAAGAGCAGTTTCATATCTGTCCTTGAGTTGTTCAACTGGTTGAGGTTGACATGATATGGAATTTAGAACAGTATGAGAACAGTAATATAATTACACTGTTGAAGATGCAATTAGTAGCTTGTACTTAATTACTTTTTTAGAGTACCTTATACAACACTGCTGAAAACACAAAGAAAATAGTCAATATACCTGTTTACAGTGGCTGTTTGGGTAAAATGATGATTCTTCTGACAAAATTTTTTTTTATTAAATTAAAAAAATTAAAAAATACATTAAAATAATAGCTGAGCTGTGAAAGTGAGTAACAATAGGTAAATAAAAATTCCAAAATGTATGCCATGCATTTTGATCCAACCTACAAAGTAAACGAGATTATGCAAAGTCAAAACCCAGGCAACTATTTCTGCTCATATACTCCATGTGTAAGTACCCAGAGTGGTTTTAATTTGTCCTGAGGTGAAATTAATAAATGGCGTACCATCCATCATTGACTCGGCCTTTATTGATCCAGTGTGGTCTCTCTTTTAAACTAAATTATATCTTGAAAAAAAAATCCTTCGAAGTAACCAAACACACTCTGGGCAGAATTAATGAGGACGTCTCATGAAACACGACAAGAAACAAAAATCAGGAGGTTTATCATTTTAATTGTGCGCTGAGGTTTAAATGATATCTCATGAATGATCATTTTCACTCCTGAATAGAGATGAGAGCCAACCTTTACAATAATGCCAGAGAAAATATTATGAATTCAGGTAAACTGAGCCACTTTTTGACACCACATTATCTGAATTAACTGAACCGTATATTGAAACAGCACCACAGCCACTTTAAAGGAGTAGAAATACCTGTTAGATGCTAATGTGAAAGGTAACTGAAACCTCTGTGTGAATAGGCCTGGTTTTTATTTTTTTGTTGTTTTTCCTGTCCTCTGTGACTCATCATAGCAGAACGCCTGCGAGCCACATCGGTAGTTACATTAGCATTGATTATATTCAGAGCTGTGAAACTGGCCGACACGCACAGCGAGCTCTACAACACGACACGGTAAACCGTTCTGAACTCTCCTGAGATTCAGGAGAGAAGAAAGAACGGAAACAATCGCATTTCAATTACGCCAACTCTCAATCTGCGACACACTCCCCATGTGACATCAAACCCGGAGCACGAACGGCAGCATTAGCACTAACTGAAAGCGGCAACGAAGACGTAAACATGTTTGTTCAGAGTGGTCATATGACTCACGGATCTGCCAGCGGTTCCATTAACACTGACCTATAAAATAGCTAGACCATGAACTGTGCATTTTCTGATGGGCGCGGGAAGTGTATTCTTACACGCATTTAAAGATTAATGACAGTACGCTGCATTCATATGCCTAAAAACAGTTGAAAAGGGGGAAATCTGAGGCTAATGATGAACTGAGGCTGTGAGATTGCCACAGTATTTGAGGATTAAATGTTGAAAAGTAACATCAACATTAGCACACTTGTAGCCTAAGTAGGCCTACACACATCAACAACCTCTTCAGCCTCCATCGCAACCCTTAATCCTCTTCATAATGGCTACTTTTAAAAGTCTATTGTAAGTCTGTGCTAACAAATTCATGTACATTAAATCTGTTTATTACTTTTCCGTTCTGCTAGAGAGGTTGCATGAGTAGGTCGCTATCTCAAATAACTAAATCAATAAACCCAATAAATACAAAAGCAGTATATGCCAGAAAACCCATCTTTCTCTGTTTCTCCATGGCTTTGTTTATGCAACCAATTGTTAGGCTAATGATTTTATTTAAGAGGCAAGTATGATTTTGTGTCCTAACAGGCCCAATGCAGGAGTTTCTCTCACAGAAATATTAGTCAAAATCAATAAGGGTGGTCATTTATATAAATGAGGGTTCAAATACTGTTTAGTACACTCACTTTACTTGAAATCCTCACTTTGTTCAGCCTTCTCGATACATACTGTATATCGATAATTCCGTATTTCTTATCAAACAGTTTAAACATTTTAATCCAGTAGCTGTAATCTGGTATATTAACTATTTTCTTTGTTTTCAACTGAAAAAAAAAATACAGTTTAAAACCGTTTAAAACTTTGGGGTCGGTGAATATTTTCAATGCATTGGAAATCTCTTATGAAGTCTCCAATGCTCATCCAAGCTGCATTCATTTGATCAAAAATACAGTAAAAACAGTAATATTGTGAAATATTATTACAATTCTAAATAATTATATTTTATTTCATATATATTAAAATGCAATTTTTTTCCTCTGATGCAAAGCTGAAGTATCAGCATCATTACGTCATTAAGTCTTCGGTGTCACATGATCCTTCAGAAATCATTCTAATATGCTGATTTGCTGCTTAAGAAACATTTCTGATTATCATAAATGTTGAAAACAGTTATGCTTCTTAATATTTTTTTATGGAAACTGTGATACATTTCTTTTTCACGATTCTTTGATGAATAAAAAGTTCAGCAGAACAGCATTTATTAGAAATAGGGAAAAAAAATTTTTTTTAAATGTCTTTACTGTCGGTTTTGATTAATTGAATGCATCCTTGCTGAATAAAAGTGTTCATTTTGAGCCCAAAGAGTAGATTAGAACATTGTATTTGTATTGAACTAAATGTCAATATTCTGCTCATATATACATGAAAATAAACCTTTAGGACTACTGTGAACAACTTTGAGTGTGAAAAAACCTAATATACTGTTAATAATTAATATACCACCTGTAGCCCTATGTGGTATGTAACAATCCAAAACTCTAGTGTACTGTAGTATAGACCAGTAAACAGCATGCAGTGCAGATTCTGAATATCTTGTTAAAGAAAACAAAAGCTAAAAAAAGAAATCTTCCTCTCTAGCAGAACTGGCGAGATTGAATCATCAGGTTCTCCATGTCAGATAAACAGCATTCGGACATCAGAGAGCCATAATTTACTGATCAACAACACTTCAATTTATTTAGCTTCGCTGGAGCTAAATTGTGCTGTCGATGTGGTAAATAGTACATCCAAGTGGTTGGATAGAAATGTCAGGGACATTTAGATGAGAGCTGAGAATTAGGTAGAGAACACAGCAGTGTCTCGCGTCATGTTGTGAATTATTTGGTCAATTCATTAGAGCTATTCTGGCCACATCACATTTGTAAGAATAGCGCTCGGCAAGGGCGTGTGTGTGTGTGTGGCGCTTCAGAGAACTGTCTCTGCCTCTTGGTTTGAAGTCTGTCAGGCGCACAGCATAAAAATAACACATCTGAAAATCTGAAGGAGCCCTTAAAGGTGTTAAAAACGACCACAATAATCTTAGTGAAGCCAAATTCGTCTTTAAACCTTTTGCATTTGTTAGAATGAAACTTGATTCTGACAGAACATGGAGGTGCTCATCAGATCGCAGAGGGGAATAAATAACGACAATGCGTTTTGAATGCGTTCCGTCTACTAAAATGTCAAATTTTGGCATTTCCAATGTTGTTTTAAACAAACAATGCTTATGCTTTTCTCTCTGCAACAGCTTGTAACCAGACTGTGTCTTTTTATCTGCACTAAAGCACAAATTATAAATGTTTAAGGGGCTCCAGAGCAGGTCAGTTTGATTAATAGAGCCAGTTGAGGTGACTGTGGGGATCTAATGTAACAATCGGACAGTCAAGGCCATATTGAGCAGATGGTAATGAATCATGAGCTAGCATGAGCTAAAATGCAAAAGTATGGTCATCGGTATAGAGAACATACTGTAGGGCTAGAATTTATTTTCCAGAATCAGTTTTGACACTTCCGTTTGAAGAAATGAAGACTGATTGTCCATAACAATGTGTTTGACCACACTGTAACATGTGAAATATGACATGTTGTTCAGGTCATTGAAAGGACATGCTGAGTGGATTATTTTCGCTAGTCACTGGTTTGGCTGGGTGAATCATTTCAACCATAATCCGACAGTTGTATGAGTGTAAACAGCCAGCAAAGCCATGGATGCACCAATGATTTCCCTCAGCGGCCCCCCATTCTGAGCGGAAAGAACATCAGTCAGCGCTCAGAACTGCACCCAGCAGATCACAAGGCACTCTTACCACGCTAAAAGCTGACACTCTTTGTCTATTATATATGTGTTGCCTCTGAAATACTTTACTTGAGCAATGAAGCCAAAAAAGGGCCTGATATACAAATGCATCAAACTAAGTGCCTGTCAGGAATCCATATTTCTATATTCCTTCAATAAATGTGTCCTTTAAGTAAACCAAAAATATTACACTGGGGAGGGAGCGGAGGCAATCGCTGGCACAAACCATTAATTTCCTGTGAACGTGGCCTGCAACACGCTAAGAGGAATGGGGTGACCTTTTCCACGTTCAAGGTAAGTAGAGACAAGAGATGTAGACAAATGAGAGACTAGAGAGAATGGAAGTGAGAGAGAGAGCGAAAGAAAGAGAGAGAGACATAGGAAAAGACTAAGTGTACTACAAACTTTGACAGTTTCAAACTTTCGAAAACGCACACTGCACTTTATCATGGGTTAACATCTCTTAACCTTGGGTTAATCAGTGTCTCACACCTGCAGTGACTTTGAAAGGGATTTTGGAAGGGGAAAGTGCTGTCTTTCAATTATGTTCTTTCAGCATTTAAAGGAGAAGTAGTTTTTATTATGAAAAAATATTTGCTAACAGTAGATTTCCTCTTTTTAGTATTGAAACCTAAGATATACATTAATTTAAAGGGGTCATATGATGCGATTTAAATTTTTTCTTTCTCTTTGGAGTGTTACAAGCTCTTGGTGCATAAAGAAGATCTGTAAAGTTGCAAAGACTAAAGTCTCAAATCCAAAGAGATATTCTTTATAAAAGTTACGTGTCAACCACGCCTACCTATGTACAGTATGTGGAAAATAATGTGTTTTTTGAACCTTAAACCGCATAAATTTCATTACACCAAATACACAAAATAATGTTCTTTTTAGCAGCATCATATGACCCCTTTAACTGAAGATATACATACTTTTATATTCTAAATAAATTATAAAATCACTAGTATAAAGCTGCACTTATTCTGCAATTTCCATTTTTTAAGTAGTGTAACTTTCCAGGGTCATGAATGTGAACAAAGTTTATTTTACCAAAAACAAACAATAGTAAGTCAATGTAAGATTTCCCAGCACCACATTGTGCTTACAGTCAATGTGCATTGGTTTTTCGATGAATTTATGTACTGAGGTCTTCTGCGGGTTATTCTACTCTGCCGCAGTGCACCTTTCAAAAAAACCTCTGCCTGCACACTGTCATGTGAGAAGTGCATTTCGTGTATGTTTGGTTAACTATATCAAATGACTTCTGAAAGGCACTGCAATTACAGCATTGACTACATTCAGAGGCTGCCTTAATTAGGTCTTGGTGTATTGACCGTCGTCCCCTTGCTCTCCCCTCTACCGCGGTCGATGCTGCAGCTCGCTGTCAAAGACCGGGTTGCCTCTCTAAATCCACACCTCAGCCTCATGGGTCACGCACAAGGCTGCTTTTCATCTGAGAATCATAAGATAAAGACTCGGGAACACAGGTACAAAGACACACTTACACTATCGTGTGTGTTAGTCGCTCTCGGTTTCCTGGAGTCTTATGTCTGTCCTTATCAACTGATGCTACAGTAGCTGTGTTTGCAACAATCTTGTGCTCTATCTGATGTGTTTTCAAGCAACATCAAGCTCCAGCATTTTAGCAAAAACTCCTTATGTTTTGTCAAGGGGTATTTTTTTTTTTACATTTGCTCTCTTTGCCACTTTTATTTGTAGGGACAGTGAGAAAGAGGACATTATGGGATAATAGGATTGAGAAACCACCTCTGTTTACAGGGGGTATTGAGGATTTTTATATATTTTTTGTGAGTGGACACTTTTTAAATAAATAAATCCACCAAAGTCTCTAATGCTACACTGGGAAAACAATGCTGTGGAAGATATTTTCATTTAAAACTTGGTAGTAAATTTCACAAATAATTTTAGAGAACTGGCAAGTAACACATTGAATTAAACATGACATTTTGTACACAGTATACAGAATGAAATAGTATTTTCTTGTTACTCCAATAAACATGTTTTATTTAAAACCTTAAAACGTTTTATTGTGTATAATGTATAGTGGTTGTTAATTGAAATATTTCTATAATTTATCAAAAAAAAAAAAAATATATATATTTAAAATGCAAATGAAAAAGTCTTTCCATCATTTTGACAATAAGTTACTGTTTTGTTTTTTTTTCACAAATAATTGCAAAGAAGTGGCAAGTAACACACTAAATTAAATGTGAAATATGGAAGTGGAAAGACTGAAATAGTATTTTATTTTTACCCCAATAATCTTTGTTTTATTTACAACTTTAAAACATTTACATTTATTTACAACTTTAAAACATTTACAACTTTTAAACATTTTATTAAAATTTTTAGGTGGTTGTTAATTGATTTTTTTTTTTTTTATTTATCCAATTTTTTATTCAAAATATTTATCTTTTTTTTATTTATTTATCAATATCATTTTGAAAAAAAATAAGCTATCTGGTCTATGTTTGTCACTACTTTAGAAATATTCCCAAAGTGGTGCATGCTAATAAGAATTACAAATGAGGAAAATGGCAAAAAATAAAGTTTTAAAGTGAAAACAGACCCAGAGGGAGATGTGAGTGACCATTTGGGGAGAGCAATGAGAGATTCCTGGTGTAGTCCAGTGGAATAATTCATGAGACATTAATTAAATCAGGTGCACAGATTATAAGACAACAACATCTATTGTTGTAGTTTTTTACACTTTAGAAATATTCCCAAAGTGGTGCATGCATGTAATAAGAATTACAAATGAGGAAAATGGCAAAAAATAAAGTTTTAAAGTGAAAACAGACCCAGAGGGAGATGTGAGTGACCATTTGGGGAGAGCAATGAGAGATTCCTGGTGTAGTCCAGTGGAATAATTCATGAGACATTAATTAAATCAGGTGCACAGATTATAAGACAACAACATCTATTGTTGTAGTTTTTTACATTACAAAAAAAAAAAAAAGACCACATCATTAGATGCGTGTGTTTAAATGATGTTTGTGATTTACCAGTTGTCTTAGAGTTATCCTGCTAAACCAACTGAGTGATGTGATTGCAGTTGAGATTTGCAATATACTATATTGCTTTACTTGAGTATGCTGTATGTTTGCAGATAAAGTTAAATATACTTTATATCCAACTGTATATATAAAGAGCTGTGTGATAATATATATTACATTTTGCAATGCTATAAACAATCACACAGGAACGTTGTTAAATTATATGTCATTAATGTATTAATTAATTTGAGTTATTAATTCATTATGTGGTGATCTTATAAAACCTGTTATGTTCAGTATTAGATAAGTAAATATTTTTTTTTGCAGTGCATTGATGTTTCACTGCTTCAGTTATGCTCCGTTGTTTCTAAAATGGCCACCTTTTGTTTCGTCCCTTGTTTAAACTGTCTAACGGAAAGCAGGCGAGTTAGGAAAAAAGCCTGATCTGACAGTTTCATTTTTGCTATATATGAAGCTTCATTCTTGCAGTATGAAATGTGGCCTCTGATTACACATCTTTAATTCCAATGCAATGAAACATAATTTTCATTTGGTACAAACAAGGCCAGATAAATCAATTATGCATGCATATCATGTCTCGCATTCACACAAGCAGCCTTGGCAGCCGCATGATAAACCCAGCTGAATATAGGAATTATGTGACTATTTGAAAGTCTTTGCTCTCCATGTGCTCAGTTAATGCTGTTTATACTGTAGTTGCAGATAGGTTCATATTCCCTTTTTTATTTTTAAACATCAGATTTGATGCCTCTCTGTCCTTGAAAAACAAAATACAGCTCCCATAAACACAATAGCTGGAGCTTTCCATTAGTAAAGTACAAAATGGTGTTCCATATATAGGACAAATTGTTCTTTGGCATTGCAATTTTGGTCATGGAGTCAAGGTTTGGCTGAGTGACATGGTACAGTTAGTTCTTGTTGGTAGATGCTAACTACACCATCTGCTTCTAAATGCATTTTTCTTAGATTTTTATCCAGATTTTTAATCTGGACAAGTTGATGCTATAGTTGCTGAAAGTCATTGCTCATCTGCAGATGTAGAGAAGCCATACTTGACCAATTTCACAGAAATCCACAAACTGTATAATGGGCACAGGCTGATTTTGTTTTTAGCTTCAGACTATGATTTCATCCAATTGGAGGATATCAGACATGTTGCTGTGTGAGTTTGCTGTGTTCATGACTTGAAAGTCTGGTAGTGTGTGATCCTCAGTCATTTAGTTTTTTTTACAATATGTAATATAAGTCCCAGTCGTCCCTCGGAATGTGCCTGTGAAGTTTCAGCTCAAAATACCGCAAAGATCATTTATTATATCATTTTGAAAATGCCTAGTGAAGTTTCCAAAATACCGCAAAGATCATTTATTATATCATTTTGAAAATGCCTATTTTGAGTGGAAGCAGAAACAGCTGTTTTCGTGCATGTCTCTTTAAATGCAAATGAGCTGCTGCTCCCCGCCCCCTTTTCCAGAAAAGGGCTGTGCCTTTACTGCTCTTTCCTCAGATACTCTGCTAATAAAACATCTGTTTTGTTTTGATTATCATGTCTATCGCTCTGAAATAATGCTTTTTAAACCATATTAGTTTAAACGTCTTGCACGTGCATGCACAGAAAGCAACTTTCACACGGCATGTGAGTACTAAACTAAGTTATCTTTCATGTCCTATTGCGCTTAAACTGTCAAATACACACAAGTTTATGATAAAAACACACATGAGTTACAAAAACAGTCAGTTATCTGTGAATGTAAACAGCTGGGAAAGAAATCACATGTTTATATTAGATCTGTGTGGCAGCAGCGTAATATACAGTAAATAAATCAATAAATCCACTGCTCTCTTGTCTCCTCTGAGGCTGGGACTCTAAATAGTGTTCTGTGCTCGTCAGTGCAGCCAAAGACAGAACAGTTACCATGCTTTGCCCGAACTTTCGCCATGGCGTTAGAACTGGTACACCGTTGTCGCTTGCGAAAACACAATGGTGACGCCGTGGGTGGAAGAATAAGGGGCGGTAATATTATAATGAGAGACCCTTTCTACGTCACGGGGGAGCAAAATCTGATGCACTCGTTTTTTCACAAGCTTGCAGAGAAAGGCTTACCAAAAATACATTTATCTTTCGTCACTATTTGACTTCATCCTAAAATAAATCAATAAACAAACAAAACAACTTTGTTTACTCCTTTCTTTAATCTTTCCCTGTCTAGCTTGTACTTATTTGAACAATGCTTGAAACTTGGTATTACTAGCACTTCCTGTGTCTATTTGCCTCTTAAAGATGAATCGCTTCATTCCCTGTAAGTCGCTTTGGATAAAAGCATCTGCTAAATGAATAAATGTAAATGTAAACGTTTACTGGGTTGTTTTACCCAGAAAAAAATGTACTGGGTTGTTCTTTTTGTCATTTTCTGGGTTGGTAGATGCACCAGGGACCCAATTATAAAATTTAAACACGGAAAAAGTCAGATTTTCATGATATGTCACCTTTAAGTCTGCAAATGTATGATGCCTAGTAAGTCACATAGTGTATTCCAGCCCTTAATTGGCAACCATTTAAAATTATTATAGTTCATTAAAACTAAATCTGAAACTAAAATAAAAACAAAAACATTTTCGTTACTTGACATAAAATAAATGTTAACTGAGATAAAAAAAAAAAACATAAGCAACTTTTTATTTGAGTTAACTTGAGTTACTAAAATAAATAAAATTAAACTGAAATAAAAATGGATAGAAACCATTTAGACAAAAAAAGCTAAAAATGACAAAAAACACTCAACAAAATTACTAAAATATTAACTAAAAAGAAAATGAATATGGAAAATATAAAAATAAAAACTATATATATTATAATTGATAATAACTATAATAATAATAATTCAATGATACTTAAATACTGTTTTTCACACAACATATATATCACTAATATTTCATAATAATACAGTAGATGTTCTATAAGTTCCTCCCCCTTTTTAAGTGCTCATAAAAATGTGAAATTTTCTTTCATTTATTAGAAAAGTTTATCAATAAAAACAGGCCCAGTTAATTAGCCACTACTAAGTGCTGTCTGCCGGCTAATTTACCCATTCCGGTTTTTAATATTTATTCCTAGAACATAACAAAATCAGATCAATCAAAAATCAGAGTTTCAAACTGTATTCATGTCCCAAATGTTACAGGGTTGCAGAACTGCATTCCTCATCTAAAATGAATAGAAAATAAAGCAGTTAATTTAATATTTAGTTTGACCTCCTGAGGTGAATGAACAACATCTGAAGGTTAAGCACTTTCTTTCACTGGCTCTTGGTTGGAATTTATTTATTATTTTTTTTTTTTTGTGTGCGTGTTTCCTCTGGTCATTCCGGGAAATAACTTGTAGTATACTGTAAGGTCATGATTGCAGAAAAGCACCTGATAAAGTTGTCTGTTCTCTACAGATGATCCTAAACAGATTCCTGTCCAAACTCCAACACACCTTCATACAGAAGACAGTATTCAATCTCTGGGACTTCTCTGAAGTATACAATAGATGATTGGTTTTGTTGGTATTTCCTTTTTTTTTTTTTTTTTTTCATAGGCAGAAACGTCTCGGTTACGTATGGTAACCCTCGTTCCCTGAAGGAGGGAACGGAGACGTAGACCATGATTGCAGGTTTATGATTCTATCTATCTGGCCATGATAGTGATAACTATGATAGAGGACACTTCATCTGCTCCAATGTGTAATTTTTTACTCTTGTCCAGATTGATGGATGTGGTGTGGGCTGTTTGCAATAGTCTGTCTGCTTCTTTGCACGATAAGCTTGTGTTTGGCCGATACAGTATTTGTGCCAGGTGAATTTACTGCATTGTGTTTGCTGATTGTGTTCATTTTGTTCTGTTCCTCCATCATTCTCAGTAACCTACAGGAGTCATGTCTCTAAGAGCAGAGAGTGTCTGATGTTGGAGTGCTGCTTCAGCTGTGTGCGGAAGACTAGTCATTGTTCTACATGGTTGTGTGATGTTCAGAACTGAATTGACAGTGCCTTTTAAATTTCAGTCCTGTGCATTATAATTCCGAAACTAAGTTGAAGTCTCTGTGCTCATCAAGACTGCATTTATTTGATCAAAAAATACAGTAAAAAAA
>NW_015627545.1:0-187 GCF_001515625.1 Sinocyclocheilus rhinocerous
TCTAAAGCTCCGGGTGCGGTCCACGTATATGCGCAGTGCTCTTACAGGAGCACTTATCTGCCTCCTCCGAGGGCAGTGCTTGCAGGTTCACCACCTGATCTCGGAAGGGAGTGGTGGGAACCTTGGGCACGTATCGAGGCCGGGGTCTCAGGACAACGTGAGAGTAGGCCGGCCCGAACACAAGGCA
>NW_015627545.1:411-523 GCF_001515625.1 Sinocyclocheilus rhinocerous
ACCTTCTGGCACCCCTCAGGAACCTGACGATGAGATCGTGCTTTCCCAGGGACCGGCCGCCCACTGAATCGTGATGTGCTGCGATGGCAGCCACATACACTTTCAAGGTGGA
>NW_015627546.1:0-513 GCF_001515625.1 Sinocyclocheilus rhinocerous
TCGTCAAAACAAATATGTCTTAGTTGAGCTCTTAATGAAAAATATATATATTTATCTGTTTTGAACTAAAAAAATATTACTTGAAAAATAAAACAAATAATGGTAAATTTAATTGAAAGACAAATTATTAATTGGATGAAGTACTGCTTGGAAAAACTTTTTTCAGTGTGGTGTGATATTCTGGGTTCAGTACAAGTTAAGCTCAGTCGACAGCATTTGTGTCATAATGTTTATCAGTTATTTTGGCTTCAATTTAAGTAAAAAAAAGGCACTTATAATGGAAGTGAATGGGACCAATTTTTGAAGGATTTAAAAATATCCAAAATCAAAAGTTTTACAGTCATTTTAGAGTTTGACATTGACAGTTTTAAAACTACATATAATTTGACACAAAAGTTATTTTTTTTCACACTAAATTCACTACAGCACACATATTGTTTACCTTTTGTGGCTATAGTTGAAACTAGAGCTGCAACTAATGATTATTTTGATAATCAATTAGTTGGCCGATTA
>NW_015627547.1:0-940 GCF_001515625.1 Sinocyclocheilus rhinocerous
GCAGCATCGCAAATGTACAATAAACTACAACTTACTGAACTGTCAAACACAAAATTCAGTGTTGCTCCGTCAGAAAGAAAATAGAACAAACAGCAGAACAGCTGCGTCTCCGAACAGCAGTGTTTTGTTCCTCAGCGTTACACGGAACAGCAAATGATTCAATCAAGCTATAAGTACAGTCGTTTGCGAAGTTAAATGAATCAACATTTTAAACGAATCAGTTGATTCAACTCACTCATTAAGACAGTCACTGGCTGCCACCTACTGGCGGTTGTAGTTTCATGTTTAAAAAAGTAGCTTATTTCATTTTTGCAATCATTTAATATTTCTACATTAATTATTTCATTTTTTTGCAGTCATTTAATATTTCTATATTTAAATGTTATATTTAAACTTCACATAATTTATTCAAAATCCATCTATGGATTTTGTTGATAGTAATTTTATAAGCCAACATGTCTCTTTTTTTTTCAGAACCTGAAATAAGAGGACATACATAACAATGTATTTCTTTAATACTAATACATCTCTGGATTTTTTTTAAATGTTATTTCAGGGTTTTGATCTCTCAACTGAGAGAACACATCTTGCTTATTGTATTATAATGACTATTACATCTAAACTTTGACTATGTTGCATATTAATTGTACTATATATGAACCTCAAAGTATATTTAAATTTTTGTGTATTTTGTGTTGCTCCATAATGATGTTCTAGTTGAGGGCATTTGTAGTGTATAGGGCCCAAACATAACCTCAAGCCCAGGGGCCCCCGGTCCCCTAAGTCCTGCCCTGGTGGTATGTTAAGATGAGGGAAGATGCCCCCTAAAGAACAATGTGCATTTACCTGTAAATTGAAACCAATGTGATAAATAGAATAATTTGACATTTGAGCTATGACAACTAAATAAACAAATCTAGCACTACAGGGACTACAGGGG
>NW_015627547.1:1589-4844 GCF_001515625.1 Sinocyclocheilus rhinocerous
AGCCAGAGAGAAAGAGAGAGTAACATTTGTGGAGTACCTTCTGGATCTGTATGTCGATTTCATCAAGATTTTTCCCTGTAAAATATACCAAGCGTTCTTTTTCAAGTGCCAAAAGAATTTTGCTTATTTTGGCCGGTTGAAGTGTAAACTAACTAACTAACTAACTAACTAACTAACTAACTAACTAACTAACTAACTAACTAACTAACTAACTAACTAACTAACTAACTAACTAACTAACTAACTAACTAACTAAAATGTGCACATACCTCATCAGTGAGTTGTGTAGCTCCTACAGGACCAGAGCAGTTCTCTATAGCGGTCATAACTTCATCAACCGTACATGAAGGCTATTGTAACGGGGCTGACGAGACGTGAGACGTGTGGATCCATCTGCAAGCTTTATTAAAGAGACGTGGTAAACAGGCAGGGTCAAAACAATGGCAAACAGGTATATGGTGGGCAAAACACAAGAACAGTCCTAGGGCTAGCGTAGGTCACCGATCAGCAGACAGAATCACAGGGGCGAGACGAGAGGGAGAAATCCAAGAAAACAGGCAAAGATCAGAAACCGCAAAAACAGGCAAGGCAAAACAAGGAAAACACGGAGACTCGGAAAGGGAACAGGCTAAACAATACTCAGCAGAGAAAGGTGGTTAGAGTGGGTGTTATATAGTGAGTGAGGTGATTAGAAACAGCTGTGTGCAATCAGTGCAGTGTGCAAATCGTGCAAAGAATGATGGGATATGTAGTCCAGGGTGCTATGCAACAGTTTGTGTTGTGCGAGAGTCAATGTAATGGAAAGGGTGACCTCTGGTGATGAATAAACGGAAGTCCATGGACTGAATTCGTGACAGATATAATAAAGATGACACAAATATTAGTTAAAACCATTACTTATAGACCGGGTCTCCACTACACTAAACCGTACAGTGTGTCTGCATCAGAAATGGCATACTTCCCCACTGTACAGTACAGAAAGTGAAGTGGGAAAGAGAGAGGGGGGCGAGATCAGGAAAGGTCCACGAGCCGGGATTGGAACTCGGGACACCCGTAGCGTGACGGCGCTATATGTACAAGTACAAGATCTTTAGGTCCCTCTACCCTTCAAAATATAGTCACAGTCTTAAAGAATCGGGGTCTCACATCTGTAAAAATGACAAAAGTAGTCCGATTTTGTCAAACCTTTCTCCAAAGCCAGTCACTTGCTCCACAGTCGTATGTTATTTCCTCTCCAGGAATAATGTCCCTCACTGTAAAAAGGCACAGATGGGGTTTTCTGGGCCACAGTCTTCTTCATGGTGCAGCTTCTGGTGAAAGTGATCATTATTCACCAGCCGGCCAAGAGTGGCGTTCTCTTTAGTCACATCAATGCTTCAATATTAAGAAGAAAAACACATATTTTAATGAATGTTTTGCGTTACAATTAAACCAAAAGACAAAAACTATGACATGAATACAAAGACAATGATTAAAATTTCTACATGTAAATTTAAAAAACCTACCAGCACTTCTTGCTTTGTCAGGTAAAGTCAAAGATAAAGACTGTATTTTGACAGATTCTCTTCTGTGTTCTGCTTCAACTACATCTATCATTTCTCCTCTATTTACAACAACAAAATCCCCAAACACTCCACGACCTGAAAAACCCTGTAAATATTACAACAGCTTTTGTAGACAATTAATAAATACCATAATGATTTTACCAATATAATATGTACTGTGTGTGTGTGTATATATAGATATATAATTGCATTTTATACTGGTTTAATCTACACCTTATGACCAATGAATCACCATGACAAGCCTTCCTTCATGATTACTGTTTAAAGATTTATAATAATCTATTTATAAATACTGCATTCACAAAGAAAAATGTGAAACTGCAAAAATGTTTAAGAGCAGAGAATAACTAAAAACAAAATGTATGATTACTGTTGCTTTATGTACATTATATTATGTATTAGGTTCAATTTATATTTAGTTTATGATAATTAATCTTAAATCAAACACAGTTCTAAGAATCACAACTTTAAAATCTTAAATCGAACACAATTCTAAGAATCACAACTTTAAATTATCCCTTATTATTATTATTATTTTATATATTATTATTATTTCTATGGCATTGTATAAACCATGGTTACTATAGTTAAACCATGGTAACTACAAATTAACCATGGTTTTTCCACACTAACCATAGTTTAACCATGGTATTTGTAGTAAAACTGTGGTTATAAAAATACACCAAACACCATGGTTACTGCACTTTTACTGTAGTAAAACCATGGTTACTGCACTTTTGCTGTAGTAAAACCATGGTTACTGCACTTTTGCTGTAGTAAAACCATGGTTACTGCACTTTTGCTGTAGTAAAACCATGGTTACTGCACTTTTGCTGTAGTAAAACCATGGTTACTGCACTTTTGCTGTAGTAAAACCATGGTTAATAATAATTTCCGTAAGGGCTGTATCACTGGTTTACTCCTCCTCCGCCTCTTTCACCGGTTTTAGGCCCCGATCAGACAGAATGTGTTTTTTGCAGTGAGAGGCGCCTTTTTGTAATTGTTTTCTGTTGACAGTGAGTGTTTTGCGTGCTGTTTATGCGCCCCGGGTGCCTTGCGTTTTTGCAGGAGCCTTCCGTTGTGCTGACGAAAGTTTACAGTTGCTTGGACCCACACGGTCTCCTGCGTGTTTGTACACCTCTCACCCTCGATCAAGTGCCCTTAGCTTCTACATTTTTTTTTTAGTTTCTGCTAATATGACAGTTTAACAGCAAACTAGTAGTGATGGGTCGTTCTTGAATGATTCGTTCCTTTTGAACAAATCTTTAATGTGACTCGGGAAGAACGAGTCGTCTCGGGGAGTAATTCGTTCAGTCGTGCATGCGCAACATCCTATAGGTTCTGTACTGGAATTAAGTTCCTTTAAGACAAGTCATGTCACTCGTAATACCGTACCGTACCATACAGGCAATATTTCAATCATTAAACAGTGCGACAAAACATTGTAAAAACACTTTAAGTGCTTTGATATATTTAAAACAGTAATATTCTCTATATTAATGATGCATAGTTTACATAGGCAAGCAGATGAGGCCAGAATATGAACACAATCCGCTTAATGGTTCAGTGTTTTCCTTCTAATGGTTTTCTATGGGAAACTTTGCACATTACGTTTATATTCTGGCTTCATCTGCTTGCCTGTACAAAATATACATAATCAATAAGGTGTTTACTGAATTTCACCTTTTAA
>NW_015627547.1:5000-7081 GCF_001515625.1 Sinocyclocheilus rhinocerous
GACTTCTAATGGCAGCTGCAGTGACACACTGACTTTATCGATTAGCGATTGGCTCCTTCATTCAGAAGGCGGGGCTTCCTGCGATTGAGCGGCCATATCGAGCGTTGCATTTCTCCCCATTCAAAACTATTCTAGTGACACGTCTTGGGTTTCTATAGTCTTTAGCTTAACCAATGCAAAAAACAAAAACAAGTATCTCTGCTTTATCAAAGAGATTTCGCCATCATATGGACAAAATTTAAAGCATAACCAACTCTTATTACCTTTATTACCACAGGAAAAGAACCATCATGAAGCAATTCACACATTTATAAACTAAGAAATAAATTTGAAATACAAAGGGGTGCATAGTTATTAATATTATTTACTCTTACAGTTACGTGATGTGTTTCTGGTCTCAATTTGTAAGGATTGGGAAGGTTGTAAATTATTAACTAGTTTCTCTATCCAATAATATCACATCACGTGACAAAAGAATGAACGACTCAAAAGGTGAACTAATCAATTCTGTTTCTGGCTCAGACTGCATTGGTTAAGTTTATGGGCTGTCACGTGATGAACGACTCAAACCTGAAGACTTGTCAGATTAGAGCTGAGGTGAGCTAATCATAGACTAAAGACCCAGGTAAACAATGAATTAATCTTTTCTGTTTCTTATAGCATTATAGTTTTGTCTTGTTTGTAGTGTGATCAACGTTTGCGTAAGTAGTAGACGTGTTAGGGAAGTAACACATAACATTTTAATTACATTTTGCTAAAATGAACGAAAAGACTCTAAAAAAGATTCGTTCATTTTGCTGAACGAGACTCAAAGGTCCGAGTCGGTAAAATGATCCAAACACTTCAATGATTCCCATCACTACAAACTGCAGCGCTCGTGCTACACTGACAGCTGATTCATTGGTTGCCTAGCAACATAAAAACCACAGTGCACTGCTCTTTTTTTCCTAAAATCAACCAAAAAAAAAAAAAGGCAGTGCGGTGCACCACGTGTTTTCAGACCTAAAAAACACATTCTGTCTGATCGGGGCCTTAAAGTGGAAGTGAAGCAGTCAGTCAAGTTTACATTATTTAGTAAATTGACTTCCACTTTAATTAAAAAATATAGAGCGGGTCGCAAATCGCGTTTGCATGTATACTCTCAAAACATCCATTAACATAATATGCTGTGCATTTGCTCAAGCAGACTAGAAAGAGGACTCTGTTTGGTACTCGCGTGCAGTCCGAGCAGTGTGCTTTTAGCGTGTGTGTGTGAGAGAGAGTGTGTGTGCGCAAAGAAACAATCTGTCACAGCGCACGAGTACAGCATTAAAATCTCTTTCGTGCTGACTCACTTTTGAATGTCTTAAAACGCTAATACTGAAAAAGTGTAGCTCTTTAGTCACAGTAGTAAAAAAATAAAAATAGCAAAGCGCTTTATTTAGTTTTTAATGCAGATGCTCAATTTTGTGTTTTCTCTTTATTATGACAGGTGATCTAGGCAAGGCAAGGCAAGGCAAGGCAAGGCAAGTTTATTTATATAGCACATTTCATACACAATGGTAATTCAAAGTGCTTTACATAAAAGAAAAGAAAAAAAAAAAATAATAATCACAACAATAAAACAAGGAATTTAACAACTTTAAAAATGATTTTAAATCTAATACATTTATAAAGCACATGCAGTGCTCAAGAAATTTATTAGACTGTATTTACTGATTAATTGGGCATCTGAATAAAAAAATAATAATTAAGTGCTTTACTATTTTTTCTTGTAAAACAGTAAATTAAAAAAAATTATGGATAATTTATGGAAAATTAATGGATAACAACAATAATATTTTACTGGGACTAAAGAGCTAACACAACCATTACAGAAACATGAAAAAATATAGCTGCAAGCAGCAATCACGGGGCCAAGCACTCCAGAGGCAAACTGAGGAGCTAAGCATGGCATGGAGCATCAGACCAAATGCAACAATAAATCATAAAAGCAATTTTAGGATGATTGTAATTGAAATACAAAGTTTGTGTCAAAGCTTTGAAGAGATATAGCCTTAGAGTCATTTTGGCACCATAACTAAAATTTGCAAAATTTGCAG
>NW_015627547.1:7119-7423 GCF_001515625.1 Sinocyclocheilus rhinocerous
TGCCTAAAATTTGTAGCAGCGCTGTACGAAAACGGTTTCGTCTATCGACACGAAATCCATAATATTTTGTCAGCACAGTCTGAAGATGATTTGACTCAATTTTGGTGAAAATCAGACCAAGGCTTGAGAGGCTTGAGGAAAAAGTACGTTTACTGCATAAATCAAAATGGCGGACAGGCAGTTCGGATTTGCAATGGGTGCAATGGGATGTCTGTTGTCGGCATAAGCCAACGAATATTTTGAGACCAGTTTCATTGCAATAGGCTAATGCAATCAAAAGTTATTAGCATTTTTGGAAATTTCA
>NW_015627547.1:10371-11772 GCF_001515625.1 Sinocyclocheilus rhinocerous
CTAGAAACTTCACAGGCTCCTTTAGGGCATCGTGCTGATGACCCATACCAAGTTTCGTAAAGATACGTTATTGTGTTCGTAAAATATAGCATTAAACTACAAAATTCTAAATGGCCGACGCCCAAAATGACTGACATGGGGAAATTTGATATGGTTCGACTCGGCATGATGCACCGAATCTAAAGAGACCAGTTTTGTTATTTTTAGCCAAACCATTTCAGCCAATTGAAATGGCTGAAAAATCATAAATACTAATATGATTAAATGGCTTATCACTTTTGACCAACAGGTGGCGCTGTAATTAAATCATTTTGGTGTGTTCTGTGTGAGGTGACAATGGCACACACAAAGTTTGTTGTCATAATGTCAAAGCTTTGAAGAGATATAGCCTTAGAGTCATTTTGGCACCATAACTAAAATTTGCAGCAGCGCTGTACGAAAACGGTTTCGTCTATCGACACGAAATCCATAATATTTTGTCAGCACAGTCTGAAGATGATTTGACTCAATTTTGGTGAAAATCAGACCAAGGCTTGAGGAGGAGTTCGAAAAAGTACGTTTACTGCATAAATCAAAATGGCGGACAGGCAGTTCGGATTTGCAATGGGAAAATTGGTATGTCTGTTGTCGGCATAAGCCAACGAATATTTTGAGACCAGTTTCATTGCAATAGGCTAATGCAATCAAAAGTTATTAGCATTTTTGGAAATTTCATAATTAATAATAAATCAATGGTTTATTACTCTTGACCAATAGGTGGCGCTGTTACCAAATTGATGTGGCATGGTCAGTGTGAGGTGACAATGGCACATACAAAGTTTGGTGCAAATACGTCAAAGCTTTGCAAACATACAGCCTCAGATGCATTTTGGCATCTTAACCAGAAAATTCGTTGATGCTCTAAACGAAAACCGTTTCGTATATCGACACGAAATCCATAACTTTTTGCCAGCTTGGTCTGAAGATGATCGGAGTCAAATTTGGTGAAAATTGTACTAACGGTCTAGGAGGAGTTTGAAAAAGTAGGTTTTCAACATGAATCAAAATGACGAACAGGAAGTTCAGCCAATTATGGCATAATTGGTATCGATGATCTCGGCATGATCCAAGGAATCTAACAACATCAGTCTCTTTACAATAGCCCAATTTATTCAAACGTTATTAGCATTTTTGTAAATTGCTTAATAACTTTTGACCACAAGGAGGCGCTGCACCCAACATTTTTGTGTACCATCAGGGCACAGTGCCGAAGGTGCATACCGATTTTCGTAATAATAAAGTCTTAGCGTTCTTAAAATATTGCATTTTTTGACAAAATTCTAAATGGCCGACGCCCAAAATGGCTGACATGGAAAAATTTGGTATGGTTCGACTCGGCATGATGCACCGAATCTAAAGAGA
>NW_015627547.1:30536-31978 GCF_001515625.1 Sinocyclocheilus rhinocerous
TGTCAGCACAGTCTGAAGATCATCTGACTCGATTTTGGTGAAAATCGGACCAAGGCTTGAGGAGGAGTTCGAAAAAGTAGGTTTACAGAATAAATCAAAATGGCCGACAAGCAGTTCAGAATTGCTAAGCGAAAATTGGTATGTCTGTTGTCGGCATAAGCCAAGGAATATTTTGAGAGCAGTTTCATTGCAATAGGCTAATGCAATCAAAAGTTATTAGCATTTTTGGAAATTTCATAATTAATAATAAATCAATGGTTTATTACTCTTGACCAATAGGTGGCGCTGTTACCAAATTGATGTGGCGTGGTCAGTGTGAGGTGACAATGGCACATACAAAGTTTGGTGCAAATACGTCAAAGCTTTGCAGAGATACAGCCTCAGATGCATTTTGGCATCTTAACCAGCAAATTCGTTGATGCTCTAAACGAAAACCGTTTCGTATATCGACACGAAATCCATAAC
Organism: Sinocyclocheilus rhinocerous; assembly: GCF_001515625.1. NCBI lineage: Eukaryota > Metazoa > Chordata > Actinopteri > Cypriniformes > Cyprinidae > Sinocyclocheilus > Sinocyclocheilus rhinocerous. The sequence continues at coordinate 31,002 of NW_015627547.1, forward strand.
TTTTTGCCAGCTTGGTCTGAAGATGATCGGAGTCAAATTTGGTGAAAATTGTACTAACGGTCTAGGAGGAGTTTGAAAAAGTAGGTTTTCAACATGAATCAAAATGGCGGACAGGAAGTTCAGCCAATTATGGCAAAATTGGTATCGATGTTCTCGGCATGATGCAAGGAATCTATCTCATTACAATGTTATAATGTATGCAAAAGTTATTAGCATTTTTATAAATTGCTTTCCCAAACTTTTTGAGTGCCATCAGGGCATGGTGCCGAAGATGCATACCGATTTTCGTAATAACAAAATCTAAGCGTTCTTAAAATATTGCATTTATTGACAAAATTCAAATTGGCCGACACCCAAAATGGCTGACGTGGAAAAATTTGTTTTTTTCATGTCCTTCGGTGCTTGGCCTCTAATTATTTTGTTAAAGGGATACTCCACCCCAAAATGAAACTTTTGTCATTAATCACTTACCTCCATGTCGTTCCAAACCCATAAAAGCTTCGTTCGTCTTCAGAACACAATTTAAGATATTTTGGATGAAAACCGGGAGGCTTGTGACTGTCCCATAGACTGCCAAGTAAAATACACTGTCAAGGTCCAGAAAAGTATGAAAAGCATCGTCAGAATAGTCCATCTGCCATCAGTGGTTCAACCGTAACGCTATGAAGCGACGAGAATACTTTTTGTACGCGAAGAAAACAAAAATAACGAATCTACAATTTAATAAAAATAACCATGTTTTTTGTCAGAAAACTGACACACAATCGACAACTGAATAAAACCCTCAACAGAATACAATGCAATCACTAAACTAAATATACATCTTACTAACAGTTATTATAGGTAGTTATTATGCATTTTCAGAAGAAGACTTACCTTTACTTCGTTAATGTGCATGGAAGAGCGGGGGATGGGTCTGCCTCGCGGGACATGTGTCCTCAATCACGATGTTCCAAACTGATGTTTATGTCTTCAAA
>NW_015627548.1:0-2346 GCF_001515625.1 Sinocyclocheilus rhinocerous
GGTGAAAAGTGCCATACAAATAAACTTGAATGTGCCTAAGGTTGCAGACCCCCGTGGTAAAGGATGGTTCCAGCAACGCCAAGATCCAGGCATTGAATGCATGGACAGGTAAAACACAGACCTTGCATGCACTGTGAGTCACTTAGGATCCAAACATCTGCCAAATGCTTGTTCATCCACTATAAAAATGAAAAAAATAAATAAAAACACATACATAGTTTATCAGTGCACCAAACAGTTTGTCGACAACAACCGCAAATCCCCTGTCAGCTGTATGAGAGAAGGAGCCAGGAGAGATGCCCCCCAAACACGGAGAATCCCTCACTGTTGTGTTGAAATGTTGCAGTGGAGACGTCGCTGCCAAAGACCAGGCCTGAACAATCGTAGACACGGGCAGGCTGCGGGTTTGGCTGGCTTCTCCATCAGCCATCAGGCTTCCCTCGTCCCAGGCAGGCGCAGGGCTAGCGGGGGACGAGCCCAGAGACAATAGAGGTGTTTGGAGCCAGAGCTGCCTCTAGCAAAGCAGCTTTGGCCCAGCCCTCGTGCTCCAGCCGCATCAGCTCCAACAGAAGGCTGGCAGAACAATCATCTTAGCAGTATGGTTGATCCGCTGACCCGCAACTGTCCCGCTTTACCTCTCCAACTATTTGCTAGCTGGCTGAGGCTGGAGAGCCGCGTTGTCATGGAATGTGATGCTGCCGGAGAGGAAGCACGTGACAAATGACGGGTCGCCAGAGACTGAGTGCATGTTCACACCGAGCCCGTTCTGTGAGGAGGTCAGTCAGGAACATGGGATAGAAACATGCGCTTCCAGCGTTCATCTGCATGACCCATATGCAGCAATAATGCTTCTTTAGTAAAGCAGAATTATGAGTAATACCTTAGTTTCAACTGCATTTAAAGAAATGTAAAAGATCTTCCATTACTTAGGATCTATGTCTGAATATACCGTATTTTGACAGGCTTTAAACCAAAGAAGTAAGCTATAAAATCATGTTTCAAACTGTAAAAAAAAAAAAAAAAAACTGCCACCAAACTTTTAAATGGTAGTGTGTATGTATCATTTTATGTTAAAATATTATAATATCTGCAGCAGAGCAAAACTTGGCTCAGATTTATCAACTGGTATTAGTTGTGAGCAAATACAATTTTGGATTAAAAAAAAGAAAAAGAATTCTTAAAATACAAATCAACCAAATACATATTCTCATTAGGATAAAAATGCATTTTAATATAAATAAAGCAATACAGGTTCATGTCTGATTAGGAATATTTATAGGAGGAAATATTTTATTTGTGGTAGAAAATATTTTGGACCCTTCTAGTCACTCTACATATAAAATATTGACTATTTCTTACCCCAGCAGGGCACTGAAGGGCCAGCCCATTATGGCCCCCGCTGCAATACCCAGCACAGCCAGACTTGGGCGCCCCTGGAACCAGCCAGTCATAGCTACCACTGTACTGTACATGCAAAACGTACTGGGGAGGAAAGCTGCACATAACATAAACACATTAACCTGCAGTGCATACACAAAATTATGTCAAAAAAGAAAAATAGCACACAAACAGTTATCGTCTAATTTCCCTGTGATCAACCAGATAAGCCAAATACGGCCCACTGACTCACCTGCAGAGGAGCAGAACATCCCTGCACTCAGGACGAGGAACGCCAGCAGAAGCCGGCCCACATGCAAGCCAAACTTTTTACACACGGCCCTGTGTGAGATCCATGAGATTAGATCTTTAAGCCTTATTTACTGTAAAATCCTATTTTAGCTGATGTAAGGTGCAATATGTAGTATGCTGCACTTACTTGTAGAAGTAGAGCTCGCACACACAACAGGTAAAAGCTAGCATGCAGCGCAGGAAATAAAACACAAGGACCTGAATGGGAACAAAATAATTTAAAAAACATTTTAGCCAACTTTCACACGTCTAAGCCGGCCTATAATAAATGGCCAGGATAAAGTGAAAGTGACGTGACATGTGGCCAAGTATGGTGACCCGAACTTGGAATTAGTGCTCTGCATTTAACCCATCCAAAGTGCACACACACAGCAGTGAACACACACACACCGTGAACACACACCCGGAGCAGCGGGCAGCCATTTTTGCTGCGGCGCCCGGGGAGCAGTTGGGGGTTCGGTGCCTTGCTCAAGGGCACCTCAGTCGTGGTATTGAAGGTGGAAGAGAGCGCTGTACATTCACTCCCCCCACCTACAATCCCTGCCGGTACGAGACTCGAACCCGCAACCTTTGGGTTACGAGTCCGACTCTCTAACCATTAGGCCACGACTTCATATCATCATGCAAAACAAAGAATTAGAATCATTGTAATGTGAC
>NW_015627548.1:5070-9480 GCF_001515625.1 Sinocyclocheilus rhinocerous
GCTGCTCAACATAACTGAATAAATTAAAACTTAGATGACAAAAAAAAAAAAAAATAATAAATTAAATTAAAAACTTGGTTGCATGATATTCCTTAAAAATATTTGTATCATTACTCTGAAAATTATACAATAGTAGTATACAATAGTAACATATTTCTGTCATAATTTCTTCAAGTTAAACCAAATTTTTATTTTGTCGGGTTGAAAGTTAAAATATAATTTAATAGCAACGTTGTAGTTGTTTTTAATTATTTGTTTGTTGTTCATGTATTCATTGTATTATTGTATTATTATTGTATTATTTAACTGTAGTGATTGTTTAGGTGTAACATCAATATTTTCTTGGCATTTATATCTTTTTACATATACACTTGCCAGCCACTTTACAGTTCACCTGTTTAACTGCTCATTAAGGCAAATATATAATCAGCCAATCACATGACAGCATTTAGGCATGCAGACCTGGTGAAGACGATCTGCTGATGTTCAAACTGAGCATCAGCATGGGGAAGAAAGGTGATTTAAAGTGATTTAATGATTTAGAACTGATGAGTCCCAATTTCTGCTGCGACATTCCTCCATGACAGCATTAATAAATTGTATAAATAAAAATAATAACCTTTTTTTTTTTTTCTTTATTTACTACTGTTTTTTGTGTCATCTCTACCCTTGTAATTGGTTTTTGAGTGCTGATCATTTGTGTGTCCAGTGTTAAGGACCATGTATGCTGAGTTATGAAAGGTTTTTTCATACGTGCTCCTAGATGCCTCATTTTTAAATACTGTTCAAGGTAATCTCATTTATATAATAACTATTATGCTGGGAGCAAACGAGCAGACCAAACTAGAAACCAATACTGCAAGACTACAAGGAAAGGTTACTGCATGCAGCTGCAGGGACTTCAGCGTTTATATAATATAATGCATACAATATTAATCGCTCTCACTCTTATTGTTTGCACGCTAAAGAAATGCCAACGCTTGCGAATACTTTAGATGATGCACTCTTATATTATAGCATATATAAGTTTGCATCCTTATATCGTAATCATTATGATCACAAGCTGTATACACTGTCTAATGTGTGTCTGCTTAAATGCATGCTGTTAACTAACCAAATAACATGTATTACCTTACGGACAATACTTTGACATACTCATCTATGGCTGATAACACAATATTTCCTAATTGTAACTCTGAAACAAGCATTTTCTGTAAAGTTGCTTTGAAACAATATGTGCAGAATGGTGAAAAGTGCCATACAAATAAACTTGAATGTGCCTAAGGTTGCAGACCCCCGTGGTAAAGGATGGTTCCAGCAACGCCAAGATCCAGGCATTGAATGCATGGACAGGTAAAACACAGACCTTGCATGCACTGTGAGTCACTTAGGATCCAAACATCTGCCAAATGCTTGTTCATCCACTATAAAAATGAAAAAAATAAATAAAAACACATACATAGTTTATCAGTGCACCAAACAGTTTGTCGACAACAACCGCAAATCCCCTGTCAGCTGTATGAGAGAAGGAGCCAGGAGAGATGCCCCCCAAACACGGAGAATCCCTCACTGTTGTGTTGAAATGTTGCAGTGGAGACGTCGCTGCCAAAGACCAGGCCTGAACAATCGTAGACACGGGCAGGCTGCGGGTTTGGCTGGCTTCTCCATCAGCCATCAGGCTTCCCTCGTCCCAGGCAGGCGCAGGGCTAGCGGGGGACGAGCCCAGAGACAATAGAGGTGTTTGGAGCCAGAGCTGCCTCTAGCAAAGCAGCTTTGGCCCAGCCCTCGTGCTCCAGCCGCATCAGCTCCAACAGAAGGCTGGCAGAACAATCATCTTAGCAGTATGGTTGATCCGCTGACCCGCAACTGTCCCGCTTTACCTTTCCAACTATTTGCTAGCTGGCTGAGGCTGGAGAGCCGCGTTGTCATGGAATGTGATGCTGCCGGAGAGGAAGCACGCGACAAATGACGGGTCGCCAGAGACTGAGTGCATGTTCACACCGAGCCCGTTCTGTGAGGAGGTCAGTCAGGAACATGGGATAGAAACATGCGCTTCCAGCGTTCATCTGCATGACCCATATGCAGCAATAATGCTTCTTTAGTAAAGCAGAATTATGAGTAATACCTTAGTTTCAACTGCATTTAAAGAAATGTAAAAGATCTTCCATTACTTAGGATCTATGTCTGAATATACCGTATTTTGACAGGCTTTAAACCAAAGAAGTAAGCTATAAAATCATGTTTCAAACTGTAAAAAAAAAAAAAAAAAGACTGTAAAAAAAAAAAAAAAACTGAAAAGCTCAAAAATGTCCAAAAGGTCGCACAAGGGTTAAAAAAAAGACTGTAAAGCTGCTACAGTAATTAATTGGTAATATGCCATACCATATATGGTGAAAACATTTAAATGGTTTAACATCATATTATAAGTGTTTTTTTTTTTGTTTGTTTTTTTGCAAAATAGTAAAATGTTTTGTTTGCAAGTATACAAATTATTAATTACCATGTAATTTATAGTGAAAAACAGTAAAATGGCATTCCCCAAAGTTCCTGTGTTACACATCACATATGATTATGCTTTATGATTAATATATATTTTTTAATTTTTTTATATATGTAATGTGCATTAGGGTGTTTTGTGTTATATTTGCTGTTATTAAGTTAATTCTTATTGCATTATTCTGAGTGTTATGTCAGGGACACTTGCTTCCTCCAAGGGAAAATAAACAAAAAAGCAAACATAAATAAATAAATAAAATAAATAAAATTGTTTTCATCTCACAGTTCTTTTTTTACAGAATTGCAAGATATGAAAACACACAACTGCGCAATTCTGAACTCGCAATTCTGTTCTGAGAAGAAAAGTCTGAATTGTGAGCTGTTACAGTTACCTTTTTTATTTGTATTGCACAGTGGTGAAAAAAATAAAAATTAAAATAAAATAAAAATAAATGCATGGAAGCCCATTTCTGCTACAAAAAAAAAAGAAAAAAAAGAAAATGAATGAATAAATAAATAAAATAAAATAAAATAAACAAGGGGTAATTCCAACTTGCAATAGAGTACATCTTGCAAATCTGAATTGCAAGAAACAAAGTCTGAATTGTAAGATAAATTGTAAGATGCAATTACTCTTTTTATTCATTCATTCCATGGCAGAAACAACCTTCTGTACGTGTGTTGCCCTGATGGTGTTTTGTCTTTGTGTATAATTTTGTATAATTGTCTTTGTGTATAATCTAAATACCAGGATCATCAATGTTTTATGGACAGACCACTTATGATAAGGTCTGCTTCATGATGTGGCTTTCTGTTTAACTGCCTGTATTTTCAGGGTGGTTATCAGATTTAAGTAAAAAGCAGATTTTGGCAGTTCAAGCTGTTTGGTATATTAAGATTAAAACATTTCATGAAATGCATGGGTAAAAGCTATAAAATATACACACACCAATAAAACATCCAATAATACCTCAAACATTGTGACAGCATTTTGACTTGCAGTTAGGTTTTTTTTTTCAAACCTAATATTGTAGATATTTGGATATTCTAGCTATCAGTTTATTATAACGAGAAATATCAATCTCATGGCAGTCTGAAGTCAACTCTTTCTGAAATGTTATGAAGTCACACGGTGTTAAGGGCGTAGAGCGTGACCTCTGACCTCATTCTAACAGTCAGGGTTCAGAGTTCATCTGTGGCAGAGGTAGGAAATGTTGGCAGGTTGCTAAACATGTATAGCAGACACATGAAAGAGAAGTGCTCAGCGCTGCTCAGTGAAGGGCATTGTGGGTCAGGTGTTCCCTCTCCACCTTTTGCTCTCTTGATTTCAGTTCACAGAAGCACACATGCAGACACACATATACCATATTTATGTGCTTCTTGTTTCATTGTACAAATACGGTCTGGTAAATTACTGCAGTCTGAAACTGAAGCAGAGAATAGCAATGTTCCATGTTCCTCCTATCCTTTATATATTGTGCTTTTTTTTTATTTTTATTTTTCTTTTTTGCAGACAAACCGATAAGCTGTAATATTTGGTCTACAATGCTTCAGTTTGTTATGATCACCTAGAAGTTAAAAAGATAGTTCACACCATAAATAAATACATAATTTACTCACTGTCTTGTCGTTTCAAACTTGTATAATTTTCTATCTTCTGCATAACACAAAATAAGATATCTGAAGCAAGGTTATTATAGTTTTGAATTTTTTAATTCGTTTTATTTTAATATCGTTTTCAAATTTGCTATAAAATTCTGTTTAGTTTTTATTAGTTTCATTAATGTTTTTGTTAGTTTTAGTTTAGTTTTTATTTTGTTAACACCTTTTTATTTAGTTTTTATATAGTTTAGTTTCAGTTTTAATTAAAGTTTAGCAGAATTAACAGATCACTTCCAGAGCGCAGGCCAAAGA
>NW_015627548.1:9774-72292 GCF_001515625.1 Sinocyclocheilus rhinocerous
AATGTAGCCTGATTTGTATGTCTTTTCTTATTTAACCATAATCATGATATTGTAACTGTGGTGTCTTGCTCACTTTTCCGTGAACAGTCGTGCATAAATCAAAACTGGGACTAATGAAATTCAATAATAACGGCAATCGCATTTAACAGTAAAGGCGTATATTTAAATGTTCTTTTCATTTATAAAGAATTATAAGCGTGTGTATTATGTGATTTAGCCAATGCACATTTGTTCAAAAGCCTGGCAGAGTGATCACAAGATGCTAGGCTAAAGTTTTGTGTTGTTTACAGAAAGGACGCGCGTTCTCATCTTTTTTTCTGTTAATTATCATGTTGCGCTGCATGTCTGTTTTTCTTCAAAGCACCGACTTAGAATGCCTAATGTTGGTTTGATTGCTTGTGTTACATGATAAAATAAATAATCGTGCTTACCTGGTGTAATAGATTTAATGCAAGTGCGGTTCGGGTCGCGACTCGCGGTCTTTATGTCAAACGGTTCTGATCCGGTACAGAATTAAATTAGTGCTGCTGTCAGATAATGGGTCGTGTGTTCTGTTAAGTACTGCTGGTGAACGTTTACCAAACAGGACCCGTGCAGGCTTTAAACTGCTTTGCGTCTCTCCATCAGATAACTCCATGAGCGTGATGCGCCATTACAGGTAGGCTATTTCCCTAAACCTCCACACAGCTCGTATATTTTTCCGCCAAGGGGTGAGAACGTAATGATTACGAACACGATTATTTAGTTTTGATAATTATTATTTTATTTCAGTTAGTTTTTCAATAACTGTTGTTAGTTTAGTTTCGTTTTAGTTTTTCAATTATTTTGACGTTTTTATTTTATTTCAGTTTACGAAATTGTTTTTTCATCAATCGTTTTAGTCTTAGTTTTAGTTTTCGTTTACGAAAATAACCTTGATCTGAAGAATCTTTCAGCTCTAGAAGTCTAAACAATGAAAATCAAAGGGGTCCATCAGTTTCAAGCTGCAATTATGACATAAAGGTAATGTAAATGTATTCTGAGTCGGACATATGTTTTGGTCACATTGCGACCAAATGTTAGCATCATGCTAATGTTAGCATCGTCTCAGCCTTGATGGCAAACATACTGATGTTCTTTCTCCAGCAATGCAGTTTACGGTATACACAGCGTTTTATTGTCTGTTTTAAATCCACATCTGAAGTGTCTTTCTCAGCCTCACATGTCAAAACAAACACCACGTGCTGTCAGTGATTCGCATCTAGAGGCCGCTCTCGCTCTCGTACTGTATACTGACAGCGGACCTTCTCAGACGCTCAAGCAATGGACACAATATACTATCAGTACAGATTTTTGCCGATAACCGATAGTTCCAGAAATCCACAATTGGTACCGATTAATCGGTAAAACCGATTAGAGCCCAAGCCAACATCAAACCTCACTGTTTTTGTATGTCAAGTCAATAGCATGATGTAATTGCACAAAAGGACCATTCTGATGTTATTGACTTGTTTCCACATGTGAAATAATTGATTTGAAAATTATTTGGAATAGCATAAGGCTGAGTAAATGACAGAATTAAAAATTTTGAGTGATCCCTTTGACACTGAAGAGTGTAATTTCTGAACCACTAGTGAATGCAAAAATAATGATAGTTTTCAAACAGGTTTCTCAAATACACCCCACTCTACCTCCGTAATACAAACAGATAGCCCTCCATTGGTTGAGTCAGTGTGTTGGGCTGAGGGGTTTTGCAGAAAGAAAAAAATATATATATATATTTTTTCGCCTTTTTTTAAAAAAAATTTTATTCCAAGCGTCTGTTTCCATGGTCACTCAGGATTTGGCACTCTGTTAAGAATGTCTCTGTAAAACTGTAAATATACTCTAAGTTGACTGAACTCACTCCTGGCCGTGTTTTTGGCACTGATAACTGCGATTAAGAAAGGCTTGTCAATCAAGAGTTTGGGTTTATGTCATGATAAATTAACCCTGCTTTCTGGAACATGTGATGCTCACATAAACAGATCGTTGTTTCGATCACAGAGTCACACTCTTCAGTAATTCACCTTCTTACAGAGGCCACTGCATATTGCATTGAGATGGGAGAAAATGTTTTAACATCAAAACAAAATACACACTTCACAGTTAAGTGACAATCTCAATCTACAAGATTTGGAGCCAAATTAGAGGGGTGTAAAAATGACTTTAGAAAGCTGGCAGCAGCGTCATTTTATTTTTACACAGATATTGGTAGGCCTGTTAATAAAATCTGTTGACTTTAGCGATTTTTTGTTTTATTATATGCTAATGGAGACAGTTCAAAAATGGCAAAAAGCACTTATTGTGCTTTATTTTTTGCCTCAGGTTTGCATGCCTGTAACTCAAGAAGTATTACATATATCTTAATATCCTTTTAGATTCTGGTTGTTAACACACTTTCCTTCTGGTATCATCAATTCAAAGGCCCTCAGTGGTTCAATCCCAGACATGTGGAGATCTTAATGCTGCTCCATGAGTAAACTGGTAAATTTTTCACATTTGCAGTGGTCAAAAACCAAATGTGGGTCACTTTGCTTTTTTTTTTGTTTTGTTTTGTTTTTTTTGTTTGTTTGTTTCTTTCTTTCTTTTTAAAATGAATATCTGAACAAATCAGCTCAACTGCAAAGAACACACCTGCCTGAGTGCCATAAATATACTTTTTCTAAAGTTGGCATACCCGTATTCAATATGTCTTAATATCCTTCTAGATTATCATTCTTAATAAACTTTTCTTTTGGAGTTATCATTTTTAAGGCACTATATGGTTTGGTCTCATAGATATTTGATGTCAGTGCAGTAACGAGTAGTTACAAGACTGTGTATTTGAACTCTTGGTAGCTTCATAATCTGTTAACATGAACAAAATCCCATCTTCCAAATATCCCTAAAACTGATTAAAATATAGAATCTTATAAATACACATTTGAGAGCAAGTTAATGTGCATTAACAACCATTTTCAGTGGATTTTTGGTACTCATATTTATGTTTTATGCAATTGTTTTGATAGAAGGAAACAAGATACATTTCTAGTTTAAACATGATTTATTCTTCAGACATTCCACTTTAAACGCAGTAAGTATCAGCAGTGTGCAAAGTGAACCACATTTGGTTTTCAATCACTGAAGATGGGTAAAATTCAACAATTTGAACATGGAGCTGCTTTGAAATACCCATATCTATGGGAATGAACTACACGGGGCCTTGTTATTTCAAAAGGAACCTTTATTAAGAATGAGAATCTAGAAGGATATATAAAATATCTTGAATATTTTTAGAGTTCAGACATGCAAACTTTAGAAAAATTATATGTATGGCAGTCAGACAGGTGTGTTCTATGCAATTTTGTTGATAGAAATCATGAGATACATTTCTAGTTTCAACATTTGCTCTTCAGATGTTCCTCTTTAAAAAAAAAAAGAAAACAAAAGCAGCTGTTGTATGTACAATGACCGACATTAGTTTTTTTGAACACTGAAAATGTGAACAGCATTAAGATCTCCATATGTCTGGGATTGAACCATCGAGGGCCTTTAAAATGAAGATACCAGAAGGAAAGTGTGTTTGTTTGTTGCTGAGGATGATTCCGAAATTTGGTTGATTTGACGCGAAATGCCCCTACTGAATATTTCTCTGGGTTTGTTCTTGTCATATTTGGACCTCAGGTTTGGGAGTAGTATTGTGCATTATACAGTCCCAAATTGCTATTTTGCATTCTACTCAGGTTTTATTAATGAGATGAAAATAAAGGATTCCTCCCGTAATGCCGCATTTTCATGCTTGCCACGCTCCATGTATCTGAAAGAATAAACAGTGGTATCAATGGCTGGCCAGAAAGTAGCAGCATAGAAGCTGCCATGAAAATTGTTTATCTAGCTGCAGAATGCTATTCAACTGGGACTGCGGCATAATGATGCTGCGAGAACTGTCAGCTTTGCAATTAAGTCTGTCTTCAGATGCTTTCCAAGCAATTCATTAACTCAACACACTCCTGCTAAATGTGTTAAAACAGATCAGTAATTACTGAAGAAGTTTGCGTATTAAAGAGCTCAACTTTTTTTTTTGAGGAATCCAGAAGAACTTTGTTACGTATTACAGTGTAATTATGCTTTCTCATTAGTCTCTTGCTGATGTGAGATTTATAATTGCTTTGCTATTGAGAGTCATTAGAAACAATAGTTTTAAATGAACACTCCTCTGCTCCTATCTGATGTCTTAAGACGTTCTGACTGCTGCTTTTCTGTTTCTAATGAATGTCACTGGGCACACTACAAATTGAGTGTATTATTCAGCATAAATGGAAACTGTTCAGGAATTAAGCCTGGTTTTTGATAAAAGCAATAATTAGTAATGTATTAAAAATGAAAACTATAGTTGTACCTTCGACAATATTTCTCATGCACTTGATGGAATTGGTATTATTAATACCTCAGAACTTATATGGAAAGTCTTCCCAAGAGGGCCTTCTTCAAAATTTCTCTTCGAGTTTTAGCCCACTTTAAGATTGTGTCGATTAGATTTGTTGTCATATAAAGTGATGAAGTAAACAAACCTTGGAATGTTCATGATGTGATGCATCTCTTGCTTATGCCAAAAATCAAAACCACGGCGTCCATTTTCTTCAGAAAGTTTACTAAGCCTCAGATCATTTTAGTTTTTATTTTTAATGAAGCTCAAGGAAACTTAATCTCACATGTCAGAAAACTGACCGCGCTTCAAAACCGAAAGCACAGCTCAAGCACACCGCAGCGGTGGAGAGTTGGAAGGGGAAAGTTTGGAATCGTGAATGTTTGAATTCCCTTTGGTCTGTAATTGAACTGAAGTTGGAAAGCGCCAAAATTATGAATTGTTCAGGACTCAATAATCTCCCAAAGGAGGTCACTAACTAGCACCCTACAGAGAGCGATGAATTCCTGAAGACATCTTTAATCAACTATGAAAAGCATGAATGCATATTCATTCTGAATGGAACCTTTATGTTTAATCCTTGTGAAAACAATTTACCTAATTTGCTGTTCCCGGTAAAAAATGAGCAACCTTTAAAAAAAAATAAAAAAACGCTTGTGAATCTCTTATTATCAGCCAATGTTGGATTCAATGTTTTTTTCAACTTGTTTTCTTTCAATTAGCTTAGGTTTTGTATTTATTTTTGGAACTGACTGATCATAGGCCTCATTGATCTAACCTCATGCACCTCAGTTTTTGAGTAAAAAAAAAAAAAAGGTGGATAATTTTGGCAATGTTTACTAAAAGCTGTGGGGCATAAGCTCAGATCAATGAGGCCTACGATCAATCAGTAACAAAAATAAATAAAAGCTGATAATGTGATTTAGTAATAATAAAAAGGGGGATAATTTTGGCAATGTTTACTAAAAGCTGTGGTGCATAAGCTCAGATCAATGAGGCCTACGATCAATCAGTAACAAAAATAAATAAAAGCTGATAATGTGATTTAGTAATAATAACATAGCATAACAAGCAATTTATACACAATTTTTTGTAGGTCATTTTTGGCTAGGAACATCACAAGTATGACAAGATGGGGAAACGTCTTAAAAAAACAAAACAAAAAAACAACAACTTTTTTGGGGGTTAAATATACCCTGTGTGAGTAAAGTCAGTAAGGTTTAGTTGAATGCAATATCATTAACTAGCATTTTTGGCAAAAATAAATCCTCTCCGGATCAAAATGCCAGAACACAACACGAGCATAAAGGTGCAATCACCTAAAAAAACAAAACAAAAAACAACAACTTTTTTGGGGGTTAAATATACCCTGTGTGAGTAAAGTCAGTAAGGTTTAGTTGAATGCAATATCATTAACTAGCATTTTTGGCAAAAATAAATCCTCTCCGGATCAAAATGCCAGAACACAACACGAGCATAAAGGTGCAATCACAACTATGACACAAAATAATGATTATTGGGCAGTCATGAAGATACTGATAGCATGTTTTAATACTGATACTGATACCACAATTCCAGCTCCATTGATACCATATCTGTGTTTTAAGGAAATGCATGTTAAACCAGAAAACGCTAGTTAAAAATGGCCGACCCTGAAAGAGATCTGATGAGGGAAGCCCACGTTGGCCTTGCATGTTGGATATTTTTCTGTTAATACTGATTCGAAGCCAAGTATAAAGTGCCTTTAAAATCTAAAATGCTTCTATCGGTGTCTTTGCGCGCTTGCCAGTTGACCACGTTTGGTAATATCTCAAAAGAGGAGCGTTAATCTCAAAGCCTGGCTAATTAAACAGCATTAAACAGATTAATTTGTTCTTTGAGTAAGTGGCTGAACTGCTCGCTCCTCCGAATGGTCCGCTGTGCTCCGTCTATTTCATCTGGGGAAACGTTGTGCTTTCCTCCCTCCCTCCGCCTCCATCTGATCTGCTTCCTGGGTCACGGAGACGAAAGAAGAATTATGCGCATATAAACGTCCCTTTTATGAAGTGCCTTTTGAAAAGCCACTAATAAAAATAATAAAGATAATGTCCCGGGCAGATGCATTCCGCTGATCTGAGGCACGGGCCGCGGGCCTCGCAGTCATTCGTTGACAAAACAGTCATCTTATTTACACGCTCCACAATAACCCACCGCAAATGTCGAAAAGAAGAATAAGGGGGGGAAATAATTAGCATATTAATCTTTTTTATGCCGTCATCTTTCAGGTCTGGGAGAGCACGGTGTAATTTAAATCTAAATGCTTTCCTGGCATTAGAATTCATTTTAGATGGGTCAATTGTTCTGTAATAAAAGGATGGAAGGTGTACTTCATGCAGGAGATTTATGTTTGCCATTTGTTCATATTCATGTGCTACTGAATACCCTCAATTCAAATGGTGATGGCAGCTCATATCAGCCTCAGTGCAGCCCCACACATCACTAACCACCAGCAATGAATTTCATTTGCAGAACAAAAAAAAAAATACTAAAGGGAGAAAAGAGAAAACGGGGGGAAAACACACTGAAATTAACTCCACCGGTTTATTGATTTTTTTTTGCTCAACAGAGGCCTGTATAACAGCTCTATTGCCCCCATAATGATTAGTGACAAAAGTTTAATTAAGCTCGGATGAGAACTCCCTCGTTGCAGAAACACTATCGTTACTTCAAAGCCACAAACTGGGCTTTGTTCATTACTTCGTGTTTAATTCAGAATGTAGTTTTGTGGTTTGTTCGCTATATTCTAGTGTGCTCAGTTCAATTCATATAGCTTTGATGGCACAACAAATCTACATTTCGTATTGCCAAAGCATTAAAGCAACATTCAGTAGTGTTCTACTCCTAACAGTTGACATACACTTGTAATACACTTGTAATAGATATAGTATGCGCTTTAATTTTACACTCTCTCTATTCTAGAAATTACGGATTACTCATCTTGCACGTGCTCATTTTGTCCAATCAAATGCAAATGCAAATCCATGTTTAGCTGGAGTATGCTAGTATGCTCTAAACGACAACACATGCTCCATAAAAAAATGTTAGATACATTATTACCTGCTAATAAAGATAAGACAACTTAATTATTTTATTGATTTATGACTACTGGAAAAACATTGAGGTTTTTCAGCATTATAACTCATGGAAGTATTTGCTTGTGTTTGGAAACTGACCATCTGTTAATGCTGTCGTGCAGTTCTGCTGTTATTAGAGAACCGACAACTCTCAGCTTTCATAAAGCCCTTGCAAAAAAAAATATATATAATAACGTTAAGCTGAGTTCTCATCATTGGAAAACTCTTTGCACTCAGGCCACAACTACACAGCAAAAAATAAGACTATTATAAGCTTCACAGGGCAGATTTGAGAATGCTTACACAGGCTTTTATGCTTGTGTAGCTTAAGACTGCAAATCGAACCACAGATTAGCTTAATGTTGAATGATATGTCTTTTGAGTTTGCCCCAAACCGGTTCCATGAATTTAATTTTACATGGATACTCGATTGGGAATCTGTGGTCAATGGGTTTAGGTTCGAGTTTAATCTCGGATGCATGGATGAAAACCTCAAAAAGACGTTATTTGCAGCATGATTTTTTCTCTAGCAAAACGGGAGCATCAAGCAAAGCTCTCCAGCGCCGAGCTGCCAAGAGCGTGGACATCTTCTCTGTTAATGAACTGAAAATCCTAACAGACGGGTGGAAGACTACAACACACTGACGCTCAGACAAACTGTCTACGGATGAAAACCAGTGCAAAACATTGGGAGAACAATTCTGGCGTGAGTGACAAACACCGACAGACCTTCTATGTAGATCAATGACGACTCGAGAGATAATAAGTCAGGAAACAATAGGCTGTTGGGTTTCAAACCGCAGCACGGCACACAAGAGGTTAACGTCCCCCGCCAAGCCATTAGTCTGCGACTGAAGGTCGAGGTTGGTCAGGGTCACCTCTGCTGTCCTCTTTCTCAGCTGTTGTGCCAGAGAAGAGTGCGGCGGACGGCCGGCTGATGCCCCGTCCCTGCTGCCTACACAATGAAATGACACACTGAAGGTGGTCTTGCATCTGGCGTGCTATTCAAACAGGCCAGGAACACGCACCGTTGCCAGATTGCAGGCTAATTAAGGATCTCTTGGATGACCATCAGTGGCGTCTCCGGCTAAGGTGGCCCCGAACGAGGCCCTGGAAGAGGAGCGGCGAGCGAAGCCTCCCGAGAGCCGTGACCGCGACGAAGGATGCTCCTGGCTTGCTCGCCAATCCCACTCCGATTTCTCATTGTTTTTCCAGCCGCATTCAAGCTGCGGATTTAATGCAGTCTATTTAAAAAGGCAAACTTGAACAGTTTTGACACAGAGCTTCCCCATTCCGCTCGGCTTTTAGCATAATGTCTGTTTGTGACAGGCCGCGCAGCCCGGTAAAATGCGCCCAGTTTGACAGCAGCTCTCTGAGTGGAGAGCAGCAATTGTTTACCCGACTTTATTTTTGCTGCTCGCTGCCTTTATTTCTCAGCGCTGGGAGGAAAAGTGAAGAGGGCGAGGAAAAGAAAGACAAAAAATACAAGACATGCAGCAGAAATGCTGCTGCTCACTAATAAGATGCCCATCATGCTAGGCGGGCTGATTTGCAGCGCTCCCCCTCTAAGTCTCCATGATTACAGCGTAAAGGCCCCGCTCTCCTCCCCAGCTGATCCTCATCTTGTTCGCTGGCATTAATGACACTTCAGTCACCGCAGCTTTCAAGCAGGGGCCCTTCCACGGCGAACAGAGAGCTGACATTTCCTGACATTTTCCCAACTAATTACAGTACAAATAATTAAGCGTGTTCGCGTATGTAACAAATGAAGGTGAAAGCCGTCTGTCAGGGCGCCTGTGATTGATGACGCTCGGAAAGAGTTTATCTGATGGGTCCCTGCCAGCGGCTATAGAGGGAAGCAAATTTATTAGAACGAACAATGCAAATTTAGAAGTCATCTCATCCAGTTAGGCACCCGAGCAATATCCGTGTCAAGGTGAATGTGACAATGAAAGCAAAATATTTGCATTTTGTGGAGCGGGCTGAGGGGAAAATCAGAGCCCGAAGATGACAGGCCTAATTATTTCGACTCACACAGGCCAAGACAGCTGTTTCTTGTGTCCTGAACAAGGCTGTCATGCAGGTAACCAAATAGGTCTGCACACGAGCCCGTATCCGACACAGACGTGGAAATGTCTGCCGCTAATGACCAATGCTAATGTTGCTGCCATGTCTCACAGAAACTGCAGAAGTGTCAGCGCGCACTTTCTGCAAGCCAGTCAACATTTTGCTCCATAATTATGTGTTAGAGAATTAATTCTTGCCTGTCAGTCCCCCTCGGCCCACCGCCGGCAACTGACAAAGACGAATGGCGTCGAGAAGTGTACATTTCGAATAACGAGTAAACTGTACAGTAAACGTACATTTCTTAATTCCTCATTTGGCGTATTAATCAAACCTTGGAGTCCACAGCGGCAGAAAAGACTATTTAACACAAATCTATGGTATACTGCTTCAATGCATGTGCAGACGATCATCAAACACACTTGTTATTTCAAAGAAATTACACTCGGGTCCAGGGGGTTGATTTTTTTTTTTTTTACTTTTATTAAAAAGCATCACATTCGTGACCTACCTTTTTATCTGCTTGCTCACGACAATATCGCAATGCTTGTGCTTTTAAGCTACTGAATATCAATATGATGCATGCATGTGCACTTAAGGGAATACAAGCCTTACCACCCACACTTATAATGAAGCTAGCATTTGTACTCAGGGGCAGCTATACAATAGCTGGAGAGGAGGGCAAATCCTGGTGGGTTTGGATAAATCTACATTGGGATCAAAGTACGCCGCTTAGCTGCCTAACTCCTGCTGTAGAACAGATGGGCCCTGGTCACACGATGAGCCCTCCGAGATTCACTATCTAGAATAGCTGCTGCTTAGAAAGCTAGACAGATAGACAGAGACAACTGGCCAATTTATTTGTATAGAAGTGGATGCGATTTTAACCAAATGAAATTCTTCCTTTTTCCATGTTTGTCTGTTTACGCCTCATTAATATATTATAATCTCATTAATATATTTTGGATTTCATTAATCTTTGCAAGGATCAGCACAAACGCACTGAATCAATGCCTAGGCGTAAATATTTTATTTTGAAACGGAGCGACTCATGTTTTTGGATATCATTTCCCTGGAGTATATACACTAGCCTTGCTTTGTATTGTCTTCTACACCAACATCGAACCTTACACTTCACATAGAGTGTAAATCCATTGTGCAAACGCGATAATAAAAATATCAATAGTTTGATGTTAGCATGTTGCTACACTTGCAATGTCATGCTCTATTATCTGATAAAACAGTATCTTTTTAAGTAGCAATTTTTAACCAGTGGTTTTGATTACAAATGTATCTATCAACATTTGTCTTGCCATCTTGGATTTATTTATTTATTTTATTTTATTTTCCCCCCACTTAGCTTGTTGCAATACCCACTCTGCAAAGGATGCATACTACCAAGAATTTTGATCTTTCCGTTTAGATGAGGCTTTGCATTAAGATTCCTAAAAATACTCTCTTAAAAATATTAAACATAAATATTATATATAATTTTTTGCATTGATGGTTCCATGAAGAACCTTTAACATTCATGGAAACTTTCCAGTGCATAAAAGTTTCTTTACACTGAATGATGATTATTTAGATTATTGGAGAATGTTCTTCACACTAAGTGGAAAAAAATGGTTATTTTAAGAACTTAAAGGTTCTAAAATAAAACTGAAAAGGGAAACTTATTTTGGAAGCGTTATTTTGAAGAGTGTAGGCAACTCAGGTTTTGAGAATTACTAGACAGTAGTCACATTTCTTAAATAATATTCCTTTTATTAAAGTTGACCTCTATGGCTCCCAGATGAGCTATCATCTCACTCAATATGTTACTCAACATTTCAGAGGGCTAAAGTGGTGTCAGGTTCTGTAGCATTTGACCTCTGACCTTCCTGAAAGGCGATCTGGAGAATCTCTGGGCATATTGCCCCCCAGGTGGAGCATCCTTCTTTTAGTGGACGTCCTGACCCTCGGGTGGAGTGGCTTTCTGTCAGTGATTTCAAAGCGAGCACAAATGACAGACTTCTGCCTTGCTGGAGACACTGATTCCTTTTGTGCAGATGACGCAAACCTTGGATTGTGTGTCAAAGAGAGGAGATCGGTTTCACAAACACCTCCACCGATCAAAGTTAAAAACGCTTTACGCTGATTTTGGATCAAAACCCCGAGATATAATGGTATTTTGGTAGAATTTGGCAAATTTATGTGCATGTGTTACTAGAAGGAAGTGTACTTGAGGAAAGCTGAGATCTCAGTCTTTATGTCTCCCGTTTCCACGATTTTTTTTTTTTTCAGACGAGATAATTAGGAGTAAAACAAAGACTGTCATAGGACTTAAGAAAGAAAAGGCATTAAACAGCGTAAAACAGGTTTAACATTTCCCATTATAAAGACACCAGTGATCCTCGAGCCCCTGGGACCGAGGACTTTGTTCGAGTGATGCTTTGGGATGACTAATTTTGTCATTTTTTCCCTCTCTCTTTCTTTTTCTCCTCTTCATGTCAGATAATTTCAGCGGATGCAGCTACCGTTTCCTCAGTCTGTTTCTGCTTCATTGGCAATCGGGAATCTTATCATTGGATGACATCTAACTTGATATTTCTCTCATAACTTCCCTTCCAGGAATTCTATCAATTTCATCTGATGACATACGTTAATATCGAAGAGCTCTTCAATACAAAGCATTGGAATTATTATAGTTAATGTCTTTACAACAACAACAACAACCACAACAAAATGTGGTTTAAAAACAGGGTTTCTGCAGGTTTTATGAAGGAAAATGTTAAGAATTAAAAACATTTTAAGACCAAGTAAAGAAAATTTAAGTAATACATTTAATGTAATACATCAATATGGTCTCTAAATGTAAATGTTTTGTATTAGCAACGCTTAAAAATGTGAAAGTGAAAACAAGTGAAAGTGACTTGATCTGTATCCAAGTATAGTGTCCCATTCTCAGAATTTATGCTCTGCATTTAATCCATACAAGTGCAAACACACACACACACACACACATCAGTGAGTAGTGAACACACACACACACACACACACAGCTGTGAGTATGGAACAGACACACACACACACACACACACAGCTGTGAGTATGGAACAGACACACACACACACACACACACAGCTGTGAGTATGGAACAGACACACACACACACACACACACAGCTGTGAGTATGGAACAGACACACACACACACACACACACAGCTGTGAGTATGGAACAGACACACACACACACACACACACAGCTGTGAGTATGGAACAGACACACACACACACACACACACAGCAGTGAGTAGTGAACACACACACACACACACACACACACACAGACAGCAGTGAGTAGTGAACACACACACACACACACACACATACACTGTGAGCACACACCCGGAGCAACGCTTCAAAATGTGAAAACACAATACAGATCTCCATTACCTTTTAATTCATTTTCCAAAAAATAGCTCGATTGAATAGCTCTACTCACAAAAACTAGAATATGAAAATAACTTGCTGCAGCTTCTGATCACATTGCAAAAAAGTTTTCCAGTGCAAATGTTTAAAGCTTCTTAAGTCAAGATGCGTTTGCTTGAAAAGGAAAATGACACGATACAAGTCTTATTTATGAGAACTGATTAAAATGAAGTGAGTTTATGATTAAAACAAGAACAAATGCCCAAATGGGCTCCGAAAAAAATCTACTTAATTCAAAGAGAAAATGGGTTTTAATACTCCACCCACAGACATCTGCTCTTGTTTTAAGTATAAACCCCATTTAATTTGATTACATTTTTCAGAAAACAGGACTTAATATCTTCAATTTGAATCTTGATTTAAAGATGTTTCATATTTGTATTGTTGGAAAACTGAACAAAAATACTGAGGAAGATTTCATTTATAGCAATGCATGCAACATTTAGCAGCAGGACTTTCTGCTCCAATTTGTGAAAGCGTGAATTAAGGATCTTCAAGACTTGCAGAAACCCTGTATAGAGAATATTTAGAGATTGACCAGTATTGTTTTTATGACCTATATACCAATGCAGATGTTTGAGGGGGAATTCACTAAGAATGAACTCCAGCACTGTTTATTTGCATGCACTGTCTACAGCGTTTTAGCATCTAAATCACTCAAATAATTAAGCAAATCAGGTAACAGTTCCTACAAATTCTGTGGAAAGAAGGTTTTTATTTTTATTTTTGTGCTGAAATGTGATATTAAGTAAAGATTTTTTTGAATCTATTGCTTATTGTACTGTTTTTTTTATTTTTTATATACAATCATTAAATAATCATTGAAATAAAACAACAATACAGCAGTATGAACTTAATATGAATTACCTGTTTCAGATTACTTTAAGTTTATTGCCACATCAGCTTCACGGGCTATTTTAATGGCAAATATTATGCATTAAAAATATAGTAGAACACAAAATACAAATACAATAAACATA
The DNA here is from genome assembly GCF_001515625.1 of Sinocyclocheilus rhinocerous. Taxonomy (NCBI): domain Eukaryota; kingdom Metazoa; phylum Chordata; class Actinopteri; order Cypriniformes; family Cyprinidae; genus Sinocyclocheilus; species Sinocyclocheilus rhinocerous. The sequence continues at coordinate 23,830 of NW_015627548.1, forward strand.
AATAAATTAATCAAAACAATTATAACAATGTAGTACACATACATTTATATAAAATATACTTTTAGAAATTGTAAATGTTTTTCTGGGTCCATCTTATAAAACAAGTCCTTAAGAGTCTGTCCTGATAATAACCTGACATTAAATATTGGACAGACCAAAAGCACATGTTCCACCATCAAGTGAGTCCTGCAATATTATGAATTACCTGTATGTACAGTATGTCCTAATTAGTTACAATATTGTAAACAATGCAAATGTTAGTTTATTTATGTATGTATTTTTTTATTTTGCTTGACAGTGTTATATGATGCTAACCTATCCTATGATGCTATGCTATATATGTGTTTTTTTTTTGTATCTCGTATCTGTTCTAGGAATGATAAAAACAAGAGAAAGACAGACAGACAGACAGACAGACAGGTAATGCCCCGGGGCCGTGTGTGTAACCTGTCTCATACATCCATTCAACAGAATCACTCCACCGTCTCCATTTTACTCACACAGACGCTTGTAAACAGGATCTGATGCAACGCTGCTCTTTGAAACATGCACAAGCTAATGAGATGAGATCCAAAAAATACATATTATGCTGGCAGTAAATCATATTACATTCCTAATAAGCATTAACTGGATAACTGGGTCAAAGCAGAATCATCTTAATTGATTTTTCTAAAGGAACCTGACAGGAAAATGTCAATGCTTGAATATTTCTTCATGCATCATTAAAACAAGATTGGCTTTTAACAAAAGGAGATTCCTGTGCCGAATTGATTCTTGCTCGGGGCTGCCTGCAAGTAAGTGTATTACATAAAAATCTATACAGGATATTAAAACAACACCATTCTGCAAGACAGTTACAATTAAAAGCTGACACCCGCCCCCTTTGTGCTGGTTTCGGCAGTATGCCCACAAATGCATCGCTGGGTTGCTGAAAGTCAGTCCAATCAATGGCGGAGCACAAAACGTTGGCTGGGAGACTGGCAGCGGGATAATTGAGCTGTTCTGGGTTTTTTTCTGTTCTGTTTTCCTCCCATCCATCCATCCATCCGGGCCTGTCTGCTCCAGTCTCTCCGGTTAGCAATTAAAGACTGATTAGCGTGCAGAATCTTGCGTACTGAAAGTAGCGAGGTAGCGAAAGCTCAAGGAAAGAATTAGTCCCACATTACGCAATCTGCTGCAAGGGTGAGCCGGCGTTCCGGCAACAGGCTGCCATTTTACGTGCCTGATGGAAATGTTTCGCTAGGTGTAAAGGGCTGCTTGGGATTAAAGTGCATGCACTTAAATTTAGAACATAAACATCATTTGTTCGCTAATGCAGGGGGTCGCCTGTGTTTCATGCTTGCTGATCTTGTCGCCTGGCAAGTTACAGTTTCAAATTAGCTGACAAGTACATACAGTATATATATTACATTGTCCATTTATTTTAATTTTGTAATTCAGTAGCTAAGTGAAGTAGTGCAGTCAAACAGCTCTTTTTTATGGTAGCTGAATGTAATTCACATTATGTAATTTATTGTTCAAGTACAGGAATTTATCAATGAGAACGTCAATATGAGTTACAGCATTAATGGGATAGTTCACACCAAAAATAAATAAATACAGAAATATCTGTCATTAATTACTTACCCTCCAAAGCCATCAGAAATGTGTTGATCTTTGGTTCATTCATATGTTATGTAGGGGTTTAATTCAAGTCTTCCGAAGAGACACGATCCATTTATATGATTAAGACATTTAATCTTGGTTTTTATTCCCAAATAAACATTGATTGCCTAACAATGTTTATAGCATTCAGATTTGGTTACAGAAGCTTGAATGTTTTCCTTGGCACATGTGAACCAATCAGATTCATTCAGCCTCCGCGTGAACCAATCAGGTTCATTCTCCTGTGTCACACATGTACAGTTAAGCTTCTGTTTATGTTATCTGGTCAATGTTTATATGTGAATAAAAGCATAAATGAAATCAGTACGTCAAATAAAGTGATTGTGTCTCTTCACAAAACTTGGATTAAACAGCTTGATTTATTTTTGATCTCATGAACGTTTTGAAGCATCAGAGTTTTGGGTGAATAGACTTTCCATGGAGAGACAGAAATCTCTCAGATCAGATCTTAATTTCTGTTCCAAACATGGGGTCTGAACAACATGAAGGGGAGTAAATGATGACTGAATGGGGTGAGCTGTTTAGTTAGTTCTGTTGTAATACTTAGTACTGTTTGCTTTGCTGGGGTGAACTGAACAATGGCAAATATTTTTATTTCCGACTGGTTCATTTACGGTCCAAAAAGTGAGTCAGTTCGTCCCCGACACTTGGGTGATCTCCTGCGTGCTGATGCTTTGTTTCTCTAATGTTGTCTCCTCTCAGAGAAACCCAACACCAGACGCTCCTATTCTCAGCGAACACGCAGCACTGAAGGGAAGACAGTGGCAGCGGCGCAGCAGTAAATCAGTCTCACTGACATCCTGACACTCATCAAGCCACTTCTCAACCATCCTCCATCAGTTAAGATCCAATAAAGCCGTTAGAGCTCTGAGAGAGAGCCGTCCCGTAGATCCCCAAGACACGCCATAAATATACTTCCACTCTCAGACGCAGCAGTCAGGTTTCGAGACAGACGCCGTCTTTAAATAAAGGGTTGAACACATGAAGAGAGAGAGTAAACCAGGGCTGTGTGCCGCTCTGAAGAGCATTTAATCGAGGCAAGCGCAGAACTGGAATTTGAATTTGTAAGTCTACTTAAAATGGACTAAAATTAAAAGAAAGAAAGAGCATTTCCAAACAGATTAGATATTGATAATCAAATTTAAAATATGTTCATTATATTTTTTTTCAATTTACAGTGGAGTAAACCAACATCAAACAGATTATATCTATTTTCTGTTCTTGCTCATTTTGTTGAATTTCCTTGAATTGGAATAATGTAAATGTGACAGTGTTGTTTTAGTATAACTGAGATGCTATTATAGTTTTTAATATTTTGAAGTAGTTTTTATTTTTATATTTTCCTGCATTCAACTGAATTTTCTTCAAAGTTTTATTCATTTTGTTGTGTGTTTTTGAGTCATTTTTGTGTCATTTTTTTGTGTTTTTATACTATGTATATATATATATATATATATATATTTCAGTTATTTTATTTTAGTTCAGTAATTTAGCTGTTTTTTTTTTCTTTTTACACTGTATAACAGTTAATGTTTGTTTTATTTCAAGCAACATTTTTTTTGTCTTTCTTTCCTTTTTTTGTGGTTTTAATTTTACTTTCAGCTTTTGTTAACTATAATATCCCTGATATAGAATAACACCCAGGACCAGAATAAATATGCAAATATACAAATATATAAATGATATGAGATGTGTGAGATGTGTGTACAAGTTGTCAATATCAACATCTGTAACATGAACACGGTAAATCATCAAATAATTATTTTAAATAAAATTATGATGATGTGATATTGCAAACCTTTAAATTAAATAGGTTTCTACTACTAAAAGCCATCCTGTTGTGGTTTGTGTGTTTTTAATGCACTGGGAATCAAAGCATGTGATTGTGAGCAGCAGTGTTTTGTTACAGCAGGATCCAATCATGGATAGAGATATGGCAGCCATTAAAGTTTGAAACGGTCTTGCTAAATCACGACGGCATCCAGAAAACATTATGCAATTTATTTACAACATGAGCGGGTTGCACAGAGGTGAGCGTATGCGTCTTTAGGATTCCTCTGAGTCTGATTTTACACTGTATAACAGTTAATGTTTGTTTTATTTCAAGTAACATTTTTTTTGTCTTTCTTTCCTTTTTTTGTGGTTTTAATTTGACTTTCAGCTTTTGTTAACTATAATATCCCTGATATAGAATAACACCCAGGACCAGAATAAATATGCAAATATACAAATATATAAATGATATGAGATGTGTGAGATGTGTGTACAAGTTGTCAATATCAACATCTGTAACATGAACACGGTAAATCATCAAATAATTATTTTAAATAAAATTATGATGATGTGATATTGCAAACCTTTAATTGAAAATAGGCTTAATACTTCTGCACAATAAAAAAAAAAATAAAGATTGTATTTATTTATTATTTATTTTCTTACATTGTCCATTTATTTTAATTTTGTAATTCAGTTTTACTTATTTATTTGTATTATTTTTGTATTTAAGGATTATGATACATTCAATACACTATTTAGTTCTTTAGACAGTAACATTAAATATATACAAAAATTAAAATAAAATGCAATTATATAGTGAGCAGCAGTGTTTTGTTACAGCAAGATCCAATCATGGATAGAGATATGGCAGCCATTAAAGTTTGCAACGGTCTTGCTAAATCACGACGGCATCCAGAAAACATTATGCAATTTATTTACAACATGAGCGGGTTGCACAGAGGTGAGCGTATGCGTCTTTAGGATTCCTCTGAGTCTGATGGGAGGCATGTAATGCTCATTTTACACAAAAGCCTGACAGAAGTGCTGGGCTTGTTTTGTTGCCACCCTTCGGGATGGTCACGCAAGCGTGTGGATGCATGTGTGTGTGTGTGTGTGCGCGTGTTTGTGTTGACGTGCACCCGTGATGCAATATTCATGACGAATTCTGCTGCAATTTGTCTGTTTTGCGAGAGGTGGCTAAACAGAAACAAAGAGAGCGGAGAGTGGGAAATCAGCGCTCACCTGACATCTGCATATGCCATTCAGCGCAAGTTCCTTCGGCGAGTTCCCAAACACTTTGAGGTCAACAAATTATTAATATTTAGTATTAGCACTGACGATAGCGCTGTGTCCTCTAGAGAGACAGAGAAGCAGGAGGAGGAGCGCGGAGGGCCGCTTCTTGACGAAGAATGTATTTGGCAGATGGAGCTGTCAGTTTAGCTCTTCATTTAATGCTCTCATGCATATGGCGGCATCTCTAAAAACCAACAAGCTCATGTATTATCTATGGGGCTAAAAGCACACGACACAGGACGCAGGAGTTTAAACCTCTGTAAACAGCACGTGGCGGCCCTGTAAATGCCATATTTACAGTCAGAAATAGACAAAACATATGGTCGGAGACGGGGAGCGTCTGCATACCTGCGCCAGGCCCGGGCCGCACTCGCTCCCTTGACGTGATGCCGACTGACAGTGAAGGAGCGAGCCCGATGACTTTTTCATGAGTTACCTGACAGCTCCGACTCTGACCGGCGAAAAACGCTCAGGCAAACAAATTTTCGCATCGCCTCTTTAAAGGGAGTTAGGAGCGAAGACGCTTAAGCAGGCTGACAGGGCGAGCGTATATCACGTTATATGGCTCTCGCAGGGCTTCTTCTGAGAGCCTCACACATTCTTTTGCCTTCATGCAAGGATACAGTTGTTTGACACTATTTCAGTATTTTACATTCAACTCAATGTGTTACTTGCCGTTTATTTGTAATTGTGACATTTCTAAATAAAGATTGTTTTTTATTTTTTCTGATATGGCAATAAACACATTCAATCAATCAATCAATCAATCAATTCTCACATTCTGGTTTATCAGTTGTCAAAGATGTTAATTAATCAAAGATTATTAGAATACGTTTTCCAAGAAAATACTAATTCAGTCTTTCACATTTAATTAAATGTGGTACTAGCATTTTTTTTTATTATTATTTGTGAATTTACTAGCAATTTCTAAATGAAGACTGTTTCTACACCTATCTATCTATCTGTCTATCTATCTATCTATCTATCTATCTATCTATCATCTATCTATCTATCTATCTATCTATCTATCTGTATATCATCCATCTTTCTATCTATCTATCTATCTATCTATAGCGTATATAACGTTATATGGCTCTCGCAGGGCTTCTTCTGAGAGCCTCACACATTCTTTTGCCTTCATGCAAGGATACAGTTGTTTGACAGGGATCACAATTGAAAAGCTATACAGCAGTGTTGCTGGTGCGTGCGCTGTTTCAGAGGTTTTGTCTCGCTGGGGATGTTTGCCTGCCGCTGGTGTTTGTAGAGGTGCCATCAGACAGACTCCAGCCCAGATTTACTGCGCCGATGGGACAACAGGTGTGTTTGTCTTTGCATTTCATCTTTAGGAAGAGAAACGCAGAGCATGACCATTATAATTAGTGGTGCAGCCATCAATATTAGTTCGACTAAAGTATTAGGGCGCTAGAGAAAGTTTGCAAACAAGTGTGAATACAAGAATTGGATTTCTGAAAGCATGACTGATCCACGTCTCGGTCAGCGGAAGTTATAATGTCCTCAACTTCTGCTTTATCAGATGTCTGATCTTGCAATCAAATCAAATACAATCAATCAGCTATCATCTTTTGGTTTATCAATTGTCAAACATGAAAAATCAAAGAGTATTGTAATATTTTACAAGAACAACTTAATGTGTTACATCATGAGGTTTGTTTGTAGTTATTTGTGAAATTTACTTTCAGTGTCTAAATGATTGCTTCTACACCATTTTTTGATATGGCACTAAAATCAAATACAATCAATTCGCTAGAATTTTTTGAGTGAAAGTAGTTTCTAAACCTCATTTACTGTAGGAAACCTGTAACTTTAAGAAGCAGGATTTTCATCTGCTGGCTGATAAAAACAGAGGAAAAAATCCCAAGGCACGGACGTACATAGAAGAAGGGACCCAAGCCATGTCTAGATTTCTTTCAAGACGAGACAGGAAGAAAGCACCTAGCAACCAGCCAGAAAACCTTAGCAACTGCATGAGAACATGCTAAAAACACTCACACAGTTGCATTAAATTTCCACACAGTTTATACTAAATTCCCCATTGACGTTTGGTCATACAGGTAAGGCTGGGTATTTCTGAAACGCTGCCTGTCTGATATTTCACTTTTCAACACATCTTTTCTCATCTCGAGACTCGACGCGGCGCTCGCTCCTTAACCCTGCCACGTCTCCGACAGCTCACTCCGCGATTTGTGCCAAGAGATCAGCCCTCTTTACAGATAACAGGCTGAGGAGACGATTCACGGGAGGGGTCCTCATCTGAACCGAGAAAGGGACAGGTAGAGCTCGTCAGCAGACAGAGCCATATGAAGCATCTGGCACGTCCAGCTAAAGGGAGCCGGAGAGAAAACGCTTTCTAAAATCTGAGAATCCAAACAAAAGCATCCACAATCTGAACAGACTGGATCTCTGATCCGTTCGAAAGCAATGCACCGGAGATCACTCCAAAAATAAAGACATGAGCGGAAAATAGCTGAATCAATAATTAAACGTCCCCTTTTGCATCGCAACACCGCGGTCCTGAGGAATGACAGGCCCTGACTGACAGATCTGGAGCGTTCGATGGTTTGGTGTGTGAAGTGGGAGTCAGACGCCGCGGTCTGGCTGGAATTCTCCTGCATCTGCCAGCTACTTCCAGCTTCACCGAGTCATAAAACACATCATTTATGCCCATAGCAGCAGCCAGCAGGACTTTAAAAAGATGCACCGTTTAGCCTTCTGTTTCTTAACATTCAAAAGAGTTTACAAAGATTGAGATAATGGAGGAATCGATCTGTGTATTAAGGACTGGAGATGTATTGGTATTAGTTGCATCAATAATTCAGTCAGGAATCACTAGCAAACGCTCACACACAGCCTGCCTTTCATCAACCAATGACTCTGAGTCTATTTTTGTTCTGTGTGTGTGTGTGTGTGTGTGTGTCTTCTGCTCACCAAGACTGCATTTATTTGATCAAAAAAAAAACAGTAAAAATTGTGAAATATTATTACAATTTAAAATAACAGTTCCCCTTCGGGAACTCGAGCTGCGTCGGAAAACGCTAGGGGAATGCCTTCAGCGATACCAAGCTCTGAATCATATGTGTAATCAGTCGAACGATGGGCGAGACGTCAGCGGCGGGTGACGTCATGACCAGGAAGCTTTAAAAGCACGTGAGGTGCAGCCGGCGCTAGCTTTCTGTCATTCAGCAAAGCTCTCTGTGTGTGTCGGTCACGATTTATGTTCTGTGAGTCTTATTTATTGTTGTCTGTCCAAAAAAGTGCACAAGCATTCAAATATAAGCTCCAGCAGAGAAAGAAACATGTCTAAGCAAAAGACAAAAAAGGGCGAAAGCAGATCGAGTTACAGACTGTGTGTTTCTCCCTGCCCACGCTACATCACGAGCGGGGATACACACAGTTTGTGCGTGGTCTGCTTGGGAGCAGAGCACGCAGCGTCGGTTCTCGAGGGGGCCGACTGTCCGCATTGTGAGCAGTTGCCACTGCGTTTGCTTCGCTCCCGGAAGGCTCTCTTTGAGGAGGGAGCCTAGCTGTATTTTCAGCATCATTACTCCAGTCTTCAGTGTCACATGATCTTCAGAAATCAGTATAATATGCTGATTTGCTGCTCAAGAAACATTTCTGATTATTATCAATGTTGAAAACAGTTGTGCTGCACGATATTTTTTTCTGGAAACTGATACATTTTATTTTTCAGGATTCACAGATTAATAGAAAGTTCAAAAGAACAGCATTGATTTGAAATATAAATATTTTGTAACATAAATGTTTGATTAAATATTTGAGTAAAGAAAGAGATGGACTGGTCAAGTCAAGTGTATTGCATTGTGGGATACAGCATTATAAAGCATCTGAGTAGCTCGATTAGTAGAACACGGCACTAGCAATGCCAGGGTCATTGGTTTGTTTTCCCGAGAATGCATGAACTGATCAAATGCATAGCTTGAATGCAATGTAAATTGCTTCGGATTAAAGCATCTGCCAAACATCGTACCTGTATAGCAGTGTTAAGACTACACGGGAAACTTTTCATGTAAATGAGCTCATCTTGGTAAATAAATACTGTGCATATGTATATGTAATGTTTTCAAATAATCACTATGAAGCAAATATAAGCAAGCAGTAGCTTGTGAGGCTTTTAGGAGCAACCAGCCACCACTGCTGTGGACTCTCACATATCCTGCACACTTTAACAGATCCACGCATACAGAAATGATGCATATGCTATGCTGAGTATACATAATGCATTCTGCAAAAATAGTGCAAGTTCACAAAGCTCTGTTCCTGGTAAGTCAAAATAAAAATCCCAGATATTGAGAGAGAGAGCAGAGCAGTAAGGGTTTGGCCTAATACATTGGCATCTCATTCGGAGATCAGCATGTAGAGTGTATTATTCATTATTCGTGCTCATTAAATTTGGGGCCTCATGTAAGCGCATCTCTCTGCCAAACCCCCTCGGTTTTCAGATATGCCCACTTGAGACGGGCGGATCTGAATCCAGGACACCACAGTCGAATAACACGCCTGAGGTCCCCAAATAAAAACACACAGTCCGCTTCCAATTCCATCCCAACACATTTGACAAAACACACAATTATCTCCCCTCCGCTCACACGTGAAGTCGACTTTCAATTACGGTGTCTGTGAAAGTGCATATTAATGGTCCCGCGAAGCTTGTTTGTTTTGCGCGAGAGAAGCAGTTGTCACCACATGTCCTACGAGTGAGGATCGCGCTGCCAAATCGCTCCCCCGCGGTACTTTTCCGACTTCCTCTCTTCTGATGAGGTATTAAGGTCTGATGGCCTGCGTCATTGCATGTCTGCTCTGAACATTTGTAAAAACATAACGCTAAGTAAGAGCTGGCTCACGTTTCACAGGCCCCCTGTCGATTTGAGATTTTCTCACCATTGCACCCCGAGTCCTAGATCTGCGGTCTCAAGCGCACATGCCAGGCAAGCATGTGAGACGCCTGCAAACGGTTCAAGGCTGAACGCCGCAACATAAGTGGACCAGCTTGACTTGAGCGCAACAACTGGCGGCGCTCAAACCTCCTGCCTCCCTCGCAGGACTGGAACATTGAGAAGTTTTACAAGCCGAAACCATCAGCGGGACTCTCCCGTGTTCGGCAGTCGAGCGAAAAGTGGATTTGACATACAGGAAACAATTATTTATAAGGACACGCATGCCTAAAGGCCCAGGCAGCTGTGATGTCCTCGCATTCGTCTCTCTTAGGGGCTGAATCCCTTAGAAAAATACAGCGGGATCTTGCGAGTGGAGTGGAGTCTAGTGCTTTCCCATATGTCTGGATGCGGCCAAAGCCCTGTTCGGATCTTTCATGGACTCCTAATGTACTGGAAAGTCTGCTACAGTCGGCTGCCGGGGTTTCCCTTCCAGCCCGGTTGTGAGGGGGCCGATGCCCAGAGGACTGCTTGTTGTCAGGTCGGGTTATGTTTTAATAGCAGACACTTCAGCGCTGGATTTGAGCAGGACTATGTCAGAAACAAGAGGTCTAAATAAACAGAGAGGCCGGTCCCGCTCCTCATTTATCATCGGCTCTGACAGAGGAAGGGCGGGGGTCTCATCTGGAATCGTCCTCTGTGAGCGTTCATAAGGCGAAACGAAACGTGAGCCAGAGCCCAACAGGGCCGCATGTCAGTCCTCCCCTCTGACGGGACTGTATGCGCATCTGTCGCGGCCATTTTCACATGGGTGGCTTTTTTTCTGCTTGTCTTGAACCAGAAACCGGCACTATTCCAGTGCAAGGACTCGTCTTTTCCAAGACATAAATACAGCTTTTCTTGTCCTCACTTTGTTAAGTGTATAAACTGAAGAATGTTTAACTTCATGCTCCGTTTGGGATCGAAGACACTCAAGGCATAAAAAACATACCTGAGACTGAAGAACATGGTTATACAGTTTAGGACAGTGGTTTTCAACCAGGGGTCCAGGGCCCACTAGGGGGCCTCAGCAAACTTTTTAGGGATGACGTAAAATTAGGGATGCACGATTTGGGAGGAAAAAAAAGTAATTGCAATTTTTCTGATAAAGTTTGCAATTTGAAATGTGGTTTTCTGTGCTTGTTTGTGGCCAACGTTTTAATTATTATTACCAAATAAAAAATGTTAAAATATTAATTAAATAATAGTAAATGTACTGCTATTAGTATATATGCACACACTAATATATAAGTTCTTTATTTTCAACGTTAAATGTTTAAACTCATTTAAAGTCACTCGAGTATCTTAAGCTGCTCACGTGTAAATTAACACAGTGCCGCACTTCACTCTAAGGGGCCGTTTACACGACAACGTTTTCAGCCAAAAACGGGAAACTTTTTATGCGTTTTTCCTGTTTGTTTACACGACAACGGCGTTTTGGCGACTGAAAATGCATATGTTTGTCATGCGCGTGCGTAGTACGTGTTAGGTATGTAGACGTGCGCAGTACGTGTTGATTTTAAAGGCAAGCGCGAACAAACATACACAACAATGGTGGAGTACATGGAACTGTTGTTGCTGTTTAAGAGTTAAAGATAATGCTTCTTCAGCAAAGTGTGGATTTACTTAACCAATATTATAACCAACAGCGGAGATGCATCATATAGAAACGGCAACAGGTACTGTTTACTAAGAAGGTGACAGTGCCAACTACTGGCCTGGCATACGTAATACAGCGTTTTTGGCCGTTTTCTCGGATATGTGTATACGCGAATCGTTTTGAAAACGTTACACTTTTTTTAAAATGCAAGGGAAAAACTTTTCCGTTTTTGACTACATCGTTGTCGTGTAAACGTGGCCTAAGACACACAGTGCATACAATATATTTACTGAATTAAATCCCAGCCTTTCTGATTTGATAAAAGAAAACATTAAAATAAGGTAAAACAACAAAAAATTAAGATATTCCTTATTTTATTAAACATTCATCACTTATTTTCTAAGACTTATTTCCATAGATCAAAATATGTTTTGAAAACAAAACTAGGACTAAGGCTTTCAGATATTGTTGTGGTCAATTTGGGGCATTACTTTTTTTTTATGTTTTCGAAATAAGTCTCTTATGCTCATCAAGCCTGCATTTATTTGATCAAAAAAAACAAAAAAAACAGTGAAATATTATTATAATGTAAAACAGCTGTTTTCTATGTGAATATCTGTTAAACTGTAATTTATTTCTGTGATGCGCAGCTGTATTTTCAGCATCAATACTCCAGTCTTCAGTGTCACATGATCTTCAGAAATCATTCTAATATGCTGATTTATTATCAATCTTAGAAACAGTTGTGCTGCTTGATATTTATTTTATAACCTGTGATACTTTTTTTTCAGGATTTTTGATGATTAAAAAGTTGTTTAAAAATAAAAAAAATAGAGATATTTTATAGCAATATAAGTCTTTACTATCACTTTATATCAATTTAACACATCCTTACTCAATATTACTGTTTTTTTTCTGTATTTTTGATCAAATAAATGCAGGATTGATGAGCATAAGAGACTTATTTCAAAAAACATTTTGCAGTAAATTTGCAGTCATTTGTTCAGTAATTTATTCACAGTTCCTCAATACCACTTCAGCAAATGAACATTAGTGCTTTTATAATTTCTTTCCTAGCTGGGTATGGGCAGGATTTCCCCCTCCCATTTCATCAATACTAACTACAGATATTGCCGTATTATTAATATTAATAAAATGATATTATGTATTGCATTGTTATCTTAAATATGCACTATATACACAAATCAAGTGGAAGTGAAAGAAACGATCACTAGCAGAAAATAAGTTAATTTCTAGTTAGATGAAACTGAAATGAAGTGTTCTGTTAGAGCAGTAATGTAATCCTCAGCAGAATTTAGAAGATCATATGAGGTCCTTTTTTGAAACATTAAAAAATGTTCAAGTGTTTTTGCTCTCTCTCGGCTTACAGCTTAAAGAGTGCTTGAGAACAAACTGAACATCAAAGGCTCATGTTCGACAAAAATAAGGTAAGAGTGAACACAAACACTGCGCTCATTTAGTCCCATCTGCCCTTTTTTCTGTCTGCCTTTAAATAATCTGTTTGCTTAGATCAAAAGCTTAACCTCGCGACCGAGGAGAATTCGGTCACTGGGTTTGATTTCATGAGGCAACTCTGTGTGCTGTCTGAAGGACTGCAGAGGGCACAGACGCACAGGAGTTTACCAATGCCACATGTCTACTGATTCACACTAACTAGTCATGGCAGGCTAAGAAAACAATTGCCAATTAGCAACTTTCACAGTGTGTTTCAGATCGAAGCGGTTCCCCTGTGGGAACAATGCTCTCCGACTCCATCATGGATGAGGCCGCTTCTGGATGTTCAGAGAATGATTTGAGTAAAATACACATCATGCATGAATAGACTAAACACTAAACTCACAAGTAAAAAAATAAAGTATATTCCTTTATCACAGCATCATAATGAAGTAAACACATGAGCTTAATTTTACATATTTCTTAATTTTCCCTTTCTGTAATCACAATCAACTACTACTTTAAACTAAACTTTAAATATGGTTTATTTACATAAAACATTTTTATCCATACAATTTACTTAATTAATTTGTAAGGTTAACTTAAAAACGGGTATTCTATTGTAATATTAAGTTTATCATGCATCATGCACTAAGTTGACTCATTTTACATAATTTATTTAAGAAAATTCCATTAATAATATTTGTATAATTTTTAAGTTCATCATGTGTCATGTACTACCTAATTTAGGTCATTTTAAATTATTTATTCAGGAAGAATGCATAAAAAAAGTAATACAAAATACTGTAAAATAAATAACGTAATATTGTTACCATGCTTATTTAAATAGATGTAAATATTTTATATTTTTTCCAGTCTCCAAAATGTCAGTTTCCACCTTGTTAGTCTTTTGTAAAAAGTATAATTATATGAGTATAATTAATAATGTTAAAGTTTGATCTTTTTTTGATTTTGAAAATCTACTACACACACACACACACACACACACACATACATATATATATATATATATATATATATGCATATACACACACTCACATACAACATAAAATACAAATAAATAAATAACTTAACTAATTTAAGCATAATCAATGGATATCATGACTGACCCATACAGGACCACTTTTATCAGGAATGAGTGTCTAGTTGTTATATCACTGATCTCATACTAACAGCACTTGAAATGTGCAGCAAAATGAAATGGCTTTTTGGCCCAAATGGTAAAGTATGAGGCTCATGTGCTCTTTGCTGACGAGAAAATCCCATTATAGGGTAACTGAGAAGCCTCAAATGCTTGCATGCTAATATGCTAATATGCTAATATGCCTAATGCAATTAGTGGCTAAGCCCTTAATAAGGCAAATGACACGTGGCGTATTGAGCCGTGATCTTCAGAAGCTGGAGGAACAGCGGGAACCGATGGAGGCCATCGGGCGCAAATGCTCAGAAATGTATCAAAAACAATTAAAGGCTGATTTTTTTCCATCTAAATGAGTAGATTAGAGAGCATAACAGCAGAATATACATACTATACTCTATTAAGATGCTCTTAATTTTATCTCTGTTTCTCACACAAAGCTACTGAATGCATTCAAAAGGCTTGGAATACAACATCTATGAGACTATGGACATATTTTATGGCTTTTTTTTTTGTCATTTGTTGAAAGATATGCATTTTTCTAGTTGTGGTGAGTTGTGAGTGGTTCAGGTTAGATGTAGAGATACTGGAGAAGTTAAGGCTCAGACATATCTATGATAGTATAACTATTAGGGCAGTCAGCTGGTTAAAATAGATTAATTCATATTCTGATAATATGATTAAATAATCAATAAAACAAATTCATTATATAGTAAATCAACATTTGTTGATAAAAGCTCATTTATTTATTTGTTTATTTATTTGTTTGTTTGTTTGCCGTAATCAATAATTGTGTTAAATTCACAGCCCTAATAATAATACTTGTATTTATCTGATTTAAATATAATTCAAACTAAAAATATAGTCAATCTCAAAAGAGGGTAATTATAGTTAACTAAAAAAAAAAATGAATTTCAATAAACGTAAACTAAAATAACATAAAATGCATAAAAATGTCTTATTTCAGCTTGTTTCCAAGGCAACATTTTTCACCAAATCTAAAATTAAAAAAATAATAATATGATATATAGACATGGCAAAAACACAACACATTTACTAACAAATTTAAAAATGAAAATGGAAAATATGAAAATAAAACATATTAACAAAAGCTATAATAGTGTTTCAATTATACTAAAATAAGTTTTTTCAGAATATTGTTTGCCTTATAAGAGCAACAGAGCTGTTTACTACTTCTGCATTTGGCTTCAGCACATTTACAAACTGATATAGTGCCATAATATAACTAAACTAAAAGCATGATCAATTTTCACGAGGATGTCCCAGTTAAATGCATGCAAATGAATCACAGGACTAATGAACTTTAGAGACTCAGTGTTTGTGTTGTATTTTCCTGAGGAGCAGCAGGGCTGTGTGGCTTAAACACTGGCACACGATCGGTCACAGAGATCCCGGCCCCGGGCCAGCTGTGATGATGGTCGTTTTAATTTCGCCTCCAACTCCAATCACTCACGAAATAAATCAATACTGTAAACAATTGTGAGATGGGTGTCTAAATAGCAATTGTGGCCAGAAGGGAAAGCTAAGCTGGATAGACCACTCTTTTTAGTGCATTTCTTGCTGAACTGATGTTCATGCTTGTATTATCCAAATACATAAATAAATTAAAAATAAAAAAATTTGGAGAAATTAAAATCTAAAGCACATTTTCTCCAGTTCCTGATAACACTGTTTATAATTTCATTATATCTGACATTTGATTTTCACTAAACAGTTTGTGCACAGTATATATCACTGCAAAAACCTGCGTCTTATTCACTAATCACTCACTATCCAGTGTGACAGGCCCTGTCTGTGCTGGTTTAACATATGCATTTAAATATAAATTAGTCTTATTATATGCAAACTTATTCTCAGTGCTTGCCTTGTGCGATTAATCTTATGCTAGGCAAACATAATTTTCTTTAAAAAGATGTTTGCATACTTTTTCTATTGATCAGAGCAGCAGTAATTCAGCAAATGGTGATCAAATGATGGAGAAGAGCGTTATAACCGGCATATATATCCAGTTATAGTCACAGAGGTGGAGTGATGCTGCACATGAATCAGAGCCGGGAACTGCACTACTCAAACAGACACTGATTCCTCTTTGCATTTTTGTGCTATTACCTGATTTACATCATTTCTGATCAATCAGGTGCTGAAGTAACGTGGACCGTTTGTGTGCTTCATTCATCAATGCACAAAGTTATAATGCAAATCCAGCGATATTCAACGCCATTCCAGCTTCTTTGGCTATTTTAATGATGAGTAACAAGTTGAAAGAGTATAATAGACCAGTTTAAAAAGGTTTTGAAAGTTTGCTTTAGGTTAAAAACTCTTGAATGCATTCAGGGTTGAGTCTGTTCTTTCTCTTTGAGAGTTTAGTAAAATAAGATCCTGGATGTTGGCATGAAGAGCATATCGGTGGATCTCTTTTGATATTAAGAACTCAAGTGTGAGTCTGGAATGTATATTTTCATGTATATATGATCTGATCCCAGCAATTATTGAAAATACAAATGCAACTTTTACCCACATTAGGGTTAATTAATTAAATAAAACAATGAAATGCACTGATAATATTTCTTCAGAACCAATCGGATACCAAAAATTCTGAGTATCAGCGCATACCAATATGATACCAGCGCAACTATTGTTTTTTTGTTTGTTTTTAATCAATGTAGAATTTCTATAGCTCTGTGTGTTGACCTGATCATCACTGTTTTGTGTGTTAAACACAATCTACTAAATACAGACAACTTCATTATAAAGAAAAATAACACATGAAAAATACATAATCATAATCTATGACAAAAATAATGTTATAAACTAGGTGAGTGGATAATTCAGCAGCATAAGCTACTCTGAAATGATGAGTGCACAATAATTGTATAAAAAAAAAAACGATTTAGTGGGGAACAAATAAAAGTGAATGAGTGTAGGGCTAAATCGAATCAAATAACTGATTCACCAGTTCATTTATGTAATCATGCACAATGAACAATGACATTATTAAAGTGAAACGTGAATGTTTTACATGTCTAAAGCATATAAAGTGAATAAACTAGTTTTCATCAGCTCACCTTTCATTTGGCCCCTTCGTTCAAGTGCTTGGTTCACGCATGCGCACATCAGCGGCTCATCAGTCTTCGGTCCGAGTCGAACTGTTTCCTCAGCACTGAATCAGTTCATTCATCATAGGATCAGATACGCCGGTATTTTGGCTCATTTTGAGTCAGAGTGAGGCGTCCGTAAGTGAGTTTTGATTGAGTAACTTGTATATCTGTGTCCTGTGCTGCTCAAACTGTTTCAGACGGTTCAATCTGATTTGGTGAACTGATTCATTCAGTTCCCTAAAAAGAACCAGTTCAAAATAATGATTCATTCACGAACCGGACATCACTCCATTACTCTAATGTTGTAAATGATGTTCAGTTTCTTGCACAGACTGATAGTTTCTCTTCATAAGACCTCAATATATCGTCAGGAGCCACGAGTATTAATTTTGTCTTGCCTGTTTATGCTTTTTTTGACTCTCAATGTGCCGGTGGCTGCTGACTTGCATTTTATGAATCAGCTAAAAAGCAATTTCCGCTAAAAATCGTATTTACTGTTCTACTGAAGGGAAACAGTCACCTACATCTTGGATTGACAGCAAAATTTAATTTTTTGTTTCAGTGAACAATCTCTTTAAAATGTGCATATTATCACCTAAATGGTACATATTTGTACCTTTTGAAAGGGTCTAAGTTTGGTCTAATATATTCAACACAGAATGCTTGTGTTCCTCGGTTCTGAATTTACCATCAATCATTCAATTACAGTAAGATGCAGCTTTGACCTAAACATACAATAGCAGACAGGACGCTGAATATTTTAAAACTGATATCAGTATATGCCCTTGTCTTTTTGTGCACGACTATTTGGCAAAAGTCTTGAGAATGACCGACTCTGACAACAGCTCCTGTGTTAATATATGAGCTCATGTAAATAGAAAGATCACAGAGCGTTTTTTTTTTTACGAGGACTAGAGGGCAAACACACACACACTGTCCTGCTTTATGGGCCATCTTAAACCCATTTAAATGACAGCAGTAAAGAAAAGCAATTATTACTAGAAAAACCCTTTACTGCTCAGTGAAGCAGCTCCATTATGTTCATAATCCACTCCAGTGTTGGTGTGTGTGTGTGTGACATACGTGGGCAAATTATGGCTTCAGTACTATAATATCACACAAAAGATGTGAAACATCATGTCACGAGTGGCTCGGCTCAGTGATCGCACTCATGCTGAAGCTGCTGGGATCTCATGATGGGGTCTGAAATCCGTCTGATTCTTTATGGGAGATGAGACAATGATCGTCTGCTCACCGGAGCATGATTTTCTCCAGTGAAGGAGGATTGCTTTCCCAAACCGTTCCTCTGGACTTCCTATCAAAAGAAGTCTGACGAAATATTAGTTGTCTATCAGATGCCACTCACTTCTCCACATCTGGATCGTCTCAAAACTCCACGGTAGGGGTGGGCAATAAGGCAAACATATCATATTACATTTTTTTTCAAGGAAAGCACGGTTCACAATTTTATCACGATTATTTGTCATGTTGGTTTTACTATTTTGCAAGTTGCCTGCGCAGTACAGCCAAACTAATTTCCCTATTTTAAAATCAAATCCTTATAAGGTAACAACATATAAAATAAAAAATAGAATGGCAGACATTTAGGCCAAAGTGGGTGAAGATAAAAATCATTGTCATTATTTTATCTTTGTTATTAAAAAATAAGAACAAAGACGCGCATTACAAATACACATAACATACAAATAAAACAAGCACTTTATTTTTCAGGTACAGTAGGTGTATTTAGCAGTAGCATTCAAGACACTGAATGAACAATTATAAAAATAAAACACTATACATTAAAGCAACTGTATTAAAGTTCTTCCGTCAAGAGCAGTGAGTGATTTTTCTCTCTGTGGTTTGTTGTTTTATTAACATTAAAGGGAAATTTCACCCAAAAATAAAAACTTACTCTCAAGTTGTTTAAACCTGAATGAGTTTCTTTCTTCTGTTGAACATAAGAGTTATTTTGAAGAATGTGGTAAACTAAACAGTTGTTGGTCCCCAGTGACTTCCATAGTGTTTTATTTTTTCCCTCAAATTCAATTTGGACCTGCAAATGTTTGATTACCCACATTCTTCAAATTATCTTCTTTTGTGTTCAGCATAAATTAATACAGGTTTGGGACAATATGAGAGTGAGTAATTAATGACAGAACTGTAATTTGTGGGTGAACTCTCCCTTTAATGACAAGCGGCAGCATTAGTACTATTAGTCTGCTGTCACTTTAAGAGCTACACGCTTCTAATATTCAGGCACGCATTTGTTCTTCTCTCAGCTGATTACTTTCACTTTAGACTTAACCAACTGTGTTTACATGTAAACCTTGTGTGTTTTTGACAGTATTAGCACAATCAGAAGTGAAAGATAACTCAGTCCAGTAATCAGGCGCTGTTTGACAGGTTTTTTAGTGTGCGCGCTTCAGGTGTACGCGCTCAGAAAAATCGCATGTCAGAACAGCACACGAATGAAACGTTTAACTGGCAAGGCTTTAAAGCACATGCAAATAATGTACTTTTGTGATTGTGAATAAGTGCAGTGTCCCGTGAGTGTAACATGTGATGTGAATGTATGTGGCGCTGTACATTATCTTGAGACGGAGACGCCAGAACTGCAGCTGATAGAATGTGTGCTGTAGCACAATACTAACATATTTATTCAAAAGCAGATCGTGGAGACATTTTAATCATCCAAGATCAAAAATCGTGATATCGCACAACCCTACTCCACGGTCAACACAAACATCAACAATGGAGTAACTACCTAAATAACTACCTACTCCACATTTTTAGTTTAGGCATTGATTAAGCAACCAGTAGCAAACTTTTAGTGAACAAAAAAAAAATAATATAGTTTAGTTATGTTTATGTTCTATTTTTTGCTGCATAATCAGGGAAGTTTTTTTTTTTTTAGAGTTCAGGCAAAAATGCACATTTATTATTATTTTGTTTTAATTATTTCTCCCAAAAATTAAAATGCAAACAAAATGATAATTTTAAAGAATATTCACACAGCAATTTTTCACCCAATGATAGTTCATAGTGACCATGACATTTAAGCTAACAAAAAAAACACGCACCATATAAGTGTCATTAAACCAGTATGTATTACACAAATGCAATACATTAAATTAATATTTGTGTAAAGAACAGAATCAAATTTAAGCCATTATTCAAAGATAATCTACCCCTCTGCTGCAGCTCTTAAATGAAATATGTCAGACTTTTGACGTCATGATGTTTGGTATCAAGATACAAGAAGAGTTTCGGCAGGGAAGATTGAATTATGACCAAAACTTTGGTCTGCTCTTTAAATATAGCTATTATATGACTTCACATACTGTACAGACCCCATGCATGGTGCTTTTGTGTTTGTTCAGTCCTTCTTGTGGCTTGAAAGATAAATAGATCACATGAGGCTGACTAAATAATGAAAGACTGAGCAATTTTGTGTGAAGTTTCCCAGTACAGAATTAATTTCAGCGCACCTCTACAACCAACTGACAGCATGAAATGAAATCGAGCAGCGCTGAAACTATAGCAACCAATAATCTGCTGGAGCTGAAAGGAAAGTATGTATGATGGTGTGGAATGGAGAGAGAGAGAGAGAGAGAGAGCGAGAGAGGGACAGATGAACAATGCTCTCTCTCTCTCTCTCTCTCTGTTGTGTGGGCCTGTACAGACATGCTGTTCCTAAAATTAACTAAACTGCTGCATGCTGCCAGCCTTAATGCAAAATAAAGCGATTGGCCACTTGCAGAAAACACCCAAAACAAATGGACGACATTGTTCGCTGTATTACAATCTCATTTGGTGACACAACGTTTGTGGACTTACATTTGCAGAGCTAATTACTAAAGCAGCGAGAGCTGCCACACTAGCTTAGCACATGGAGTGTCTCTCTACCTCCTGAAGGTGGAAAACCCATGAGAAAATTCCCTCAGACCAAACACATGTGAAGAACACTGGAGCATGCGCTCATGAACGGTATAGAGAGGAATGCTGAGCATCCACTTCTACAGCGGCCTTGCTTCCAGAAACATTTCTCCCCCATTCATTGCTATGAAGAGATTCAAATATTCAGACATTTACAAATACATTACATAGTTTGCAAGTGAACTGAGACCAACTCCATTGCCTCAACTGCAATGCGTCATGGGAGTGGGCGGGTGCTGCAATTTCTATTTCCATGGTAACCGCATGTTCACGTCAGGATTTTGGGTAATGCAGTTCTTCATTGAGAATCATCACATTTAGAAATCACACTGATATGTATAAAATTGGTGTAGATACTTTAAAACAATTTTCATTCAGAAATTGCTAATAAATTGCTAAAGTAATAGCACTTAAACATTACATTTTGAAGTAGAATGACTGAAAGGATGTTTTTTTGTAAAACACACTCCAAACTAACTTTTTTATTTTATTTTATAAAACGTTACTTCTGATAAACCTTTAAGAACTTTTTGCATGATGCAAATGTTAAAGGAACATTCCATTTTATAGTTTTGCAAACACTGTGGAAATGTTAAATTTGAATGTTCTGAAACTAGTAACATTTAAAAAAAAAAAACGTTGATGAATGTCCAATCAAAATGTTTCAGAAATAGAAAGTTCCATGAACCGTGTATAAATAACGTTTTTGTGCTAAAGCTTTGAGAACATAATTAAAGACTAGATAACTCCCCCTCTAACAAACATATGTTCTAAGAATATTTTGCTAACGTTTCATTAAGTTATGAAAACATTATTTCTTAATGTTCTTTGAACCCGCTTTTTTAAAAAAATGTTTTTTTTTCTTGGTTAAACAAACTTTAAGGGAACATGCAAACATTATGTTATTTTTGAATGTTGTTTGGAACTACTTGTTTTGAAACTAGTAACATTTAAAACATTAGATGAATATCCAACTAAAATCACACACCTCTAGTGTAGTGTACAAATTCTGTACCATTTTTGAAGACCATTTTTGACCAAACAACCAGCTATTGTTTGGTCAAACCAATAGATTGGACCACCCAAACAAAGCGACTGCAATTCCTTTTAGCACCACTAGAGCCAAAGAAATCGCACACTTGCACCTTCAAAATGAATTTGCTTGCACAAACTGTGTACGAGTACGGGCCACATCTAGCATTTTCACCGGTTCTCACAAAGCCTTTTGAGCAAGCGATAGAAGCAGTAGTGTTTTGCTGAATACTTCTGAGGGGATTTGAGAGAGGAATGTGGCGTGCGTCCAAAAGCAGGCTTTAGAAAATCTATCAATTTGCAAACACACTTAGCACGGCTGCAGCAGCGAGCCTCCTTCAGCACCGACCAAAATAAATATTCTGCATCTCTGTATACTCCAGCGATGCACCCCATTATGATGTAATTTCATTCACACCGTGAGCTCGCTTCCAGCCGCTCTCCCCATCTTTCTTTCGCTATCACTCCGAAGGAACAGAGGGAGAGAAAGCCAATTCCAGCGGTGACAGAAAACTGCCCACTCGTCCCCATAAAAATTAGAAAAGCTGTTCATGTTTTTATCTTTCAGATTTCCTGGGTTTTATTGCTAAATACTAAAGCACTGGAGGCTGGTCATGCTTTAAGCTACTAGAAGGGGAAAAAAAGTTAAGCTTTCACATTGGCCAGCCAAGATATCGGCTATAAGCTGACAAGTAATTAAACCAGCATATCTGTAACAACTGTCATCTCTTATTTCTGTGGAGCCTGGACGTAAACCAACAGCAAGAAAAAAGCCGAAAAAGAGAGGTGGGGAGAAAAAAAAATGAGTGAGACACTTCATATGACTGCTTAGCATTGGCCACGGAGTGATTTAGCAGACTTGAGCATTTCGGGGATTGTGCGGGCGATCAAAAGGGTCAGAGATGCTCTTCTCAATTAACAGCGGGCAGGAGGACATAAAATAAGGTGACGATTTCAGAGCAGCACTTTTGAGGCAGTCGGGCATGAAATGCATGTGAATGCTTTTGAGGAGCTGCTGTTTTGGGCCACTGCTGAAGTCACTGAGCCACTAAAGAGAGCTTAACACGGCTCAGGCTGGCATGCAGCAGGCGCGCTTCGCTCTCAGTGCTCTTCCGCTGTCCGTCCTTTGACAAGGGCTGCAATCACGGGAACACAGAGGAATATTCTGGGGGAAAAAACAACATCGGCTACAACCAAACAAACAAGAATCCGGTGGCTGACACTGACAATGCTCTCTGTAACTGATGCAGATGGTGCCCTGCTGCCATATAAAACAACTGGGCTTCAACACACAACCGCAGCAACTCCAGCTGTGTGTTCACAAACCCTTCAGTTTTAATTAGACAAGTTCAGTGCATCGGTCTGGAGTTGATGCAGGACAATTGTGGTTGTTTATGACTGGGAATATGTCATTATGTCATCAGAAGCTGAAGAAATTAGGAAGCTCCGCCAAATGAACTCGATGACTTTATCAATAGGATGAATGAATGAGGGCTGATTCAGAGTGAGATGCAGTGCTCATTACAAATTGCATTACAAAAATTGTGGTTAGTAATGTAATCTATTCGATTACACAAATTTAAAATAATCTAATCTGTGTACTTTTTGATTACTTTTAGATGACTTTTGACCTTTAAACTCAATTATCACATAGATTTAAATAGATTAAATCTTGTACCTTAAAAAAAACAACGAAAATAAATTCCATTAAACATTACATCACAACGTCCTAAAGAGGTTCATGAAGGGAAAGAGAATTATGGAAAATAAACAAATTATGAATAATTCACAAATTGTGCATGGATAATTCATAATCATCTAAGTATATGTAATCTGATTATGAGCATTTTTAAAATCGATAATCGAATTACAAGTTCTACGGAAGTACTACAATTTCGTATTCTGATTACATAAAGACCCTAAATAGCGGGGCATGTTGTCACGTTATATGATGTAAGTATCACAATGAAAACCCATCATTAAACAGACAATTACAGGCTTTTCAGTGGAAATTAAACAGTATTATCACAAATGACAAATGCTCACCCAAGGGCCTGAACACAAATGCCAGGAAAGTTTCAAAAACAAGCCTCTGTACACACGAGCTTATAGGATTACAAAGATTTCAGATGAGCAGGAGGACATCTGCATTAGAAAGTCCGACTGAAGGACACGTGATAGATTCACACAAGATATTCTCCTCGTTTATCACATCGAATCTGAGCAGGACGGATCGGTAAGGACACAAATTAAGCACTAATTAAACACAGCACTCAAGGTGCGTGATCCCATCGAATCTATTATCATAAAGAGCATAGCAAAAGTGACATATGAGAAGTGTCGGAGTAAAACATTTAAAGTGACTGGGAACAGCATGTCATCAACGTGAATCCATTACTTTTTGTGATCTCTGTGTGTGTATTTATATTCTTTTTTTTCTTTAAAATTGGAATCCAATAATCTTTATGTTATTTACAACTTCAAAAAGTATTTATTTGTTTATTTTAATTGCATTTAGTATTGAAAAATTATATTTAAAGGTGAAATGTGTAAATTCTGGACCAAATTATATATAAAAATTAAGCACTAATTAAATGTAGCACTCAAGGTGTGTGATCCCATCTAATCTATTATCATAAAGTAAAATCAAAAGCAATTTAAATTGAATGGCAAACAAGCTCTTGTAATCTCGCTGTATTTATTTATTTATTTATTTTTATTTGAAAAACATATTCCAATAATATGTATTTATTTATTTATTTATTTGAAAAATGTATTCCAATAATCTTTATTTATTTATTTATTTGTTTATTTATTTATACATACATACATAAGTAGGATTGTCTCAAAAAGAATAAGCACCATTCTATAAATAAACAAATAAATAAATAAAAAAACAAACAAATAAATAAATAAATCTCTATTGAGACAATTAATGGGATTTTTACTTCTGGAACCGACTGTTGTGATATTAAAACCAGGTTTAATAAGTTAAAGAAAGCAGATGAACTAATTACATTTATGTAGTTGTACATTCAGCATTTTACATGTTATAAATGTGATTGAAAATCAGTATTTAAAGATGACGTGTGTAAATTCAGCACTAAAAGACAACTCTCTTTTTTGCATTTTTATTTTAAAAACATCTGCAGTAATTAAGCACCAATTAAGATTTAAGCCCTAATTAAATGCAGCACTCAAGGTCCGTGATCTAATCTATTATAATATAGAGCAAAGCAAGAGCGACGTATGAAAAGTGTCAGAGTAAAACATTTAAACCGGCTGGCAAACAGCATTAATTAGTGTGATCTCTGTATGTTTATTAATTCACACTGTCGTGTCGCTCATGTTAGGTTAGGAGGAAGCTGCCAGCATCTAGCATGATTAACATTGCGTTCCTCTGAGTATCAGGCCTTTCTTTGCAACATGCATTTTAGCGCAACACATCGTCTACATAATGCGAAACAGAAAATAATGGTTTGTAATTCAGTGGAGTAATCGCGACTCATTTGGTTGTGCTGAGGGCCGAGGGCCAGAGACAAAGCGCACACATCGCGCCGCCGAGCTCATTATCCTGCTTTAAAACTATTTGCAATTCAAGGCCACACAGAGTGGAGGGGAGAGCGCTCGCCTTCAAAGACGACGGCCAGGAGTGACCCCACAGCCCATTTCTGGGGTCAAATCCCTGATGAGGACTGCTGAGACCCAATTAAAATAAATGTGAAAACAATCTAACTGCGGGCAGCTCCTAGCGCTGCTTACTGAAGCTGCGTGCTGCAGTGAACCCAGCCAACATGTGATATTTCTGCTAAACAGTTTGGCAGGAGGTTGTGTCACAAAGCAACGGTAAATGACAGGCCACGCGAGTAATTACTACTGAGGTGTGAAGAGCTGCTTTAGCGTTGTGTCTCTTACAAATCACACTCTTCCTGTAGGTGCTGAAAAAAGGACACCGTTTTATCATATGGCGTCATGACATAAGAAATAATAATCAGAAAAAAAATATATATATTTTTGAACAGTTTATTAAACATTAATTAAAATAAGAAAACAATCTAACTGCAGGCGGCTCCTAGCGCTGCTTACTGAAGCTCTGTGCTGCAGTGACCCCAGCCAACATGTGATATTTCTGCTAAACAGTTTGGCAGGAGGTTGTGTCACAAAGCGACGGTAAATAAATGTGCAATCTAACTGCGGGCAGCTCCTAGCGCTGCTTACTGAAGCTGCGTGCTGCAGTGAACCCAGCCAACATGTGATATTTCTGCTAAACAGTTTGGCAGGAGGTTGTGTCACAAAGCAACGGTAAATGACAGGCCACGCGAGTAATTACTACTGAGGTGTGAAGAGCTGCTTTAGCATTGTGTCTCTTACAAATCACACTCTTCCTGTAGGTGCTGAAAAAAGGACACCGTTTTATCATATGGCGTCATGACATAAGAAATAATAATCAGAAAAAAAATATATATATTTTTGAACAGTTTATTAAACATTATACAATAATTGTTCAAAATCTATTTAAAAAAGAGTATGAATTATATATATACATGTATTTATTTATTTTTTTATTTTTTTCATATCATATTTGATTCATCAGGCTTTTATGGCTCATATAGTCTGATATAGTAAGAATATAAAATAAAAACAGCCCAATTTTATTCAGAGACTCAAACTGAGCAAAAATATGAATTTGCTGCAGATGCTGATATTTATATGATGAACACTACTTCTTTTTCTGACTTAAACTTTCACATATCAGAAGTTTCTCTCAAATGGCCCATTTCTGGAAATCCCATCAGGACAATCATTAGTAGTTCATTTATGCGCGTTCAAGAATAAAATCACACCAAGCTCTTCTTTCCACACCTACCAGTGTGATTAAAGATGAAAGCATCACCAAAAAAAGCACTCATGCAAAAGTCGTTTTCATTATTTCACCCGTACATGAAGGACAACAAACTGGTGCGCTGCAGATTCCACACGGCTCCAATCACTCGCACCTCGCGCCGCTGTCTCAGTAAGACAAACAGAGCCTGAGGTTGCTGCATCTTATCAGTGGCAGATTGTTTTCGACTGCGCTGACAGTGACTGGAGTAATCCATCATGTCATCATCTGTGCTGACGGATGTAGCGGCGGCCGTCTGAGCGCCTGTGTGCCGAGAGGACAGCATCGGGGGCCAGGAGGCGAAGTAACACTTAACCCCCGATCGCCTCCCGCCTCATCTGCTCGTCCCGTCACCGCCCGACAGCAAATCTATGGGAATGTCACAGGTTTTCCAAGTAAGTTCAACTCATTACTTTTTACAGTGTGTATACAGTAGGGAACTAAACAACAGCAATTGGAAGCAAGGAAAAGGTCAAACTAACTAGTTAGGAGAGCAATACAAATGCACTTAACAGGTCTTAACCTTTAGAAGAGGCTTTAATCAATCTCTAGTTTAGACAGATTGCCCTCATGAACAAAATCATGACACATAATATATAAAATATTCATTCACAGCTCAAAAAAAATGTGCAAACCACTGTGTGGTGAATTATATTTGTCACATGAACAATTTTGCATATTGATGGGCATGTACGACTCATAGTAATATTAATAAAAATGTTTGATTTAAAGGCCACTTTGTGTTTACTTTTGTGAAATAAACACTTTTGGCACTGTGTAAATGTAAACTGTGGGTCCTGAAGCAAAACCACTGATTTAGAAAATGCACCGAATGTTTCGTAAACTGCCTGTGCCAAAGTGTGTCACCAAAAACTTCATGACAAGTGACTGTTAAAGTGATATTTACTGCACCCAAACAAACTAAATCAGCATGGCAAATGGCAGTCTAAGTTTACAACACTCCCTAAAGAGTTCTAATAGACACATAACCAGCCGTCAAGACCTGTCAAAGTCAAAACTATGAGAGGCAGCGCCTATTATTCGATACAGCGCATAAACCGCCCCAAACTCCACTCATCTCAGGACTCCACATGTTGTAAATGCATTGCAAATGTGCCGGTTTGGTGCTTATTTCTCTCTTTCAAGGAAGCAGCGGTAGCATTGTGGAGAAAAAAAAGAAAAGAGAATCAGCTAATCTGCTCCAGGAGGATTAATCAAAAACAGAGTCTGCATCTTATCAGTGGCAGATTGTTTTCGACTGCGCTGACAGTGACTGGAGTAATCCATCATGTCATCATCTGTGCTGACGGATGTAGCGGCGGCCGTCTGAGCGCCTGTGTGCCGAGAGGACAGCATCGGGGGCCAGGAGGCGAAGTAACACTTAACCCCCGATCGCCTCCCGCCTCATCTGCTCGTCCCGTCACCGCCCGACAGCAAATCTATGGGAATGTTCACAATCTCCAATCCTGACAAGCTAACCTCGCAATCATAACAAGCTGAGGGAGAGGCCAGCTGATACAGCGCAGTAATCCGACGGGGTCACGGACTACATCTGTAGAGAGCACAGGGATGTTCATAACCAACGCCACGCCGCCGGATGGGAAAACTAAAACATCAGGTGAAGCCGGTCCTGTGGTGAAGCGCTGCGACCGAAGGTCTGTTTGGTTGCAGATGTGCAAGAAGTGTCAGTCAGTGTTTCTAGCATTCTAGAATTGTTTCTAGCATCACATACAATATAGGTCTAAAATTAACACTCAGCAAGTAAAAATCAGCTTTGATGAGTATATGAAAGTGTTACTCGCCAGTTGGCCGGTAACTTTTTTATAAATTCTAGCAATGTCTGAGAATGAGATATGTTTTAGCGCGATTGTCAAATCTCAAAGACTGTAATCTGATACGCTGCGTGTTTCAGAGTGAAGTGGTGAGATCTTTTCATGGTTCACAGTAAATGCTGCTCCACACAAACTCCGTTTCCGCACGTGCTGAGTCTGAGTCACTTATAACGTGCATTTAAAAATTCAACATACACCAATCTGTTGCAAACAAAAGAGAAGCATTTCAACAGAGAAGTTTAATAAAGCCAAAATAAAAGCTCTGGTGTAACTTTTGAAAGCAACAAAAAACAACCTTAAATATTAGTATTGTAATTGTACTGTTGCTATATAAAATAATAATAATAATAATAATAATAATAATAATAATAATAATAATAATAATAATAACTTTTTCTCTATTTATCATTCATTTGAAGCAATAAATGGGTCGCAGAAGTGGGAAAAGTAGCTTTAGTCTTTGAAAAATAATCTGTCATAGAGGTTTAGAAGAGGTGATAAAAATCAATAGCCTGAATAGAAAATTGCCTGGAAGGGCTCACAACAGTTGCGAGATAAGAGAAAAGATTAAGCGGCTTGTTTTGCTGCTCTCTCTCTTTCTCTAACCCTCCCCCTCTCCTCCATTGTTTTCAGAAGAATTTCACTCTTGCCAATATGTGCTGTTGGCTTGTTAATAGGCCAGCAGCAGTTAATTTCGAGGTGCTTGTGTCAATCTTTTGTCACTTCTGGTGTCCTGTGGCAAACTCAGGGCGGAAACAAAGGCCCCCTGGAAACAGGCGATCGATAGGCTGAGAGGGAGATGTTATCAGCAGAGCGAGGCTGCTGGCTTTATAAGCTCTGTCTTTTGCATGATCATCAGCGTGAAGCTGCCAGCCGCTCGCGACCCCGATGCGCTCTCCGCTGACCTGTTTCAGACGAGATAAACGCTCAGCCCTGACGCTAAGAAGGCTTCCAGACAACAACGACAGAAAAAGAAGCGTTACACTTGGCAATGAGGCAACGAGATGTAAGACACGCGCGTGTGGTCACCCTCAGACCCAACGGCCCAAACTTGTGGGAAGCGCGTGTTACAATGACACGCTTCTCGTCTCTCGGAGGGAACGCGTTTGATATGCAGCAAAAACAACAGCACAACAAAACTGGTACAAAATTCAAACAAATCTTTCCGAGCGCGCCGTATAAAAACGAACAGAGGAGTGTTTAATTATTTAAGGCGTTTGCATATTCAGCGTGATTATACGATTATTATCTAAAATAAAAAAGCTTTACAGTTCAATAATATTATAGTGATATCTCTTTATTGATTTAATTAATAAATAAATAAATAAATAAATAAAATAAAATAAAATACAAAAAATCCCCAATTTGTCCTGCCTGTTTTTTTTTTTTATTTTTTTTTTTTAAATAATGCATACACAGTTTCATGGCCGGTAAGAATATGTATAAAAAGTAAATTTCTTCAAGTCACTGGCCATTGTAAGGTGTGGTGAAATGTTAGTTTTAGACCCTGCACTGTAAAAAGTAATCACTGAATCTACTTAAGAAAAGCGAGTAAACAGGAACAAATGTATACTGTGAAGTGTTTGTGTATTACAAATGAAGAGTGTTTTTTTTATTCTGTCATGCACAAACAGGCTAACGTCAGTGCAGATTTTGGGAGCTCATCACAGTTATTAACATGCACAAATAGAGATAGGGATAGTTCATGCAAAAATGAAAACCCTGTCATCACTTACAGATGTAGTTCCAAATCTGTATGACTTCTGTAGAGCACAAAAGAAGATATTTTGAGAAATGCACCCAGAGCAGTTTGGTTATCAACATTCTTCAGAATATCTTCCTTTATGTTGTTTACAACATCTGATGACAGAATTTTCATGTTTGCATGAGCTATCCCTTTAAATCTGCGTATGTGTCTGTTTGTGCAAGTCTGCACACAAAACGAGAATATTTACTACAAATTATTTGCAGCACTAATAGATATGCACACGTTCTACTTTGTTTTAACCCCTTATTCGCTAGTCAGGTAACAGCGCAAACCTGCTCCAAAATCAGTGCCGAATGCAATTTGCATGCTGCAATTCCCATCATGCAGGTCAGTTCTGAGTGTTAGGTTGTGAAGGATGCAGCAGACTATTATGATCCGGTGTGTTTTACTGTATGCAAGAACACAGATTGACTCTTTAACCCTATAAAGTCTACTGTATCATATTTGATGCATGCATTTCTAAGGCCTTTCTAAATAATTCCATTGCATTATATGTTTGAAAAAAACAGAGCTTTGATCGTAAAACTAAGCATTTAGTTATAGAGTGACGACTAATATTTATATCATTATATGTCAGCATCTGCTATATTGTTATAAAGATCTCATTGATTTACATTACAAGCATCAGAATTTCATATGACATTATGGCCAGAGAAATATCAGCATCTGCACCAAATGTAGCATTTTTTATCTGTTTTGGCCTCTGAATAAAACAGAGCTCTGTATGCTCACTATAATCATATGGGCCATCAAAGCCTGATGTATCAAATATGATACAAAACATAAAACACATGAGCAAACTTTTTTTTGTTTTGTTTTTTACAGTTTGTCTAAAGATTCAACAACCTTAAATGTTCTGACTATTATTATTATTTTTTTGGACATACAGTATGTTATGTGCTACAGTGCAATGCTAATTGTGCCGAGCAAATCATGTTTACTTTTGCGAATTAGGCAAAACCTATAGCTAATTAGTATGTAGAAGATAATCCTTGTGCTGAATGACAATATAAATACGCTTAGTGACTTGGACTTGGATTGCTGCTGGTTAGCGAATAAGAAGCAAGTTTATGTAAGAAATGGAGTGTGTTTTTAAAAACGGGAAATCTTCATGAATATTGTTCCACCCCAAACAGGCTTTATCTTCCATGCAGTTAATTTCGGCAGAAATCAAAGGCCTCTCTCGTGGTGAGCTGGGAATGTTTGTGCATGTTAATGCCATCAGCTGTCTGTCTGGCTGCCCATCGCCTTGTTCTCGGCGCCCGAGGAGCCCGGCAAGAATCCCAGCCCTGGGCAATGACCTCGTGCTACATGACAGCGCCACGGGAAACTGCTCAAGATGGTCCGACTAAAGCTAACGAGATTCCCCGCTACAAGCGCCAATCGGGGGATGGAAACTAGCGGCATTCTGATAAAGATATTAAAAAGTTCGTGCTGAGAACAAGGGGGATGCGCCGCCAAGATCAATTGGCGATATTAGCAGGTAGTCTCTGATAGATTTGAAATGCCTGTTACAATTAAACTCGCGATTAGGCTGAATAAAGGGCTGAGGAGAATTAATCTGAGCTCTACCGTCAGACGCTGTTCTTGCAGAGCTTCGGCTTGCATTAGCGCAAGTTTCGCCTGGTTTGAAAGAAAGCGATGACCTACTGAGAGGGTACACGGGTAAACATGTAGCAATACAGCGGTTATTACTGTTACCCCTCCGGCAAATACCTCTCCCTTAAGCCTCTGCACGAGCAACGATTTGTTTTATTACCTCGCAAGATAAGTCAGGGAAAAAAGGCTCTTAAGTACTTGGGGAATTAAAATATTCTGGCTCGTCATATCAGTGTCTGCTCTCGGTTTCACATAATTATAACAGTGTTTTAAATTGATCCTGGAAGAAAGATGGGTTCAAGTGCAAATTAATTTCAGATTACCACAACAAAGACAATCGATTCTCGGCGTGCGTGCCAGCAAAATGCTTTCGAGAGGCCTCGAGGTGCCTTCCCAGCCAATTCGGCGAGAAACAAAGACCTTTTCTGCTTAAATTACGCTAATGATCCACCTACCTGGTACATCTCTTTCCCCCCCCGTCTCCCATCACAGGAGTGGAGCTCATTAACAGGTCTATCAGCCCGAGAGTCTGCTACGACTTCATTAGACCGGCCTGGACCTCGGCACAAGGCTGACTTTGTCCTTTGTGCTAAAGAAGTCATCCTGGCCTGCCGGTGGAGGGGGAAGATGATTTCACTGCTGTTCCTTTAAAATCACATACGCTAGCTTTGCATGTAGCTTTACAGCTGAGGCCTAAACATTTACAAAGTCGTTTGCTTTGATTGTTAACATGCCTTTTTTGGACATCTGTCAAATCTTGACTGGTTTTTATCAAGTAAGCGTCAGAATAACGTCAGTAATATCTCCAGATGAACACTTACTGGACTGAAGCAGCTCAGCTTTACTTGATTCTCCATCAATCATGTTTTAGAGTCTCAAATCTGATCCTCAGGATCTTTTGAGGAGCGTTTGTTTCCAGAAGCTTTACTTTCACTGTTCCTCAGCGGAGGAATGATCTTCACAAGCCTCCAGAACATCTCACATCTTCTGAGGAGCCTTTATTTCTTCATCTCTCAATCACTGCATTATATGTTTGGAGCATTTCAATCTCATCTTACTGAGACATGTTACTGGAGATATAGAGCGACCACTGATATTTAGATCATTTTATATCTAGTCTCTGAATAAAATCGAGCTGTTTTTCCTCCATATTCTCACTCTTACAGACTATATGAGCCATAAAAGCCTGATGAATCAACTGTGACATTCAACATATATTTTTTTTTAAGTCAAAAAAACTTGTCTTCTGACTATCATTTCACATATCAGGCTTTACAGGGTTAAATGATAGTTTGTCGCTTGGGAAGCTACACTTTCAAAGTAGCCTCCCCAACTGGGTTTCTTTTCATTTCCAGATCTGTGACAATCTAAACGCTGTGAAGGTCCGCACATCATCAGGCCTGTATTATTCGGAGCGCAGCATCCGTAGGAGTCTCAGGCAGATACGGCCTTTTCTTTTCAGCCTGCCGTCTGGATTTCATCTGGCTTCAAGAGTGCTGATTTCTTCTCCCTTCTTCATACCCGTTCTCTCCCTCCTTGAGTTTCCGACCCCGATCTCTCCACCCTCCCCTCGTGTGCGGTGAATGGAGAGCAAACGCAGAGGCTCGAGCCCTGCATCCATCTATCCATCCGTCAGCGCCGCTTCTATAGAAGCTAAACATCTCCTTCAGCCCCTCTGGGAAGCTGCCAGGAGTGGAGTGCTGAAAAAATTCAAGTCAAGCCTCATTAGCTTCTCATTACCTTTGCAAACCGAAAACGAGGGAGAGGGAGAGATTTTCTAAATCATCAGGAGTGCAGGGCCATGGGAATCTGCCATGAGAATCACTTTTTAGCGTGTGCACATTGAAGCATGCAGGATCGTTCTTCACCGAGGGAATTAAAGTTTTATTTCCATTTCCGTAACACAATAACGGCGTCATTAAAGCCATTTTTTAAAGTTGAAAATGCCATCACTTACTCTCTGCCTGAGGGACGCGGGAGCGCGAACACACTCGAGCTCACAGCTGGGGAATCCCTCTCCACCCCTCCACCGGCTTCACACAAAGGATTGTTGATTCAGGGAGAGTTAGGGCATTTGAGAAACTCGCTGGAAACACAAACATAGCACAACACTCCAGAGAGGGGTACCATTACAGAAGAACAGCGAAAAAGGGTTAAAATGAAAGAAAAAACAACAGTAGAAAGTGTTAAACAATTTAGGAAAAATACACGTTTGTCGCACCTGTGTCTGCATGTGCTCGAAGGTTCAGTTTGCTTCTGAAATCAGAGAAACTAGATGATGAAAGCTGTCAGATGGCCTACAAACCAATGGCTGCGTGATATTAGAAAACACACTGACTCTGCGATGTTTTGTTTTTCTGCCATGTACTGTGATGTGAAAAAAAAAAAAACAAGCATTCAATCAAAAAAAGCCTAGAATAGCTCTGTTCGGAAAGAATGAATAAGTTTATACTGATTGGGGTGATTCTGTAAGAGAGTGCATCTGTATAGAAAATACAAATTAATTTAAAAGCTCCAAAAAATCTCTTTTTACTCTAGTTTTTCATGCTCTGGTTTGTGCATTACTTTCCACTTGAGTTTTTTAGGCTACATTACCATAGTGTTTAACTCAATACACACACGCACACACAAAACATTTATGTTTATGTGTGACGATTATTAAATACAAAAAGTACAAAATAAACCATTATAATAATATAATAAAACGAAATAATATAATAAAATGAAAAAAAAGAGTCATATTGAGATGCCAAATTATTTTGATATATTGCACAGCCCTACTACTCGCAGTCCATTCACTGACCAATAAATGTGTATTGCGCCCTTAAAAATCGACATAGCTGTCTAAAAACATTAATTCAATCTGATTGGCTGAATCTATGCAACGGACCAGTTTGATACAACTTGCTTCACAAGTTTACCAGGTAACTCTGAGGACACATTAAGGCATGGGTCTTTGGGAAGTCGCAATTATCTGTGTGCTTATTAATGAAGACGTTTCTAAAGTTAAGGGGAGTGTTATACAGATTGCTATGCCTGTGTTTTATTGGATTGTCTGTTTTTGCTATTGCATGATGGTTAATATATTGTGTGCATGCTCCACTGGTATCCAGCCAGCATTGTGAGCGGGTCTCTGGTTGCTGATCATTAGTTTGATTAGCATGTGAAGCACCGGGACGAGAGCAGGACCGGGTCCCAACGAGCAGGCCATCAGCAGGCCAGCCAAACAGGATTAGCTCCTCACAGGTCAAGGCCGTCTTTCAGCATGGACCCTGATCCGCTAAGGGTCACGGGAAATTCACACCCATCCCTGTTCTGTCCCATATGTCCCACTGCCATAGACACATCACAGGGATAAGACACAGAACCATATGATTTGATAATGTGGGTCTTTATGAGCAAGACGTCGCTAATTAAACAGAATCCGGCAACAGAAAAGAGGACGTGAAACTTGAAATTGGAACTTGGGCAATTAAATGTTTGTGCATTCGAGTATAAAACATGCATACAGGGAAATTTGAAAGGATAGATACTTCCTAGAATCATTCTACTGGAACATGTCATTAAAAAAAGGCAACATTTGTTCAAAGAACTGCAAATGTTGACCTTTTTTTGGCTGCATGTTCTAATAGAGCAATTAATATAGCCGTCACTGTATGAGGTAAGCTGTCACAATGGGAATTATTCAACTTAATAATTTATCTTTAGAATTTAATTTTAATAATGCATGACAGTGTATAAGTTAACGAGATTACATCTTTGTTTTGGTCAACAGAAATTATTATTATTATAATTTAAAAAAAAAAAGCATTTAATTTACTTATACAATGTCAAAACACAGTCAATTAAAAAGCCAAAGTATCCAGTCCAAAACATACTTGAGTTGAAGTAAAAAAGACGTTTAAAATCTAATGGTATTTGAGCACTTAAAAGTGAAAAGTAAACCTTGTTAGGTTTTAAAATTTACTAATGAAATCACAACACATTTCATACTGAAACTTGATATTTGTTAAGCATCAAATGCAGCAGTGAATGATCAAGTTCATCTTCAACAATGAGTCTAACACAATTACAATGCACTGCTGAATGGATGAAATGGATATCATCAGCTGTTTTAAATGGAAACAGGAAAATAATCACAGGAACGTGACAAAAAATACAAGTACGTGCTCTGTAAGAGGTTAAAAGTAAGGTTATCAATTTAAATTATGAATTTGTTTCCATTACAAGTATTTCCAAGGGAATGCTTTATTTGCTCATAACTAATGTTAGACAAGTTAATTGTGTCCTGCAGCTACAGAGAAGGAAAAACTACTTGAAAATGAACCGTAATGGAAGCAACACAGCTGAACATCTGCTAATAAAAATACCTCACTGAGTGATGTGAACGTAAGCTGGATAAACCTATCTCTCCTCCAACATTTTTTTCAGTTTTCGCTCATGATAAACAGACCTGTATGTACATCAGTGCCAGGACCCTGTGGATATCAGGGAATAAATGAAGCCCTCGCTGTGATTAATGAAGAGGCCTATGATAGCGAACTCCATGATAACAGTCTCGCAAATAATAAATTAACACTTAACCCTGGAAGTGGAGCTAAAAAAGCAACAGCGATTTCTTCGAGTGCAGATAATCTCACCTGCATTGCTGAATATGAGCAGCAGTCAGCATTCACGACATAGACTATCACGGCAGCCCTTGTTTGGGTGACTTCTGCTCTGATCCGCTGGAGGATAGAAGAGAGAGAGAGAAGGAGAGACGTCTCTTTCTCCTGCTGTAGGGTGTAACAGGAGTTACTGTACTATCACCTACAGCCCTGAACTGAAAGCCAGAGGAAATTGGAAAGCCCAGAGAAGCCGTGCGGTAATTAATCATGGCTCCATGAAGCCTGTCAGAATAGCGCTGCGCCGCTGATACTGCTGTCAATTACACCTCATGTGTAATTGTGTAAAACGCTATCATGAGCCCAGTTAGAGGTGTAGATCTCCTGAAAGCATGACCTGCTCCTCTCCTGCCAGGACTCCTCTGCATTTTTACACGGCATGAGAAACCGTGTGTTTTACCAGGTTATGATCCGAAGCCTTATTCAGACGAAACTACATCTGAGTCATTGTTGACTTACTGTCATGTTGTCTCAAACCCATATTACGCGTTCAGCAAAACACCAGCATGTACTGTATGCAACTCTTCTCTACACTCTAAAAAATGCTGGGCTAAATACAACCCAGTGCTGGGTACAATAGGGCCAAACCCAGCAATTGGGTTGTTTTGACCCAGCGGAATTGCTGGGTTTGTCCCTATTTTACCCAGCACTGGGTTGTATTTAGCCCAGCATTTTTTAGAGTGTAGCAACAGTTCATGTAGTGGTCTGGCTCTGAAAAAGACAAGAAAAAAAATCAATATTATGGTAGCTTTGTGGGAGGGAAAAAATTGTATTTTAGTACACTGTAAAAAATAAATAGTTGAGAAAATTTTAAAACAATAATAATAATAAGGCAATTTTTGAGTTGTCTCAACAATTATTTTTTTTGTTATTTTCAGTAAAAATACTTTTTTTAGCCAACATAAATGTATTTGTTCATGCAATGCTTATTGTCTTATTTTGGTATTAGAAAAAAAATTGTCACAACAACTGAAACTGAGGTCATTAATTTGTTTCTGTTTCCTGGATAAAAAAAAATTAAAAAAAGAATGTGTAAAAAGTCACCACATTAGCATTTTAATGTTTATTTGTGAGTAACAAACTGGGAAATGTTATAGAAACTTTAATGGATAACTTAGTCTAATATGTAGACAACTTTGTTTTTGCTTGTAAAACATATTACAAGACTAAGATATCCAAAAAATGGTTGAACATACTCTAGGCCTCAAAACTAGACACACAAACCTCGAGAACAGTGGCAATCAACAAATGTTAAAAAGTTGAGCTCTTTACATCACAGCACAACAGATAACTAACTTAATGACAAAACAACAACAACAACAAATTTTAAATGAAGTCAGCAAACAGCAAAACAATAATCCTGTAAGAGTAACTGCATAATTTATTAATGCTGCAATGCATGCTGGGAACTCACAGAGCCTTAACATTTCAGCAATATGAAATTCTTTGTTTAGACAAATGTGTTTAAATAGTTGAGACAACATTTGGGGTTATTTTGTTGGTCTGAAAAGGGTTTTTTATGTAGTTTCAAGTATTTGAGACTCAAAAGGTTTCGTGCACTGGAAAACATGCAGTTTAATTTTTTACAGTGAGTAGTTATTCACTGTAAATCTTTCCTTATTCAGCTGAAATATCATCCCTGTTATCAAACCTGTTCACAATTACTTATCACAAGGAATAATCTGTTAGCAATGTTTTGGCAGCACCTCAAAGCGTGGTTCAGTCAACAGCCAATAATACCTTCATTATTAAATCTGTGTTTGTTTACTGTTTATTTATTTATTTAAAAAAATTGAGGTCTGTTTTGGTTTTATGTATTTTTTTATACGTATATATAATGCACACACACACACACACACACACACACACTCACACACACACACACTCACACACACACTCACACACACACTCACACACACACTCACACACACACTCACACACACACTCACACACACACTCACACACACACTCACACACACACTCACACACACACTCACACACACACTCACACACACACTCACACACACACTCACACACACACTCACACACACACTCACACACACACTCACACACACACTCACACACACACTCACACACACACTCACACACACACTCACACACACACTCACACACACACTCACACACACACTCACACACACACTCACACACACACTCACACACACACTCACACACACACTCACACACACACTCACACACACACTCACACACACACTCACACACACACTCACACACACACTCACACACACACTCACACACACACTCACACACACACTCACACACACACTCACACACACACTCACACACACACTCACACACACACTCACACACACACTCACACACACACTCACACACACACTCACACACACACTCACACACACACTCACACACACACTCACACACACACTCACACACACACTCACACACACACTCACACACACACTCACACACACACTCACACACACACTCACACACACACTCACACACACACTCACACACACACTCACACACACACTCACACACACACTCACACACACACTCACACACACACTCACACACACACTCACACACACACTCACACACACACTCACACACACACTCACACACACACTCACACACACACTCACACACACACTCACACACACACTCACACACACACTCACACACACACTCACACACACACTCACACACACACTCACACACACACACACACACACATACACATTATTCAGATAAGTGTTTACCCAAAACATGAAAATTGTATCATCATTTGCTCACCCTAAATGCCATTTCAAAGCCATAACAAAATATATATATATTTTTTTTTACAAAGAATATTTGTACTCACTTAATACTTAAAGAAACCTGAATACTGAGAAATTAGTACCGTATTCAATTGCATTTGATAATAAATAAAGTAAAACCTCTCTCACAGGGTTCAGATGAAGGATTCAGTCGAAGTCGAGTCTTTTTGAATGATTCGACAAGAGATCCGGTGCATATGAGTCATTAGTTAGTGAATCAGACTACACTGATCAAAGGAACTGATTAATTTGAATTTGATTCACTTAAAATAAATATGTACGTGAAGCACACAAGATCAACTCAATAGAAATACGTGTTTGCTTACCTTTATTTTTTATTTTTTTTTACCACATCGCACTCGATTCAAACTGCAGGTTCACGGCTCCAGTGAATTATGATTCCTTTGCCATATCGAGCTGTGGAGACGCACTGTGCGCGGGAAAACACTGAGAGAGTAGTAATGCGCATGCGCAAAAACTTACGGGGTACGGGGAGCAAAAGCACAGGTGTGCAACATGCGCGCGAAATTCAGAGAGAGAGAGAGAGAAAAAAACTACCATCAAAAAAAAAGGACAACATTTTTTTAAATCCCACTTTAAGAAACATATTCAAGATGTAGCCTATTATAACGAAATTTGTTCACAGGTCATGTGAGAGCAGTTTGGGGTCAGAAATTATTTTTGTAGTGGATTTCACACCCATTTCAGAGTTTTGGAGGAGAGTAATATTAACAACTTAAATTTAAATCTATGACCTCAGAAGACTTAGATTAGAATACAGTGCATTAATCTTTCTTTCTTTCTTTATTATTTGTATTTTAACAGGCCCAGTCTGCATTCGCTTTCATCTGGAAAATATCTTTCCTTTTGACTCCCACGGAAGAAACAAAATCATATTTGGAATCACATGCGGGTGAGTAAATAATGACAGAATGTTTTATTCTTGAGAGAACTGTTCCTCTGTCATGCCTTTCCTGTCTCTGTCCTCTCTCATGTGTGGCTGCTGGTGTGCTGTGATCCGAAATCAGAACAGCTGAATAGCCATTTTGAATAGCCATGTCTTTAAGCACACGCATGAGTGTGGATCCATGCATGAATGTGTTTTAATCAGCGCCCATCCACGGCTCCACTCAAGACTCCTGTGACCCCTCACGCTCCCAGAAGATTACTGTGCTGACTTTGTGATTGGAGAGTTTTACAGCACTCTCATTAGAATAATGATCCCCCTCCATCTAGCCCTCTGTGTGTGTGTGTGTGTGTGTGAGTGTGTGTGTGTGTGAGTGTGTGTGTGTGTGTGGCGTGTGGTGTGTGAGTGTGTGTGTGTGTGTGGCGTGTGGTGTGTGTGTGTCTGTGTGTGTGTGTTTGTGGGCGCATCACTGATTTGTTGACTCCTCCCTCTTTTTGTGACAGGCATCAATGTATCTTGCTGCTAGTAAGATACAATCTTGTTTTTTGGCGTGTGGCGTGTGGCGTGTTTGTCTGTGTGTGTGTGTGTGTGTTTATCCGTAAGCTCCCAGTGGTCCTCGAGTATTTTAAGCTAGTTAATAATCATTATGGCTGTGCGGTGAACTGGGCAGAAAGAATAATTAACTCACCTGAGCCAAGCTAAATTAACCCTTTATGCTTTTGTTAGCCCATTCTGTTTCAAATATGCCGTCCTCCAGGGACCTATTAAACGGAATAGAGAGAGAATGCCGGTCCAGCCCTGCCTCCATATGATGCTAAAACAGCCTGCTATTGGATATCAAGGGTTTTTACACCCAGAAATGAATGTCATGTGAATTCAAAAATCAAAATGGCTTTTGATGTGATCCAGGATCTACATGAGCCCCTACCTGCATCCAACTATTCATGGAAATTAGAGATTAATTATTATATTTCTTCTAATTCTCTCATGATTGACTGATTAAGCTGACAAATGTGATCTGCAAACACATGCACGCTTTACATTGCGCTCGCCCCAGCTTGTGCTGCGCACTTCCAAATGCTAGGAATGTGCAAGCTTTCATAAAAGCAAGATTTGTACCCATCTACATGTGATAGGATATAACTAAAGACAGTAGTTGATGGGCATAGTACGGTAATCTTTGTTTTGATGTAGTGCCACCTTTCTCCCTCTCATAGGCTTGTACTTGAGCTGTTGACCAAAGGTTTGCAGAAGGGTTGTTGGTGTATTTAGGGCTCAGAGGGTTTTTAGACTTAAGCATCATTTTAATCATGCAGTTATGAAACGTAAGAGCATGGGAGGTACTGCATGAGACTTTACTCTTTGTG
This sequence comes from Sinocyclocheilus rhinocerous, assembly GCF_001515625.1. NCBI lineage: Eukaryota > Metazoa > Chordata > Actinopteri > Cypriniformes > Cyprinidae > Sinocyclocheilus > Sinocyclocheilus rhinocerous. The sequence goes on from NW_015627548.1 coordinate 65,658, forward strand.
GTGTTTTAGGCTGGTAATTACCCGCGGCCTACCTGAGACATCATGCTCTCCTGATAAATCTGCAGGTAATCTGTGTGTTCTGATGTCTAAATGCGAGCATAACAGTTGTGGAAGTTTTCCCGGCTGTTACGTTACATGATATTAATTTTACTACTGTAGCTTGCGTAAGCGTGCACATTCATCTGTGAACGATAAATTGTTGTCAGAGCCATTGTCTGCATGTAGTGCTTGACACTTGTGCATGTTTGAATCCGACTTGCATCATTTCCCTCTTATGTTCTTTCCTCAATTATAACTCATTTGTTATAAGTGATAATGAATAATTCACTGCCTAATCTATAAAAATGTAACTGTAATCTGATTATGAGGGTTTATATATATATATTATATATATATAATATATTATATTATATTATATTACATTACATTACAAAAAAATACCAAAACAAACATGTATGTTACTCAGAGCTGTGTGCATGTGTGTAATTTCTATAATCTGGTGAACAAATTTAGTATGTAATAAATCCTATAGTAGCTCCTGCCAATCAGCCCACACTCACCGAAACAGGAGAGCTCAGCTTTCTCCTTTGAGAGTGTGTATGTGCTGTCCACATTTACAGTCTGCTGTTGGGTCATCAGTCAGCTGTGGTAATCTTTGTGATGACAGGCGCTGGCTTTAGCAAAGAATAGACTTTCCATAGCAATACGTGACCACGTTAGCTATTTATCCAAAAATCTGATGGTGTGACGGACACAGGCGGTCATCAAACTATAGTGTCATGTAGGAGGAGGGAGATTTGTGGAGCCTCGGCATGCTGTGTGTGTATTTGCGTTTGTGTGTGTGTGTGTAAACGTGTTTGTGCGCAAATGTGTTTAGACATGTGGGTAATATCATTGCTCTGCTGTATGTCTGTCAGTGTGCCCGCCTCGAGAATTCAAAAGCATCCCTTCGGTAATCACAGGCTAATGTAACTGGTCATCCTTTGAGTGCCCGTGTGTATATGTAAGGAGGTGATAAGTGACTTAATGAGTTTTCTTACCTTCTCACCCGCTGTATCTAATGGAGCATCTCACACACTTAACTGACATGTTTTAAATGATGCTTTTTATATTATATTATATTAAAGTACTATAATATTTACGAGTATACATATTCCAGACTACATATAATTGGTTACTTCCCATGCTTTTAATGTGATTAGTTGCTCAAAGTCAATAGAATGAATTTGATTGTATTTATTTTACACTGGTATTATTGTGAGCGAATCATTCCACGTTATGGGAGTCAAGGGAAGCGCTCAGCTTCAGATTCTTGCTCTCTTTAGCAGTGCCACTACCTTCTTCACAGGCATAAAGATGTACGTTTTGCTTTGTGTCCTTTTTTGTTTAATTGAAACCAGGGAGGTCAATTAATTTCGCTCCCCACCGTCTTCTGCCCACATGATTGAAAGCGATGTTTGTCTCTCTCTCCTCTCTCTTCAGTGTGCGCTCTGCTTCTTTTCTATTCAAAGTCACTTCACATGGATTAATTGAGCCACTTTGTGGTTAATCTCAGAGCTGCAGTGGTGAGGGACGCTGAGCTGTGTCTATCTCTCCCAGTCTTACAGTCACAGTAATTCCACATCCAACACACCAGAACAGCTCATGTTCAGCAGATACTTTATTTCCAAGATTAACTCATTTACACACTTAGTAATTAACGGCAGGGACAGTTCCAGTCCAGTAACCTGAGGTTCGTTCTGATTCAGATGATGAATATTCCAGCTTTTGTGTCGATGGCCAGGGCTTTAACGGTTACCACTCTAGATTACTGAAAAAGTTCAGTCCTGCAATTTGACTGGTCAATACAGCATATTAAAATACAATTCCAGCCACATTAAATCTGTGATATAACCTGTTCACCATCTCACTGACAGCTCACTGCCAGAGTGTTATTTTTTTTGCAACATCCGTTACATCAGGATCTTGATCTATCAGAAGAATTACGCTCAATTAATTTTCTTACTAAATAATATTTTGATGAAAACATTAGGGACACAGATTTTCATGTTATAAAACTGTAATGTAAAAGTAGAGCTGCTCTAGTCAATAATATTAGATGATAAAAATAACTGATTGATTAATTTTAACTTATGCTAAATTTCAAGCCCATTTTGCACAGAGAGTTTAATTTTACAGCCTTTATATATATTCACTGTATTTGTTTTCCTCGTAATTTCCAAATTACACATTATTTGGAAGAAAACACTGGAGGGCATATTGTAAATAATAGATTAAAAGTATGTTGTTGTTTTTTTTTTTTATCTGATTATTCAAAGAATAAAAAAATAACGCCCATTTTGCACACAGAGTTTAATTGTACAGCCTATAGATATATTCACTGTATTTGTTTTCCTCGTAATTTCCAAATTACACATTATTTGGAAGAAAACACTGGAGGGCATATTGTAAATAATAGATTAAAAGTATGTTGTTGTTTTTTTTTTTTATCTGATTATTCAAAGAATAAAAAAATAATCGTTAGTTGCAGCCCTATATAAAAGCAAGCATGTTCTGAGGTGTTGGTTAATGTTAACTTCAGATAAGAATTAGTTCCAGGTTTGATGACTGCATTACAGTTCAATATGACTTTGCCACATTGTTGACAAATTCTTACTAAGTTTCAAAACTTTTTTTAATTAAAAAAATCAAAGAGCCACAAAAAAAAAAAATCACAAAAAGATGCTGGTAGTCGAGCAGTCACAATCCAATCAGTGAAATATAAGCTGTTCCTAAGCAGAAAGTAGTTGAGTTGATGTTTTGAGGTAAAAACATGGATGTGTGGTAATGTGGTTTTCAGTGGTTTAAAAGCCAAGCAGACTATTTTAAGCTTTGTTCCCACCCATTTCACATCAGCTACAGTAAAAGTGCTTTATTACATTGTGTTTATATTATTATGTTGTACTTAAAGAAACACTTTGAAACATGTCAGAGAACAAAGATGAGCATTAAAAAGAGCTCAATATTAAAGATTCCTTCAGTATGCGCCCAGACATGTAAAAACAATACCGTGTATAGAAACTATTACTCAGCAGTGCTTTGTAATATTAATCTACTATCCATCTTACAGGACACACGTGAGACCTGATGAGACCAGCACAAGTTAGCGCTTGCGTGCATCATGTGTGCTCTCCGGGTAAGGGTTTCATTGCTGTGCTTTGAAGGTGAGCTGTGTGTTTCAGGTGATTAGCAGAGAAATTAAGCACCCATCCACTCTCTTTATGATAACAATGCAAGTACGATCAGCAACCCACATTTATATGCACAGTTGTGCACAGCGGTAATCATTTTAATTATTGCATTTACAAGGACATCCAGGGATGTTCTGTGAAGGGAATGAACCAAAACACCAGGGGACATGTTTGGTCTGTTTTACCCTGTGTTTATCCATCAGTCTTGAGACGAGAAAAATAGCTTGGAGCCACGCGGCAAACGCGCAAACAACTACTTTCTTTTTCAATTACAACAGGCTTTGAGTAAAAGGGTAAACATCTTAAAGAGTTATTTGTAACTTCCAAATAGGCGTTTGATGTGCACGGTGAGATTAATTCCTTCAGGACGGCTCGAGTTGTGTTGGAAAACAACGATACGCCAAACCACCCCAGCGTCCGCTTCAATGAGCGCTGTGATCCTGCTTGTGTTGCGTATTGTAGCTTATCTCCGCTTTCCTCTGTTCCCGCTTCACAATTAAAATCGGTGTGTGATGTGTTAGGACATCTGAGCGCTGGACTCCAGCGATAGCTGGGTTTGTGTTGACTTCTGCCCTCTGTGTGAAGTGCTGACGGGACTAAAGCGTTTCAAACGGCTCCTCAGCTCAGGGTTAGAGGCCAATCTACTGGGCTTTGTAGTTCGCTGGTGAAAAATCACTTTCTGTGCAGGGAGTGACCTCGGCTTCTCCTCTAAACTCCCTTAGTAGCGCACACGACCCGCAGTCTGTTTAACTGCACAAATCATCCATCTCTCACAACACAACACCAAATGTACTTTCTCATCAGTTGCTTTTGTCTACACAACAGTGAGGATAGTGTTAATTGGGGGAACTGCTCATATTTGATATATCGGTGGAATATTATTTACCTTGCCATTTGCAGTGCTGGTGCAGGTTGAGACTCTACGGTATATCAGAGCACTGTGGGTCACATAGCAGTTTTTTTATGTTCATTGTTTATATCTTTTGATTTACAACTTTTACACATTTCAAATGTATTAAGTCACCTCTGTCTGTGATTGTGATGCATATAATAGCCATACTGCAGAGGAGACCTCCTTAAACTCATGCACTAATTTATTTGCATAGCACTTTTCACTATACATATAATTTCAAAGGCGAAAATGAATGTTTCTACATTACAATTAAGGGTAACACTTTATTTTGATAGTCCTCTTCAGAAATTCAACTACCTATAAATAACTTTGCATCATAGCAGTCATTAGAGTATTAGTAGATTGTATGCTTAATATCTACTAACACTTTATTTTGATGTTCTACTGACTTTGCAAGTACAGCAACTTATTCTACTAACCCTAACCAAACCCAAATGTACTTTCTCATCAGTTGCTTTTGTCTACACAACAGTGAGGATAGTGTTAATTGGGGGAACTGCTCATATTTGATATATCGGTGGAATATTATTTACCTTGCCATTTGCAGTGCTGGTGCAAGTTGAGACTCTACGGTATATCAGAGCACTGTGGGTCACATAGCAGTTTTTTTTTATGTTCATTGTTTATATCTTTTGATTTACAACTTTTACACATTTCAAATGTATTAAGTCACCTCTGTCTGTGATTGTGATGCATATAATAGCCATACTGCAGAGGAGACCTCCTTAAACTCATGCACTAATTTATTTGCATAGCACTTTTCACTATACATATAATTTCAAAGGCGAAAATGAATGTTTCTACATTACAATTAAGGGTAACACTTTATTTTGATAGTCCTCTTCAGAAATTCAACTACCTATAAATAACTTTGCATCATAGCAGTCATTAGAGTATTAGTAGATTGTATGCTTAATATCTACTAACACTTTATTTTGATGTTCTACTGACTTTGCAAGTACAGCAACTTATTCTACTAACCCTAACCAAACAGTCTACAAATGATCTAATGAGAGTTAGTTGACATGTAGTTGCAAAGTTACTTATAGTTAGTAGAATGTCTAAAGTGAGCAATCGAAATAAAGTGTAACCCAATTAAGAGTGATCTGTTATCAGCTGTGTCCATGCCCATATGGCAGAAATGTACAGTTCTCAGATAATACAAATCAGGCAGTAACTTAATGCCAATGTATTAATTTATTTAACACATTAAAGCAATGATTTGTGTAAACTCCCTGATATCACATCCGGTCACGCATATACTATAGTATACAGCAAATCTAAATTTTGATCTGTAAATCTGCTTTCAAAGAACTGTTTGGTTACCAACATTCTTCAAAACATCTTCTTTTGTGTTCAACAGAAGAAAGAAACCCATACAGGTTTGGAACCAGTGGAGGGCGAGTAAATGACGACAGCATTTTCATTTTTGAGTGAACTATCCGTTTAATAAAGATGCTAGGTGTTAGTAACCTTCTCTATTCTTGATTATGCTTTTGTTATGCTTACCGATTATTCAGTAGGTCATTTATTAATATATGTCAAGCTGTATGTTTCTGAAATGCTGTTTCCCCAGGCGTGTGCTCTTCAGTTCCTATATTGTGTGGTCTCGGCTCCTTTACTTCACTAAACTGCTCACTCCAAGTAATTATCTAATAAGCGTCATAAAGGAGCGTATCTCTCTAATCTGTTTATAATTAGCATTTCAATGCACTAATGCTCGACCTTCAGCAACTCTGACCTGCTCATAATTAATAGTAATATCTGATCCTCAGCATGTAAGAAGCTAGCCATGACCAAATGAATGAACCTCAGGTACGGCTAATTTCTGCTGCAATTATCTTTTCATGTTGGGAGATTTAGCAGATTATCTGCACGATTTCACACCATTTTAAGCAGTTCTGTAATTACAGAATCGGGTCTAAACGGCAGCTCAGCTCATGCAGAGAGCTTCGAGTCGGTGTGGGCCTTAAGTGCAGATTCATTGTGTTCTGTGTTCATTGACATGATGTTACAGTGTGCATGAATTAGCATGCAATGAGGTACTTTTGAACTTTGTGTGATCCAGACAAGCAGTGTAATTACTGTCTCAGAGTCTCATCAGATCAGATATGACTCAGGCGAGCGATGACACAAAAGCAAATTATTATCTAAAGAAGGCTGGTAAGAAAAATACACACTTTTTACAGATGGAGGGCGTATATCTGAGCATCACATAGAGCAGTGAAGTAGTTTAATAGCAGACGCAGGCCTTGTATTAGATACAAAACAGCAACAATTCACAATTTCAAAATGTGTGGCGTTTGCGACTACAAAAATGATTCTATTTTGCATGTAATAAAAAGTGATACAAATCGAATCAAATATATATAAACATTCTCTGAAAGATTCTCTAAATATCTTTTTCCAACATTATTCTCATATCAATTTTACAAGTACAAAACTTGGGTCTCAGCGGGATGGATGATATATATATATATATATATATATAT
>NW_015627548.1:73146-74795 GCF_001515625.1 Sinocyclocheilus rhinocerous
TATATATATAATTGTATTTAATTTTAATTCCAAAACTACATTTTTTCCCCATGTTTGAGCAGACTTTTGGACGCCACTGCATGTACAATACCTAATGTATATAAAAAGCAAGCAGTTTATTGTTAATTTTTTACACTTTATTCACTAGTCTACTAAAAAAAGGCTTTCATAATATCTCATAAATGTATTTGAAATGTAGACGAATCATATTTTGTACATTTGCACATTGTCAAATATGCATCAATATGGCTTGAAGGATTATAGATTGAGGAAACCGTCCACCACAAGCCCCCTTTTGATCTCTGTATTACTTTATTAGTATAAACCCATATGAACCTCTTTCACTTCCATTTCAGACCAGTGGATTCATTTCAATAACTGTAATCTATCCACACCAATCGTTTCGTACCTCTCTCATTCTGTAGACGCCGGGGTGGCAGTGCTTCCCTCAATCGCCTCCCTCCAAATGCAACTTTTCAAAATGTTTTTTTTTTTTTCATTTTTCCTTTACACATTCATCTTGCTGCATCCTATTTTCTGCCCAGTGCTTCTTCCTCTTTGGCCGTATTCAAATGAACGGCGAGACCTTTTCACATACATGAGGGCGTAATGGGGAGCTTAGCAGAACTTCCACCTGATTACCAATGCAAATATTAGCAAGTCAAGTTCAGTGTGTGGCGACAGATTAGGGTTTATCCCTCATGCACACCACTCGATTCTTTACGCTCCGGAAACGTTTTTGCTTATCAGCATGAGGCAACAATCAACACTTCACGTCCCCGGTCCCGCCGAGACTTCAAGAGGGCCGTCATCAACATTCAGACCCAGTGCCATGCTCCCAAACTTCCCCGTTTCTGACTCGTCTGAATTCTGACGCCTAAATCCATATATTAGACATCATAATTGCTGTAAGCCTTGCCATCAAATGGGGAATTACAAAGAACTTGTGCATGCTCCTTCACATTACAAATAACACATTACACGCCATTGTTTTAGTAATGAAATGCAGCGCTACACGGATCTAGTCATGTGTTTTAAGGGACGCAGCAATACTATCTTTGTGCAGCAGAATCTGTGAGGACAGATCTGTATTCATAAGGGTTTTGTATTTTGTAGCGAGTGCAGAACGCTCATTTTCCAGTTGATTCATCGCTCATTTCTTCTGTTGTGGTGTGTTTCAGCTCCACTATCCAGTTCAGAAAGACTTCCTACCGAGTCTTTGTTATTTCATGACAGTGTTATGCATTTATTTTGATTAATTAAAGATGATATTTAATTTAAGTTATGGCTTGATCGCAACACTTCCTATCAATAAGTGTACATGTATCCTCAAATACAGCTAAATTTGGTGTCCCATCACTTTAAAAAAGTATTATCTGTACAAATTGCTTTTTTTTTTATAATAAAAACTATTATCTAGCATTAAATAAAAAAAAAGATCAATCAATCAATCAATCAATCAATCACCTATTAAATAGTTAATGTTGGAGGCGTTGACCTTTCTAACTGTATCCAACAACTCATATTTTTTTTTACAATCTGTTTGTGTGTCTGTGTTGCTTCTTATTTTATGGGCAAATTTGTACCCAGAAGTTAGCTAAGTCTGGCAAAACCTCCTTTTAGGACATCCTCATTTGTAAAAAAAAAAA
>NW_015627548.1:75315-77041 GCF_001515625.1 Sinocyclocheilus rhinocerous
TATATATATATATATTAACTTTATAACTTTATTTTAACTATAGTTGGCAGAATTTATCATTTTCATTTTAACTTAATGTACTAAAATAACTAAAACTTAAAAAAAAAATCATATATTACAAAAATGTATATAAAATAATAAATACACACATCAAAATTATGAAAACTAACGGTAACACTTTATTTCGATAGTCCACTTTAGACATTCTGTTAACAGTAAGTAACTTTGTGACTACATGTCAACTAGCAGTTAGTAGAGTATTAGTAGACTGTCTGCTTAATATCTTCTAACACTTTCTTTGTCAACATTCTACTAACCCTAAACCTACCCTAACAGTCTACTCTGAGAGTTAGTAGACATGTAGATGCAAATTAATGATAATTAGTTGACATGTAGTTGACATGTAGTTACAAAGTTACTTATAGTTAGTAGAATGTCTAAAGTGGACTATCGAAATAAAGTGTAACCAAACTAATACAGCATATACAAATACAAACTCAAAATATTAATACAAACTGTAAATTGCAAATTGTATCTAAAATGACACTGGTTAGGGTTTGGTTATATTATTTAAAACTAGCTGTATATAATAACATTAAAAGTCAGAATGTCCCTTTTTACATAGCTAAATAAATGTTTATTTATGTATTTATTTATCTTGTCTGTTTGTTTGTTTTTAGATTTGATACATTTTATCTTGAGGTTTACTTAATGCATATTGTTACAAAAATTATATTGCACAAATCAGTGTAAAACAAATCCAAAATATTGACAACAATTGCGTATCCTTTTTGTGGGAAATGCAGTTTCAGGATGCATGTTCACCTGCAGCCAGCACACCTGTGCTGTTCTCTCATCCTCTCCCTGTCTGTGTCTCTGCCTCCAGCACAGGTGCTCTGGTGAGTGTAAACAGGAAGCTGGAAGCCAGCAGAGCAGATTAGGATGTGAGCGGTCAAGGTAAGAGTCCTCGGGGAGAAGAAACGATAAATAATTTCTATGTTGAAACGCAGCGGTTTGCCCAGAACAAAATGCATTGTGTTTCTTAACTCTAACAATTTATTCTAGCAGTGAAAAATACATGAAATGAGCTGCAAACAAAGTCCTTCTCATTGAAGAGGGAGATCGTCTTCAGACTCTGAAAGCAAGGTGTGGATGACAAACATCCAGACAGATTCAGCACAACCCAGTCTCTATTAGTGCAAGCATTCACATAGCATGACACACTGATCCACGTGATTGCATGAGAAGAGAGTCTGTATATTTGAATAGCTTGAAGAAAACAACTTTTATTCAGAGTCTCAAACTGAGCAAAAATATGCAATCTTGTGCAGATGCTGATATTTATATGATGGAATTCTGCTGCTTGTAATGTAAATCAGTGAGATCTTTATAACAGTAGGGCAGATACTGACATAAAATGATCTAAATATCAGTGGTCGCTCTATATCTCCAGTAACATGTCTCAGTGAGATGAGATTGAAATGATCCAAACATATAATGCAGTGATTGAGAGCTGAAGAAATAAAGGCTCCTCAGAAGATGTGAGATGTTCTGGAGGCTTGTGAAGATCATTCCTCCGCTGAGGAACAGTGAAAGTAAAAGTTCTGGAAATAAACGCTCCTCAAAAGATCCTGAGGATCAGATTTGAGACTAAAACATGATTGATGGAGAATCAACTAAAGCTGAGCTGCTTCAGTCCAGTAAGAGTTCATCTGGAGATATTACT
>NW_015627548.1:77743-84815 GCF_001515625.1 Sinocyclocheilus rhinocerous
TGACATAAAATGATCTAAATATCAGTGGTCGCTCTATATCTCCAGTAACATGTCTCAGTGAGATGAGATTGAAATGATCCAAACATATAATGCAATGCAATGCAATGATTGAGAGATGAAGAAAGTCTCCTCAGAAGATGTGAGATGTTCTGGGGGCTTGTGAAGATCATTCCTCCGCTGAGGAACAGTGAAAGTAAAAGTTCTGGAAATAAACGCTCCTCAAAAGATCCTGAGGATCAGATTTGAGACTAAAACGTGATTGATGGAGAATCAAGTAAAGCTGAGCTGCTTCAGTCCAGTAAGTGTTCATCTGGAGATATTACTGCAGTTATTCTGACCTTTACTTGATACAAATCAGTCAAGATTTGACAGCAGAAAGACTCGAGAAGCACAAAATGAAGGTGGACGTTTGTACAATTACATAATTATAATTTGGATATAAAACATAAATCTGTATGTGATAGATATAGGTACTATTTCCTGATTAGATTATCAACACCTACACGTTCGGGTCATTATGAGCATTTCTCCAGAAGTGTTTCGAGCTTTCGTTTACATTCTGAGCTCAAAGTTGATTTGGAAGTTTCACAGGCGCAGACGATCTGTATTGTTGGTTTCCTAGTTTTCTGTTTGAGTTGTTGTGTCAAACTGGGGTTCCAGTGTAAACGAGTGTTCAGAAAAGAAAAGCCACGGCGCTCGCAAACACCATAGCCTAATCTGCACAAAGACAAGGAGAGCAGACATGGAGAGCTTATGCATTCAACGTTTGTGGCTGTGAGATTAAAAATTTCCTTTCCAGAGTATCGATGCAAAGTTGTGCACAAAGCGTACACATCCGTTTCAAGCAAATCCAGTCAGTCAGTGCTATTGGAGCGTTTCTTCGGCCTACTCCGCTTTCCAAAGCATTAGTCCTGCACACTGAAACGCAGCCGAACACAATGACTCTGAAACTAGTCTCGCCTCCTCTGTATTTACTGCACCGATTAAATCATGTGGTCAAGGTTGTGTGAAGCCAGACTATAATGAGATCATTTCCCATTCTCTTTCTCTTGCCTATCAAACTTCATTCAAATAGCTCGACTTTCTATATCCTGAAAGTTTGGATAAAGAACTTGACAAAGCAACATGCCTTGCCTGCTACATAATATATGGCTTTTAGCATGAGGGAACGTAAACTCCATTTCCGTCAAGGATAATAACATTAACTCCAGCAGGCCGAGAAACCGCTGGAATGGGCGCACATAAACAATTCGACAGAACTTCAGTTTAGACGTGGATTCGGCCCAATGTGTGTCTGTGAGAGGAAGAAACGTAAACTCCATTTCCGTCAAGGATAATAACATTAACTCCAGCAGGCCGAGAAACCGCTGGAATGGGCGCACATAAACAATTCGACAGAACTTCAGTTTAGACGTGGATTCGGCCCAATGTGTGTCTGTGAGAGGAAGAAATGCAATTGAGAAATATGAACATTGATGTGAGAGGAAATGTTCATGCAACGATGATTATTAATAAACATTGATGTGAATTCAAATAAATGTGTAAAAAATAATTACTTTTCCCTTAATTTCTTCTTCTTCAAAAAAAAAAAAAGAGTCGGGTTACAGAAAAAGCATCAATGTGAATCTCATAAATCGCACTCACATTAATTATTCAGCATTTTTTAGTTGAGCTATAAAGTGGTCTATGGTTCAAGGTGGCCCGGTTTTTTCTAAGTGGATGAAGTTTTTATGTGTTATCAATTATACCCCCCTGCATCATATTCGCTGAATAAAATTAATAAACACTTGTTTCTTACGTTCTGAATCCAAATATAGTGCCTGTTTTACTCTCTTACGTCACACTTTGATGCATTTTGTATTTTTTTTGTTTTTTTTGCTTTCGACAACCATTAGTAAGATGAAGAAGTCTTATTATCCCTTAATCGGCAGAAGAAGAAAAAACACCACAAAGACATGATTCTTGTCTTCATCTGAGCCAGATTACAACTATTTGTTCATTTCTCAGCCTGTTTTCACATATATTGATTCTGAAGACATTGTTGTATCCTTATTTCCACTTTTTCCACTTCTTTGCTGATTTTAAGCATTTTGAATGCTTATGTCTGTCATTAAATCTCTTAACATTTGACTGCTTTTGGTATTTTGAAAAGTGTATTAAAGCTGATACATATACATATATATATATATATATATATATATATATATATGTGTGTTATTTGTTGGTTGTTTTGTTTTTTTTGCACTTAGCATCTTAAAATTAGACAACATAGGCCTTTTTTGCAAATCAGCAGAATCTGTTTTTCAAGATGCAGGGCTGCTTAATTTCAGTTAATGAAGTTGCTCCATGCATATGCTTTATGGTATCATTTCTGGTTTTGCTGCATGCAACAATCAAAGTTAGATGGGTTATATGGTTTAATGGTCTTTGTTATACTTTTTTTTGACATTGTGTGTATTTCAATATTTCATGCCTGTGGCCTTTGGTCAGATTTGAATCCAAAAAGTAAGATTGATTACACCTTGCATAACTGCATGTTATTAGTCACTATGTTAAGAACTAGTCTGACCAAGTTCATGCAACCGGCGCCTGGTCTTGTGCACTTTTATTGTAAGTACCTTACTGTAACTGCAGTTCATTTATTAAACCTACGGACCATTCAAAATCCTTTTCTGTTGTGATGAACATTGCCTCAAATGCAGTAGATTCTCAAGTTAACCCGCTGCATTCCTTTAAAGATGCATAAGAATATATTATTGACTATGTGAATGGTGAGGATGCTTGAGTATTCAGAAACACATTTGGTTTAGTGTAAATACGCATACAGTTTGTCTGGTGCACTGGCGTTTATGACCTCGACGGGATGAATGGGTTCAAAGCGCAGTGCGTCACGTGACTTGATCACACGAAACCGGCCTGCCATAAGGTCTACATAAAATTTTAAATGACCTATTCATAAAACACAACACACAAATCACTAAACACAGGTACGGCGCACGCCTCGACCGCACACACTCCATAATCCGCTGCATTAAAGGATGGCAGTGATGTCTTTCATTTACCGAAGGGTCTCGTGAGCCGCCCAGGGTCAAGCTGATGGCTGCGCGCCGCACATGCTCAGTATTAATTCCCGCTCGTGTCTGCTTTGTCTTCTCCAGCTCGCTGAGCAAGTTCATTTCATCTGATGAGTTCACGCGGGGGTCAGGACGGTCCTCGCTCCCGCTCTGGAGTACGGCCGACGCTGATTGAGAAAGTGCCGCAATTAGACTGCGGTACAAAGCCAGAACTTTTTATTCCGCCCGGTTTCGAGCGATGCTTCAGAAGTATTCTGGCGTCGTCTCAAAAAGTGTTTTTTTTTTGTTTTAAATGTGCTAGAACAGCTTCTTGTTTCGCTCCGTCTCTGAAAGCAATCAAAACGGACAGGTAGCGGGATATTCGCTGTTTGGTTGCGTTCCAGGGAATGAGAATGAAGCAATTTGCTTTTGTCTGTGCGTTTGGGACGATCCAGTCAGTAGCCTGGCACGCTTAGCGTTTAGTATCGCCACTTCTAAATCAAAGGAAAACAAAAACTATTTTTGATTTCTGCACGGTTGGCCATCTGTTACTATACATCTAAATTTTACAATCCAATTCTCAGAAGCGTTCGCTTCAGCCGGTTTTCCTCCTCCTCCTCCTCAGTCAATCATGAAAATGTGCTCGACTGATGACTGCCTCTCCGGCGTCGTGTGAAGAAGCACGGGGCTTCATCAAAATGCTCAATCGAAGGTAATTTAAAGTCAGCGCCACGAACGGCTGTTTAAGGTGGGCTCTGTTGCACGACTGAGCTAAGCTTGGGAAGAGATGACAGGAGGCGTTTTACCATTTAAAAGGATAGCGGAATAGATTTCGCACCCCAACAATACTGTAAATATATCTGGCCGTGCGTTTGGACGGCTGCCATGAGAAGGATGTGACTTTCAAGTAGCTGTGCATTAATAAATCACAGGACTTTCAATGGCCCCCAAACTACTGCTTTCTCCTCGTATGGGCCGCTTTCCTTGCATTCAGGCCACTGGCATCATTACAAATGAATGTTGGTCCTAAAACACAAGATTATGCACTGCATTATGCAGACAGAAATAATTGAAAGTAATTTGTTCTAAAGTGTGTGTATGGTTGAGATGCAAACATGGTGTAAATTCATGTTGTGTTGCAGAGTGTCCTGCAAAAGCGTGTTCCGAGCGTGCATTTATTTGATTGTGAGATTTTTTTTTATGCTTTTATTAAAGTTGATCCAAAGCAACTTACAATGCATTTTATCAGGATGCATTCCTGGGAATCAAACCCATGACCTTGACGTTGCAAACACTATGGTTGCGTGCTTTAGCACATTGCTATGTGATTGCTAGATGTTCTGGGTTGTTTCTTAATAGTCCAGAAGTCCAGTCAAGTCTGTAGATATGTTTGGGTCCCTAATTCATAAAACATAATTTCAAGATTTATCGTCCACTAGGAAAGTCTGATTATTGAGATAAGGGTTGTTATCAACAAAAACAATATATATATATATATATATATATATATATTATTTAAAATAAAATAAACATTAAATGAAATAAAATAAAATATTAAATATACATGTATATATTATTTTATGTTCTAGTTTAATTTTAATTTTAATTGTAGTACTTTTATTTTTTCTGTGTTTTTGTCATTTGTATTACTTTTTGTATATATATATATATATATACAAAAAGTAATACAAATGACAAAAACACAGAAAAAATAAAAGTACTACAATTAAAATTAAAATTAAACTAGAACATAAAATAATAAAAAAATAAAAATGATAAAAATGATAAGTAAAAAAAATCCAAAATATTAACAAAATATAATTTCATTGGAATGAGATATATACATTTATTTGTTTGTTTGTTGTTTGTTTGAGAATATTTAAATGCATTTCAATGCATGTGTTACCACCATTATTAACATTGTAAATCTAGCAAAGATTGTATCTATTTTCTATATAACTATAATAGCATATCAGTGATACTAAAATAACACTGATTGAGAAACAGCTCGTGATTTCAGGCGAATTTACTTAATTATCTGTTTTTTTTTTTATGTTGTTTTTTTTAAGGAATCATTCATGTTTCTAATACAAAATCCTGTGCATCAAATAGCAGTATTGATGTCTGTCTTAGCAAGGGCCTCTAAATAGCTCATCATTCTGTAAGCCTTTGATACAGTAGATAGATTGTGCGTGTCATATGCAAGCCTTTAATGCCGGCTGTACTAACCTCGTCTAATGCATTAACATTTTTACAGACTCGACTGGCAGATAATATTGAGTCCTCTCTCGGCCGCTCACGTGGATTATCTCGGACTTTACCCGCTCTGCTCTGGGCCTGTCTCGCTTAAAACAGAAAGTCAGACAAAGAGAGCGCTCTATTCCTCTGAAGTCAGTTCATCTCCATCCAGCCAAAGACCCTGGGCTTCTGTCTATTGAACAAAACTCAGCAAATTGGTTCCTGAGGTTCATATCTTTCTCAGCTCCCTCATCTGGGACGAGAGGAGGAATTGCCTCGTAGGCTCCAACCGCAAGCCCAACTTTCTTTCTCGTCTTTCTTCTCTGTGCTCTTCGAGCGGCGTTTTCCCTCGGCATCGTAAAACACAGTTTGCTCTGGCTCATGCATTTTTTAAGTTGACGCAAACCCTCGCCACTCCACCAGCCCCCAGTCTGTTTATCAAAGCTTTCAAGTAAGTTGAATACCTGCTCACAGTTATTCCAGAGCTAGAGGCCAGTGCCGGCCTATTTGTAAACAAGTCGAGGACGACAGCAGCGCATTAGTGTCACCTCGGTGTAAATTCAGCGGCAGGAAATGCCAAGACGCTGTTGCATGAGGCAGTAACACCGGGATCAATAATTCATCAGCGCTTGCTCAATTCGAGACGTTTCATTAAGGCGATCGGCGAAAAAGCCACGACTTGCTGTAACAGCCGCGCTTGGGAAATGCCAGGAAAGGGGTCAGCGCTGTTTTACACCAAAGGACTCGCCACAAAGCCTCACACAAGCACCTACAGTTTGTTTCCATCACTTATTTATCGCCAGACTTATGTTTTTTGCTATTTTCCATGCTCACGTGAGGGGTGGCAGCGGTCGCTCGGCTTTAGAAGTGTGTCTGTAATCCTTTCACCTTCAGAACAGGAGCCTTTCCTCCTGCTCGACCTGCATGGCAGGAAAATGGATTTCTATTTATGGATCTGTATCGCTGATCGTAGCTCATAGCTTCCTTTCAGGGCCGCAGTCGACATTGCAGACTGAGCCCAGAGATGGGCTGATGGCCTCCAATCTGCCAGGACGATGGCGGCTGTTTTGCTGATACTATCAAGTAAATTCTATCACTGTCACTGTTGATTTGTTATCCCGCTGCTCTGTGCTTGTCACTTGCCCTTCCCCGGCCTGCGTTATGCCTTAGCAATGGCCTGGAGTGGCCTTATCACACGTGTTTCATCCTTTGAAACATGCCGGCTAATACAGCAAGTTGCAATAGGATATTTAAAAGCATTTCTGTTTAAACAATATTGTTTGCAAGGGACCTTTTTCACAGACTGTGATGACGCGGTTCTACAGTTATTGACATTGTAAACCTAGCAAAGTGTATATATATATATATATATATATATATATATACTGGTGCGGGAGGGGGTGACAGCAAATGTAACTTATTTCTCTCATCTAACAATTTTTTCCTCTTTTTTAAAGTCGTAAAACACTATCAATTATTTTTTTCTATTGCCATAGGAGCACAAAAATAAGAACACAAAACTTATATTTATTGTAGTTTGTGTTCATGAATATAGAAGTTTGCCCAGCTATGATGATTTCTGAAGGTGAAAAGCCCCAAAAAATTCAAATAAATCAAAATATAAAACATGAATATTAGTATTGTAATTGTACTGTTGTTATATAAAATAATAATAATAATATTAATAATAATAATAATAATAATTATTATTATTATTATTATTAGTAGTAGTAGTAGTAGTAGTAGTAAATTGAAATTGTTATTATGAAATTGTTTACAAG
>NW_015627548.1:84952-91522 GCF_001515625.1 Sinocyclocheilus rhinocerous
TCGTGAACGGCCTCCATGTCTGTGACAGGACAGATAGTGAGTTCAAGAACGGCCTCCATAGCCGTAACAGGGCAGGCAGTGAGTTCGTAAACGGCCTCCTTGGCCGTGACAAGACAGTCTGTGAATTCATGAATGGCATCTGTGGCGTAGTATTATAATGATTATGTATTGATTTGTATCATTTGAATAAATAAATAAACAATAAATAAATAAATAAACAAATAAATAAATACAGTCAAACCAAAAATTATTCAGACAACAGATATAATTTATTTTTATTTTTTTTACTAGTAAGTGCAGGACACTATAGTTCATTTGTGTGAGTGAGGATAGCAAAATAAAGTAAACTGTAAACCCAAAATATGGATTACCAGTAAAATTTATACAAATTTGGGACCAAAAATTATTCAGACACTTTTGACCTGACCATGTTTTGCTTAAGTGTTATCTGACATTATCAAGATGATTTTGTTCTGACACAGTTTAACTCTGAGTTCTTGTCATATTTTATTACCATTTTCTAAACTATAGCCAATAAACTGTGATAATGTGTGAAATGTTGAAGGTGTCAGAATAAATTTTGGTTTGGCTGTAAATAAATAAATACATGTATCCCCCCTTTTTTAATTAAATAACACAGGTAACCGTTTAGATTAGGGAACATTACTCACTATTAACTAATTGCTTATTAGCATTCATATTACCAGTATGTGCATATTGGCTGTTTATTAGTACTCATAAAGCACATATTAATGCATGACAATTTTCTAGATCACTTAACCCTACCCAATAACTTAACTTTACTACAACAACTACTCTACTTACTATCAATAAACAACAAATTAGGAGTTTATTGAGGAAAAACTCTTCATTAATAGCGATTATGTGCTCCCTTATCTAAAGTGTAACCATAATGCACATACAGTTTCATGGCCAGTAATAATAATAATAATAATAATCATTGGCCATTGGCAGGTGTGCTGAAATGTTAGTTTTAGGCCTTGTATAAGAATTCTACATTTAAAACAAGTGAAAGGCAAATAAAATACAGCCTTTCTCTTATGCATTCATATCAATTTAAACCTAAAACCGTGATGTTGTTTGAAATGCGTTCCCATATGCCCGAAAACAACACTTTTATTGTGCATGACACATCAACAATATCACGTCGCACGCTCTTCAAACAAAACTCCGCCGACAACAACAGCGGCGAGAAAGTGAGATGGCGAAACAAAGGTGTAGTTATCCCGATATCACAGGCGAGCGGAGATGACAGATACCTTATTGTCTGAAGCTGCTGGCGTTCGCCGCGAGCGGGGAGTCGAAGTCGGCGAGCAAGCGCACCTGTAAAAGAGCGCAGTTGAAAGAGATTATTGCCTTCAAATCTCCCTCACTTTCATTAAGTGTTCAAGCTGACAGCAGCGGGGTTTGTAAACAGCACTGTTGGCTCAGTGGCTAGAGATAAAGAAGCCCGAGTCTGCGTCTGACGAGATGTGCACACAGATTCTCTACAGTTGGCAAAGCCTATAAAAGCCACGGCGGGATTAAAGGAGAAGAGAGGGCTACATCGGAAGTGACTGCCGTACGACTCGAGAGCACAGCGAGATGAAGAAATGTTTGGCGAGCGCTTAGACCCAAATTTAAAAGAGCTGTCATCGTGCCTCATATTTAATAAAAGCGCTCAACAATTAATGTTTTATGATGGCGAGCATCTGCGGCGTATTTCTTTGTCTCCAGGCGAAGTGCAAAACAAGTTGGTTTTCATTACCGTTAAAGCACACAAGGCCACCAGTTCTTCTATAATAATTAGAGTTCACTTACATAATATGTGATGGATTTCATTATGTAGTTATACCTTGGTAATTACAGTGTAATAATACGGTTATTACATGGTTATAGATGAGAAACTAATAAAGCGGTCCCCATGTGTCTGATAGAGGAGGCGACTAATCCCTGTTTACCAGCTGGCTCTGACCAAACATGGACGTCCTGTGAGCGCAGGAAATGATGCGGCACACCTGCTTTCCACGGAGACAGCTGATTGGTGCACGGCGCGTGTTATGTTAATCTGCCAAGAAAGGGAATCCTCTGGGAGGAAGGTGCGCTTAAAACACACTAGACAAATGCTGTTATCATGGGATTTAAAATAGCCACGAAATCCACGGAGAGTATTTTATTAGATTTATTCGTTGGTTTATTGGCCTGATTTAGGAAATTCAAGAAGAACCAATTTCTGCATAAAAACAGTATGCAAAATGTTCTATATTTTAAGTTTGTGTAAATTAATTATGAATTGAATTGCTCTTTGGAGAAATGCTTTACAAAATAAATATTACACCGATAAATAAATATTATACCTAATTATATTTTTAAAACTGAAGAACTAAGATTCGAAATGGCCATTACAAATATTGTAAAAAAAAATAAATAAAGTATATATTTATATTGTAATATTGATGATTATTACATAACTCCATCCACCAATGCCTGGCTGCGATAACCAGCACTGCAAAAGAGACGTGATTTTCTGGAGTATCAGTAGCGCAGGGAGTAAAAGACGCAAGATGTTTGTTTTTGATGCGATCAACCCACGTTCGAATCCACCTATTGTCAAACTCGTGCTTCTCCTTTTCGCATCACATACCACATCAGAAAGGCATTTATTTTCAATAAAAATTAAGTAAATATTTAAAAAGTGGAAATAAAATGCCTCATTAATAATAAAGTGTTATGTATGCTTAGCTGTAGGTGTAGGGAGGTTTTTGTCCCAATAAAGTGGCATTCATCTAATAAAATAAATATAAATATATATATATATATATATATATGATAATTTTATAAAAGGTAGTTGGCCTGATTTAGGACATTCAAGTAGAACCAATTTCTGTATGAAAACGTTCTTACATTGTTATATATTTTAAGTTTGTGTGCATTAATTATGAATTAAATGGCTCGTTGGAAAAAAGTTTACAAAACAACTACTACTGACAGAAATAAACATAATATATAAAAACTATTTTTAAAAGTGGACAATTAAGATTCAAAACAACCAACAATAATATTATATTAGATTTATGTGATTAGCATTTTTAAGTTAGTTGGCCTGATTTATGAATTCAAGTAGAATTGTAGTTACATTATTAGTTGTTTTTTTTTTATGCAAAATGTGAAGTTTGTGTAATTAAATTAAGAACTGAATGGCTGTTTAGAAAAATGCTTTACAAAACAACTACTACTGACAGAAGTAAATATTCAGGAATTAGGAATTGAAATGCTGTTTTATTAATTATTTTATATTATTATTATTATTATTATGTCTAGACTTTTTTTTTTTTGCAAATAGTCACAATATATAAAATATTAAAATATAAATTTTAAATGATTATGCTGCAGGGTGCACATTTATTTCTCTGAGTTTACACAAAGGCTTCACTTTCACTCCATTTTTAATAGTAAAGTTGACAGCTCTTAACAGAAGCTGCCTGAGCTGTTGTTTTGCTGTTTGTTACTCGTCTGTAATGTTGTGGCAGTGTTGGAACACACTGAATCTGTTTGCAGGCTGGAAACTCTAGTTTGTCCCTCAAAGTGAAACCCAACTCTGGCAGAGATAAAATATTAAAGAACACTGTTGACTTAATGACTTGGCTTCAGAGATCCTGATTACATTTGCCCGGATGAAGCGCAATAACTAAAACGATGTGAATCTTTGAGCGACCCTGGGCTGAAATCCTACCTGGAAGGTGCCCTGAACGCCTGCGGACGACTGCTGAATCTATTTCCAGTGCCAGCAGCTTTTCCTATCTTCCCATTTTAACAGCCTCGCCGTATTCATTTCAGTGTGCTGTAAATGAAACCCAATTTGGTTCTATTAATATTAATGCTGTCAGATCGCTCTGATGACGTTGAATGAACCTTGGCAGAACAGAGGAAAGATCAGTAAATAAATGATCAGAGGCACTTTTGCTAGAGAGGTTTTAGAGGAAACGCAGCGCTGGGCGTATTGTTAGCATGCCAACTGTTTTAACACAATCAATTGCATTGATTCCACAGACGCAGCTCTAGCTCATGATTCCTGGCCTTGTTCATTTATTACACCCCCCCATGTGTCCTTTCACACTTCCGCCAGGCTCAGGATTAAGCGCTTTAGCAGGACGTTTGATAGAGCCGTTGGCTTGTAAAGTGGAGCGAGTGTAATAGTGTCTGCGCTGGAGTACAGCTGCCTGCTTTCTGATAAAGGCATTGTTTCACACGCTGACGTTGATTTGTTGGGTATTGTGTTAAAGGACGTTAATAGTCCGCCAGGTTCTACGGGCACTTGTGATTTTAACGCACGCCAAAAGACTGGAGTCTCTCAAATGAAACTGGTCTCCTGAGGTTCGGCCGTATTTCTGCTGGGGGTCTTTATTAGAGCCCAGTCGTATTTCTGTGGCAGGACGTCTGTTTCTGTCAGTCCACTAGAGAAGTCTGACGCCAGCACAACAGAGGATGCTCACTTGATAGCATGTGCATGAGAAACCAACCCAATTGCACTCGCAAATTTTTTTATTTAAAGAATTATTTTTATTTGCAAGAATTAAAGTAGTTTTTAAATTTTGGGGGGGGTTGGGTACACTGTAAAAACTGAAATTTTAAAGTGTAAGTAAAACTAAGATTATTGGAGTGCACTCTAAAAAATGCTGGGTTGTTTCAACCCAACTTTGGGTCAAATATGGACTAACCCAACTGTAAAAATGTAACCCAACGGTTGGGTTAGTCCATATTTGACCCAAAGTTGGGTTGAAACAACCCAGCATTTTTTAGAGTGTGTTTTACATGAAAATATTTCAGCTTTAAAAATTTGCATGTTTAATTCAGTGTGTTACTTTTTTCTTTTCTTTTTTTTTGTAATTATTTGTGAAATTCTCAAGCAATTTCTGAGTGAAATTATTTTCAGAGCAAATCCTATTTTAAAAATAATTTATTACTAGTAGTAGTAGTAGTAGTATAGACAATAGTTTTTACACGTTGCAGGCTTTTTCCCGGGCAGACATATGAAATGTTGGGGCCCAGTAGTGGTTTAGTTTTACTAGAGTACAACTGACTTTTCATGTAAGTCACAAATAAGCCGTTATTATGACTATTTAGAAAGCTCACCATATTTGTATTCCATGTTATACAGTACAACCACAGTAGATCAAAAGATGAATCTCTAGCAAATTTAAACCGAGTGAAATCCTTCTCAACATACAGAAAGATGCCATACTATATATCCGCTGAAAGCTGCCTCTCTCTCTTCTCTCAATAATAGCATATCCATCAGAGATGACTGGATCAATAATTGTGTTTTGGCCCGGGTCGTCTACGAGATGGCATGTCATCAGTGACAGACAAATATCATAATAGGCGAACTGCACCGAGAGCCTTGACTCTATTGATCCGCTGTGAGTTAAAGCTACACGAGAGCTAAGAGCCCGAGGAAAACGCCTCCTTTTGTTTATCATCTCAAAATATATCGGAAAACAGAGGAATGCCACAGCCGTTCTGTTTCTAAGCTCATATCGGACCGCTCGTCTGCATGGCACAACGCAAACACTAATGTTGTGTAGTATGATGTTTGAAACAGCACGTTTGGCTGATGGATTGTGTGTACATACAAGTACTCAGGGGCTATTTGATTAACAGATAATTGCCTTTTAGATTTAAATGATACTGCCAATATGTTTAGCGTAAGTAGGAATGATGGGGCTCGCTGAAATCATTATCCCCAGGTGTGTTATTAGTGGAAGGTTAATGTCTCGTGCTCCACGTGTACAACAATTTGTAACCGTTTTGGCCAATATGACTAACATGCAGCATGTTAGTCATCGACTGTTTAACAGCGTTTCTGTGGCTCTTGAAAAGTCTTAATTCGCCCTTACTTGAATTAAAGCCTAAAAAGATCCTAAATCAGAGCAGAAAGTCTTACATTCATAAAGTCATGGCATTAAATGTTGTATGCACTGCAGAAAGTATTTTTGTTTTGTTTTCCAATATAAATAAATACACATCCATAAATCAAGATACATTTACTTCAGACACAAAACGGAGTCTTGTTTTATGGGAAACTGAACTAAATTAAGTGAGTTTATGCTTAAAACAAGAATACATATCTGTCAATGGTTAATGAAAACTTGTTTTATTTTGCTGAGCCCATTAGCAGACATTGTCTTGTTTTAAGCATAAACTTCCTTCATTCCCAAACAGCAAATAAATAAATAAAGATTAGATGGATGATGGATGGATGGATGGATGGATGGATGGATGGATAGATGGATGGATGGATGGATGGATGGATGGATGGATGGATGGATGGATGGATGGATGGATGGATGGATGGATGGATGGATGGATGGATGGATGGATGGATGGATGGATGGATGGATGGATGGATGGATGGATGGATGGATGGATGGATGGATGGATGGATGGATGGATGGATGGATGGATGGATGGATGGATGGATGGATGGATGGATGGATGGATGGATGGATGGATGGATGGATGGATGGATGGATGGATGGATGGATGGATAGATGATGGATGGATGGATGG
>NW_015627548.1:92069-92578 GCF_001515625.1 Sinocyclocheilus rhinocerous
GATAGATAGATAGATAGATAGATAGATAGATAGATAGCCAACAATTCCTAAAATATGTTTACAAATATTTTAAGTAAATATATTTTCTAACAAAATGTTTTGCCAATTTTGTATATTTTGGAAAAAACTAATATATTTAAGTATATATTGTATATAAAATATATTTTGGTATATGAATGTTGAAACTGAATTGCTGATTGAGCTTCACTGTTTACAACAATTATTTAGTATATTTAAAAAATAAATAACAAATAAATATTTTTTTTTTGTCATTTTGCAACTCCTCTTGATTTAAGAATCAATATTTGCAATTGCATTTAAAATCAAGGCAAAAATAAGAATAGCAGCACTTGCATAAAGTTTCCTGTGAGGGGTAGGTTTAGGGGTAGGGTTGGTGTAGGGCAATAGAATATACGGTCTGTACAGTAGAAAAACCATTACGCCTATGGGATGTCCCCACAAGGATAGCAAACCAGACGTGTGTGTGTGTGTGTGTGTGTGTGTGTGTG
>NW_015627548.1:92588-117759 GCF_001515625.1 Sinocyclocheilus rhinocerous
TGTGTGTGTGTGTGTGTGTGTCTGTGTGCGTGTGTGTGTGTGTGTGTGTGAGCGATCGCTTGAATCTTTGACAGTTTTGCATGCATTTGGAAAAACCAAAAGAGCCTGGAGGCTGATATGAGCCATCTTTTATTTCAAAGATTTAAATGCGGTCCGAACTGGATGGAGCGGCCAACAAAAGTGCAGCGGTATTGCGGGGTTCTGTCGCGGTTGATAAAGCGCAGGCCTCTGGGTTGCATAAGAGGATTGTTCGTGAACGATCCAGGGGCCTTCACCGCTCAAGCCTGCCAGCTGGGCCCCGTCTGCGGCTCTCATCTGCGCGGCTGGCAGCCTTCCGGCTCTGAAGCTCGCAGACCTGCTTTCAGAGCGAGCCAATGTCACATTACTGCGCTGTCCAACTGCACTCATCGAGATGCCTGCATCACCGCATCCCCACACAGCGGATCCAGGTGTTTGGGGCCCTCATTTCATCTGTGAAAATCAAAGATGTGCTGTTTGTGAAGCTTGGACTATAACTGACAACGAGAATCATCTGGAATCATAGCGATTTTTAATGATTTTGAAAAAAGTCTCACCAAGGCTGCATTTATCTGATCAAAAATAAAGTAAAAACAGTAATATTGTGAAATATTATTACGATGTGAAATATCTGTTTTCTATGTGAATATCTGTTAAACTGTAATTTATTTCTGTGATGTGCAGCTGAATTTTCAGCATCATTACTCCAGTGTCACATGATCTTCAGAAATAATTATAATATGCTGATTTGCTGCTCAAGAAACAAGTAAATAAACACATAAATACATTATTTATTCAGCAAAGGTGCTTTAAATTGATCAAACAGCAAAGTAACAGTAAATATTTATTTTGTCACAACTGTATATATAATTGTTTTACATATTTGTTACAAAAGTTTTATATTTCAAATAAATGCTGTTCTATGGAACTTTCTATTCATCTGTGAATCCTGAAAAATAAAATGCATCAGTTTCCACAAAAATATTGTGCAGCACAACTGTTTTCAAAATTGATAATAATCAGAAATGTTTCTCGAGCAGCAAATCAGCATATTAGAATGATTTCTGAAGATCATGTGACACTGAAGACTGGAGTAATGATGCTGAAAATACAGCTGCGCATCACAGAAATAAATTACAGTTTAACAGATATTCACATAGAAAACAGCTATTCTAAACTGTAATAATATTTTACTGTTTATTAATGTTTTTACTGTATTTTGTGATCAAATAAACGCAGCCTTTGTCAGCAGAAGAGACTTCTTTCAAAATCATTGTACAAACTCTTAATTCTTCCAATCGTTTCACCAGCAGTATATATTCAGAAACACATTATAATGCTTTGGTCCAACTTTTTGATACTTTCTAGAGGATAATGTGCTTCATGCATTGCACAGGTTTGCTACCCATTTTCCAAATTAGCATCACTCCCATGTGGACGCTGTGTCTTGAAATATGTTGTTCCCTTTATATCGTCCGTGTGCGACATGTGTCGTCGTCAGCGGCCGTGGACGGCTGCCAAAAGCCCAATCAACAGCTTTCACCTCAACTCTCAATAATGATCCCTCCAGATAAAAACTGCTGACCGTTAAATTATTCATGGCCACGTTCTGAATAAATAAACTAACAGCTCCTCTCGCAACAAATCTGGGAAGTATTTGCTCATTTAATCATTGCATTCAAACAGAAGCTGCAACACATTCGGTCCCGGCGGACCGTTCATACTTGACCAGCAGCCAATCTGCCGACAGAGGCTTCGTTCCAGACCCTTCTCCCTTTTATTTGATTTTCTCAGGCTTGTGTTGAGTAGTGGCTGCACTAAACCTTTATTTCTCCCCTGATGTTTGATGGGATTAATTGTATGCAACACACATGCACATCCATTTTTAATTAGCTGAAGTCTCTGGTACTGCGCTGTAGTCTACATCTAAACGCATCGATACCGCGGTGTGTCGATGAGCCAGTGTATCTGCTCGTGAACCTGAATCTATTGTTGTTCTTGCGCAGACTTGGGATGTGCAAATGGCCCAACTCCAAACTCTGATCACAGATCAATGAACATTTAGCATTGCGCTAGAAGACTAAAGCGAGATGCAGACAAACAGCTTAATTTATTTACTGCCAGCAGAACCAAAATAACATTTTCCCCTTTTCAAGGTAATTATGCATCCACCTGCATATCAAAAAGGCAGAGAATCACTGGGCTCATAGGAAAGATAGACTCTAGAAAGATGGTTTTCGTTGTTTTTCACTAAAAATTAATTGCTTCACTGATAGCATTGTTTTTTTTTTCCACACGCTGTCAACGTTGTTGTTGTTTTAAAGTGATTCATCCAATTAGGTAAATTTGATCAATTTAAACACACAGTCAAAAAGCATAACTGCAAGCCCTAAACAAACCCTAACCGTATCGTAAGTAAATGCAGTTAATATGGTTACACTTTATTTCGATAGTCCACTTTAGACATTCTATTAACTATAAGTAACTTTGTAACTACATGTCAACTAACTCTCAGAGTAGACTTAGGGTAGGTTTAGGGTTAGTAGAATAAGTTGACAAAGAAAGTGTTAGAAGATATTAAGCAGACAGTCTACTAATACTCTACTAACTGCTAGTTGACATGTAGTTGCAAAGTTACTTAATGTTAATAGAATGTCTAAAGTGGACTATCGAAATAAAGTGTTACCGTTAATATTACTGGGTACTTATTTGTTCATCTGCACTGTAACAACAGCACAACTAAATAAAGTGTAACCCAGAACAATCCTTCATATCAACATTGTGCCTCACTTTTCTTATTGTGCACCATGCATCTGGATGTATGCAGATGCATACGATTAACTCTCTTCTCCATCATTTAATGAAAAAACAATCGGTAGGAAATAGAAGACAGTGCAATTATCTCTTTAACAAAATGCCCTCGACAGGCAAATAACACAAAACGTAAACAAGGCACACTCTATAATCCAAGGCAAGTTTATATAGCATATTTATGCACAATGGTAATTCAAAGTTCTTTACATAAAAATGATTTAAATTATCATAAAATAATCACAACAGATGCATAATAATAAAAAATGACGGTTACACTTTATTTCGATAGTCCACTTTAGACATTCTACTAACATCCGAACTGTACAAAAGCGTTCTCGTTCAGAAACCCAGGCAAGGTCAGCTTGGATTAGCCACAGGTAACCCTATCAGGCCTCGCACAATGCTTACAAAGACCACTGACACTGGCTGTCAACAGACTCTTTGGAGGGAACTCTATCTGCTCGGCTCGCAGTTATTGCACTACCTGGATGAGGAGGGCTCGGGTAGCCTTTTCCAATTGTGCCTCCTTTTATTTGGCTTTGATTTAAGGTGATTCATTGGGCTCATCATTCGGGCCGTCTGGACGCTTGCGCGGCCAAGACTCGTCCAGAGCATAATTCCTGTGGTTTGTGGCCGTTCTCTTCTCACATAGCTCTCTCTGTGCCCGAACTTGCGAGAGGCAGATGAATGAGACAGAAGCTTAATTCTACATGACATGGATTAGGTGTGTGCCCATAGGATCAGCCGCTAGAGCAAACACAACCCAGCGAAGGAAAGTCTTGTTTTAAGAGGTGCTGGTGTTTGGGCTTGAGAAATAATCTGTCAGCGGTCTGCGTTTGTGCTCCTTGTGAAGACCAGAACATCAAAGCACAATCAACTTACCCATTAATTATAATGCATGTATTTTTTTGTTGAGTATTTGATTCATCAGGCTTTTATGGCTCATATAGTCTGATATCATGAGAATATGAAGGAAAAACAGCTCAGTTTTATTCAGAGACTCATGATGTGAGATGTTCTGGAGGCTTGTGAAGATCATTCCTCCGCTGAGGAACAGTGAAAGTAAAGCTTCTGGAAACAAACGCTCCTCAAAAGATCCTGAGGATCAGATTTGAGACTCTAAAACATGATTGATGGAGAATCAAGTAAAGCTGAGCTGCTTCAGTCCAGTAAGAGTTCATCTGGAGATATTACTGCAGTTATTCTGACGTTTACTTGATAAAAATCAGTCAAGATTTGACACGAGAAGCTCCAGCTGAAGCTGGACGTTTGTACAATTACACTAAAAGAGCTTTTACTTGATAAAAAAAAAGTCTATAAAAAAAACTAATAAAAACTATCAATCAGACGACAGAGGTTATGTTTGTTTGTTTTTTTTAGCAAATGTTTGATTATGTTTATAATTTGGAGGCTTTAGAAATGTACATGTCAAATGTTATATGGCTGGATTTATAAGGTTAATTAGTCTTTAAAGGAATAAGGAATGGATAGTTACTGTTCGCCACGTGACAGATGTGCATTAATTAATGCAGATTTAGAGGATTTTTAGCTTTATGCACTGTGAATTGGTTGCTGATCTCGCACTCTAAAACCATCTTTCCTACAAAGTTAGAGTTGTTGATTTATCATGCTTTCAGATCACTGGAGCTCACCGTTTAACCTCTCGACACATTGTCATTTTAATTGATTAAACTCAGCTCGGCCGATGGAAGAGGGCCGTTTAAATCATTAAGCTGCCGTATATCATAAAGCCAGCAGTTTGCTCTCTCTGGCCTTGCAGATATTTGAAAACGATAATTCTTAGTCTTCTCTCTCTTTTAAATCCCTAATCAGACAGTAATGATGAGCCGTCCGGTCATTACAGTCATTACAGTCACTCAGACGCAGAATTCAGGAGGACATGATGAAGACCGGGAGACGCAAGCAGCATTTTCCACATTATCTCAAGAAAAGCCACACATTCATAATGTATAAGGGTCAAGGAAGTGACACACACACACACTCTCACTCACTCACTCACTCACACACACACACACACACACACACACACACACACACACTCACACACACACTCTCACACACACACACCTCTATGATGAACGTGTTTTCCAATTGTAATTTTGAATTTTTTTGTGGGGCTTAAAATAAGAACAAAATGTCTATAGTGTAACTGTCTGAGTAATATTGGAGTAATATTCCTCAGTATTGTCTTGTATTACAGTACAAATGTCTTAACATTATTACATCAAGATTTACTTGATAATCAAAACGACTAAGGATATTAAATATTGTTTACAAAGCATCAAAATAATTTGAGCTTATCCTTAAAACAACAAAATAAATAGATTTAATTCAAAGGGAAAACAAGATTATTTTTCTGAGATATTTTTTTTCTTGTTTTATAAAGAAAAATGAATTTTTTTTTTTTTTTATGTATTTATTATTTTATTTGTTTGCTTGTTTTTGTCAGGAAACAATACTTCTTAATTTACATTCTCAAGTAAATGTATCTTGATTTGAGAATTTTTATATATTTTTAATGGAAAACAAAACAAAAATACTGGGTAAGATTTTTTTTTTTTTTTGCAGTGTGAATTATTATTAGTATTATTATCTTTAATTATTAATATTTTTAAAACATCCACTAAATCAAAGTGGCAATCAGGATGCAAATTTGTTCACATGTGACAAACAAAACATTAAAATAGCGAATTGCATAACAAAGGACCTTTATTTTCAAACATTCTTCAAACATGTCTCAAACCAAAAATGTGACAGAACAGATGTCTCCCTTTCATCGTCTTGGACATCTTTACTGTCTCTGACCCATAAATATCTGAGGACAGATGTGTTGGAGGAGACCAGCTCTGGTCGAACAGGGACTTCCAGAGAAAACACCCATCTACAGTAATACTGGGCCACCTAAACCACACAGATCAGTTTGCATTGACAGAGAGCCTGGCTCTTGTCAAACGCAATACACTGGTTGATGCAGCATCCATATCCTGCTGCATTTAAAAATCCAAGCAGAGGAGAAAGCAAGAGTAGAAACGCCGCTCGCTCTTGCTCGTTTACATCCATGGCTTTCTGCGGCATGTTAAACAAATTGAGACTGTGTTCGGCGCTCCACGACTCTATTCAAGCCGGAGACGCCGAGCAAACATCTGTGTTCCTGCACACACTTCATCAGAGGCACAAACGGCGCTCACACAGGGATGGGGCTCGGGGTTTTCACTGGGGGCGAGGAGCTGATTCGAAACCCCTCCGCTGCCAGGCGCATGGATAGCTGCTGATTAGAGGTCTGGCGAGCTCGCCGGTGCCAGTCGGGTGAGATGAGGCTGTCGCCACCCTTCCTCGGCCCCGCAGGGCCCACTGCAGAAGACCAAAGACATTCTCCCCTGACAGAGGAGCACATCGCCCCAAAGCACAGGGTCAGAGCATTGAGAGAGAGCGCTGTATCTCCACGCCGCACCGGCGAATTATCACACAGACAAATTGCTTTTTGTGTTATGCTTATCTGCGCTCACGTTTGCTCCGGCTCGGCTGAAATCTGCTGCTTTTTGTGATATCGGACTTTTTTCTTTCTCTTGAAAGGTCTGGCTCGCTGTAGAAACATGATGAAATAACAGCAAATCTAGCACTTGCTGAGGTGCCTACGGACACGCAAACACTCGTCTTTTCTTACACTCTGGGATTTGCAGGCATTCAAAGGCGAGTTGAAAGAAGACGTAGGTTGATACGGGCCATTTTAGCTACCTCATGTTATATTTCCACAGAGTGCATGAGTTCTGATAACCAGAATACAGATTGAATCAAGTCATGAAGAATGACAAAAGATTCCTTTCTCTGAGTCACTGCCAGTGCTGAAAACATGTAGTTACATTTAAAGTACTAATTCGATGCAACGCACATATTGTGTACATACATGTTTTACATTGTACTTATATTGAATTATATATATATAAAGATCTTTCTGTAATGAATATATAACTACACTGTTGCCCCTACTCCTACCACTTAACCCACACTTAAAACTAACCTAAACCTAACCACAGTACCAAACCTGTCCCTAACCTTAACCGTATCCCAACTCAACAGCAGTTCTGCAGTCAGCTTGAACACAATAGCTAACCTCCTGAGACCCTGTGACCTCATATGAGGACATTATATTTTGGTGTATAACATAGTTGAGAATCATCTTTTATAAAGTTTGGTAAAAAAAAGAAATCCTGAAAACTAAAAATGCATTGGGGATTTAAAATATCTATTGTTTTTGCCTATGCATGTTCATTCATGTATTTGTTTTTTTTTGTTTTTTTTAATTGAGTCCCGATGTCCTCTACCGAGGACATAGCATAACTTATGAACGAAATATCTTTTTTTTTTAAACTTTTTTTTAAACTTTTTTTTTTATGCTCTAAACAATGTAAAGGCATGAAAAAAACTATTTTTTTTCCCCCTAAAATCCTTTCTCGGGTCTTAAGAGGTTAATTAAATTAATTTATTTCAGCATACGTACATAGTAGTTAAAGACACCTGATATCAAATGGGACCAATACGGAATAGATAATAATAATAATAATAATAATAATAATAATGGGGGGAAAAGAACAGTGAAAAAAAACAAAAACTACTTTTTTTTTTTTTATATAGCGAAAAAGTAAATTATTTGCAAATAATATTTTTATTTTAAAAAAAAGTGCACCCATTTATTAATATTCCTATGCATAATAGTATTCAACATCAAGGTGGTTTCGGTCCTGCACTCTGCCTCTGTGTGTCATTATGTCTGTGATTGTGAGCATCACAGGAGCCTGTATTCACCTCAGTGTTCTGTTTCAAAGTTCAGACTGATGTGGACACAAGAGGGGAATGTTAACGAAACACACAGGTTACAGCAAGCAATATCTGTTTACCCTTCATATTTCTAAAATATCCTATTTAACAACCTACTGTTTAAGGACTGACGTTTTTGTATCTCAGACTGTTTTGCACTACCGACAGACACACG
Source organism: Sinocyclocheilus rhinocerous (assembly GCF_001515625.1). Lineage (NCBI taxonomy): Eukaryota > Metazoa > Chordata > Actinopteri > Cypriniformes > Cyprinidae > Sinocyclocheilus > Sinocyclocheilus rhinocerous. Next base: position 100,432 of record NW_015627548.1, read on the forward strand.
TGCATAAGGGAAGATAAACATACACACGCTCTCCAAGATTTATGCACACACAAACACATGCATACGGAGCAGGCCAAAGAGAATTGTACTTCACAGAAACAGCACTTGAAACCCTGTCAGCTGCCTGGCATTCACATTTCAGAGTTGAGAATGTAAAATCAATAATCATTTAGTCATACGGGTAAATGAAGTAATATAAGATCAAAGATCAGCTTTATTGAGCATAAGGACCCATATAATTACAGATTTTGTCGGTAAAACTTGATCAATGGTGAGTGACTGTTCTATTGGGAAATCCAGCTGATTGTATTTACTGTTCATGACTGCAAAACTCGCCAATGCTGCTCCTATAATAATACTAATAATAACAATAAGAATAATAATAAGAATCAGCTTTTTTAAACTAAAGAAATGTATTATGCATGAAATATGCATATTTTGCACATTAATATGCATGTTTTTATGCAATATGTTTAATAATCAGATTTATTTCTTTTGAACATTGCATGCATTTATTTTGTTATTGCATGCATTTAAATGATAGCATTCGAATGCATAATGCGATCATATGAATTAGGAGCCTATTCACTCCTAAATGTCTTGTTCAGCAGAACAACTAAATAAAGGATATGACCCAACTATTTAACATGAATGAATTGTGTCATATTATGGAAAGTGCCATATGTCATATTGTAGTAATTATGGAAAATGTGTGTATTTGAATTGTGCATTTCATGAAATAAAGGATTTTTTTTTTTTACTTTTCAAAATACTTTTAATATGATTACTATATATATATATATATATATTACTTAATAATATAAAATTATATGTAGAATTTTATATTTATTCTTATATATTTGAGTGCATGGCCTATATATGTATTATGCTTTCAACCATGCGAGTCAGTAATACCATGCAAGCGTATTGTCAGTTAATTCCATAATTTCATGTTTAAAGGCTTCTGCTGGTGAATTGGATAAGTGCATTTCACTGATACTTAGCTGCAGTCTTGGGCTGAATCTCCTATAATTCCATCATGTTTGCTGGGACTAAAATATCACCAGGGTTTCCAAGTCTGGAAGTTAACCTAGTTAACCTACTGCCCCCTGCTGTGCGGCGCGCGCCTCGTGTGTCCTCTGTGAGCTCCAGCGCCAAATTAATCTGTTTCCAGTCTTTACAAATTACTTTAGCGCAGAAATAAGAAAGAGGGTAGAAACAGGGCGGAATATGAGGGAGAAATTAGACCTGCTATTCATCCCTGAATCAGAAACAGAGGGTTGAATAATGTGGAGACATTTAATGAAATGAAATGAAACAAATAATAATAATGCTTTGTTTTAATTCGAACATGTTTTTTTCACAACTACCATTATTATTTAACATAGCACGACAATAAATAATTTCCTCTTGAACGTAAATTAAATTGGCATTTCTATTAATTTAAACTAATCCTTGGATAATCTTAAAATTATCATTGCTAATATGCGAAATATTTATATATATATATTTGATGTGTGTGACTGTTAAAGGAATTTGCGGACTGTATTTCCATTTTTTTATTCAATACAGTTAGTGATATATATTTAATTGCAATAATTTATATTTAAGAAACTGTACATTCTTGAAAATTACTTACCATAATGGAGCCGACAATTAAAAGCGTTTTACGAATATGTTTTCCTCATCACCCGTTTTACAATTTACATGCATTTGAAATTGTAGTAATAATAATAAAAATCAAATTCACATAATCATATTTTTGCACATCTGTTTTCGCCAGTCGTTGTCGCAGCCCGTTATTTATGTCAGTCATAATTCCCCGCTGTTTGTGTTTTCGCGTCATGAACAGTGATGTGCTAAAGAAAACTATTCCTGCTGAATTAGTTCTGAATATATGTTACAGGTATGTGAAGACAAACTCCTGCTGTCAGGACAGAAGACCTCCTGCGATTAGAGAGCAGAAATATGAAGAGGACTCACACCTCCCACCGGCCTGAGCGCGCACTGCTGCTCCCAGCGTTCACACAGCAGCAGCGGCACACATTCACTGCACTATTCAGCAGGTAGCCTTCGGTTCAAAAGAGCTGCACTTTATATTACAGAGCTGCGCGTTGCAATACATATTTACAAATGCAACAACCGAATTCTGACGGTAAAACTTGGTCAGTGGAGTGAAGGAACGTCTGATTGTATTTACTCTTAATGACTGCTCAAATTACTCATATTGTGTTCGTGCAATAGGGATCATGTGTGTTATAAATACTACTACTACTACTACTAATAATAATAATAATAACAATAATATACTACAGAAAAAAAATGCAGCTAACTTATTTTCTTTGGAAATTGATTTGCATAGTGCATGCATTTCATTGTTAGGTTATGTGCAGCAGTTTTAAGTTTCTTAACGACATGTAATTTCAAATGCAATAGCAATGCGCAATTACGCATGCATTTAGTACCTATAGTTATGCTCTCGTGTGACTGTGTAAATACGCTGTAATGCACGAGCAAAACCTCTACAGCCTCGGTGGGATTGTTTTATAAAGAAATGACAAATGGCAAAATGACATCATGTCATCCGTCCGGCGCTGAAATAAATCAAAAAGAAAGAAAAATGCGGTAGATGGACGACGGAAACGCGACGGCAAGGACGCACGGGCTGCTTTCTGTCCGGGGTTTTGTTCCGGAATTGCATTTCACAGCGCGAGAGAGGGGGCGGAGATGGAATATTTAGATGAGCCGTGATTGACAGCTCCTGTTTCTCCAATGCTCTCAGAAACTCGCCTGCTCCTTCCAGCAACTCTTCACTCTCCACTCCCGAGCACTACAAACAAACGGACGCTAGGGGATCTTCATGACGGCACTCTGCTGATCGCTCCTCTTTTGCGCTTTTATTTATTTTCTTTTATTAGTTTATCCCTGCGCGCGCTGGTTAAATGCGCTGATTGCATCGATCAGCCCGTTTTCTGCCCTCCCGCGTCCCTGTTCTGGAGAAGCTGTAATAATGTCCTATCCTCAGGGTTACCTCTACCAGCCCCCTGGCTCTCTGGCGCTCTACTCCTGCCCGCTGGCCGCCCCGAGGAGCGAGGAACTGGTCCGGTCCTCCTCCGGTTCAGCGTTCAGCCCGTACCCCGGATCTGCGGCGTTCACCGCCTCGGCCAGCGGATTCTCCAGCCCTCTGCCCTATTCCACAGATCCAGCCACGGGATTCCCGTCCTACATGGTAAACAGCGCTGGAGCCGTCGCCATTCACGAGGCATTGTTCTTGATAGGAATGCATGAATATTGCATGATAGGATGGTTATAGTTTTGGTTGTGGGTCCAGGAGTTGCATGCGCGCGCGTGTGTGTGTGTGTGTGTGTGTGTGTGTGTTTCAAAGAGAAGCTCGTGCGGGTCATGAACAGCCTACAAATGCAGCTCGGGTGCAGAATACAGCTGGATATGATCTAAAAGTTTTGTTTTTGTTCGGCCGTTAAGTCGTGAATAAAATCTGCAGCTGTAAATGCGCGCTTATTTCCATGAAACAATAACAGAGAATTTAAGCGTATTTACGGTTGGTAAAATGTAAAACGTAAAATGTACTGCATTTATTGTAAAAGTATTTGACATCTATATAATGTAGCCCTATACAGAATTATAATTGTACATTTAAGACTTTCACGTCGTAATGCAATTTTTAAGAGAAGTTTTGCACGTTTTCGCACAGTTTTGACAGCAGTAACTCATAGCTGTTTCGTTTCCGTCCGCAGGCATCAGTTTGCACGTCGATGCCCTGACAGATCACTCGTGCTCGGTGGAATCGGACGGGGAGAAGGTCGCGTGCAGGACCGGAGACCTGGTTTGTGATTCTGGACCCGATAGCAAGGACAAATGCGACGCAAGTGATCTGGACACGGTCCGCGAGGACAGGCAAAGAGGCCCGTCACCCAAGCCGCTGACCTCCTCTCCTCTGACCGCGGTGGAGGCCCCTCTCTTGACCCATCATCACCGAGAGAGCAGCACCAACAAAACATGCCTGGACGGTCAAAACCAAACCGTTAAACCTAAGCTCTGGTCATTAGCCGAGATCGCCACTTCGGACCCAAAGCAGCAGCAGCAGCAGCAGCAGAACTGTCCCCCGGGTGTTGGCCTTTTGACCTCCACGGCGTCCAGCGCGTCTCCAACGGGCGCAGTGTACCCCGCCACCTCCATATTAGGAAGACCGCTTTATTACACCTCGCCGTTTTATAGTAATTACACAAACTATGGCAACTTCAGCCCGCTGCAGGGCCAAGGGATACTGCGCTATAATTCATCTGGAGAGGGACTCCTGCACAAACAGAGCGGCGAGCCTCTGCTAAAGACCAATCCAAACCAGACTGAACAGCATTTCAGGGCCTCCAATGCAGAATCCAAAAAAGGTGCGTAAAGGGTGCACACGTGCTGTTGATCTCAGCAGCTAGAATCTGACATATTATTTAACTGATTACATGTATGTTAACCAATTGTCTGTCCAATAAATAACTAAATTAAATTAATCAGCTGAGGCACTTTTCATATAATCGCGCAAAGGATTTTCTTAGTAGCCTGTTGTTGTTTTTGAATCACCGCCTCGTGTTTATTAAATTATGTTATTGTTTGAAAGTGATATATATATTTTTTTTTTTTCAACTCTTTATTGTTCTCCTAATCGAACGCAAGCGTCAGGTCTACATTATGCGAGGTATTTAAACTGTCCAAACGCTGTAGTCATTTGCTTTTACTAAAACGGGTGTGTATTTTCTGCAGACCCCACCGAGGTTTTCACAGTAAGATCCCAGTCTTACCTCTCGAGTTAAAGACGAGGAAGATCTCTCAAGTAAGTCGCTAATATAAGCATTTAAATGCAGGTTATGTGCCGTTTTTATGACAACGTTGGAATGTTTCCAAAAGCCACTTCCTCATATTTGATTAGGCCTATTGTTCTTGTCAACTAATATGTTCCACTGAGCATGCATATGAGGCCTGCTTTATGGTTGTGTAGATAAAGTGCGGGTTTCTAAATTTAATGCAATAGTTTTATATATATATATTTTTTTTTTTTCCTTTGGATCTCTCTCTCTCTCCCTGCCCAAGCTGTTTTAAACTAACATTTGCTCTTACGCGGATCCTTTTGTGTGCCACTGTACACCCACGGACTACAGAGCACCTGCCTATAGAACAATAACACGTGCGATTATGGAAAAGAAAAAAAAAAAAGAAAAATGGAGCGAATTTTTAAGGCACAATAGCCAGTCTGGTTTGGATGAACTGTTGATTGATTGATTGATGGATGAAGTACTTTATCCCAACATATGTGACTTTTCGATGAGGAGACTTATTTCTCAGGATCCCTATAGTAGCTTCATTGCCAGCAGTTGTACACACGCGCGCGCGGGGCATTCTAGACCCCCTGTCAGACTTTATGTGCTAGAGGTGTGAAGTGTAACGAGAACTCGGGACTGGTGTAAACTTGACTAAGAGTGGAATACATTTGATATTTATTTTTGTAATGCCTATAATTTATGCAAGTTGTATTGCAATGGTAACTGAACATCGTTTTGTAAATAAATTATGATTGGTTTTTATTTAAAAAGCCGAAGTTACACGATGTTGCTAACAAGGAGACTTTTACTAATTTATATCTCTTGATTGTAAATAAAATACGCGCTAGTCTGCACTGGCACCATTTGGACTGGCTTGTTTTTCAACACTTAATGCTATAGTCTCATTTTCTCATATCCTCAAATAGATTATTATTGCAATCATAATTTATACGTGTCAACGTAATAGACAAATGCAGACCCTAAAACTGCGCCAAATTACGCGGCACCATTTAGAAATGACACATTTCAAACTCTTCTTGTTTTATTTCTACAAAAGTGCGTTTAAAATCTCCGGTGTGTGTGCATATGCAGCGTGAATGTTGAATGTGCTCTGGATGGCAGGGAATAATAGAGGCTGCTTATAATCCAGGCCTTCATCTATTTTTCAGCGTGATGAATACAGGGCTGGAAAGCGAGCGTTATGAGCTCCCGGCGGGGTTTAAGATGGTCAGTCGGGCGTCATTATAGACTGATATTGAACGATCCGTAAAATCGTGTCTAAACATCTGCCAGCTCCGATGGGGCCCTGCGCGCTCATGCAATGACGTCTCTCTTATAAGGGCCACCCCGTTAACATTTTAAAGTAAAGCCTTTCGATACAGCAATTAAAAGTTATGCCATATTCCCCAAAACAGATTAATTTGATAGTCAGTTATTTTATGAAAAACGTCTAAGCGTCTCTCTGTATGTGTGTTTGTGCAACGCATATATGCTGATCCCGCATAGTTCAGTCAATCCAAGCACATTAAAACACTTTCTGAAAGCTGCCTCTAATGGCCTCCCTCTATTCTGCACCGTTTATCTTTACAACTTTAATCTACCATTAGAGTCAGGCCGTAAATAACATTGCAGGTCAGGAAAGGAGAGAAAAAGTATTAACCAATCGAGTCCATGTGTGTTTAATAAGATACATCAAAGTCTGCGAGGCTCTAAAGTGAGTCCTGGGTCGGTTCTTCCATAAAGGTGTCACAGAAGATGTCCTCCCATTAGACTGATCAAGGCATGAGAGAGAGTTTGTCCACACTGACTCTAAATAAGGCTGTTATAGCCGTCAGCCTGCCACTCGGCCTCTAGCTCCTGACAGATACAGTAGATCTCAATTAAAGCATGCACGGGGTATTTGTTTTTTTAGGGAAGCTGTTTTAGGACCTGCTGTTTATTGTGCGATGTTTGTTAATTTTACCTTCCAAAAAATCGCGTTTAGCTGTTAACACGTACTCAGTTTATGATTTTGTGAATTGCTCTGATAGCGCTGTAGATGAGGGCAGGCCGAGGGAATACTATTCTTTAATATGACACTGTTTGCACTAATAAGAGAGGTAACTAAATATCGTTAAATATCGTCTCTCACACGCCCAACTCATTTCAAATAAAAATAAAAATGTGATTACAAGCACTTAAAGATAACACTTAGAAATTAAAGCAAAGACATAATCATTTCACGCAAAATCACTGCTATGTCTTTAGGTTTCATACAAAAATGTGCTCATATATATATATATATCATTATTATTATTACTCGTATTATTTTAATATTTTATACATAATTTTTATACACCGAATATCGAAGGTGTTTTAGTCATATATAAAAGTAATGCACAAAATTAATCCGAAACATTAAAGAATGTGATGCAATATTAGCGCGCACCGGTCTGACACCGTCGCTGTTTGTTCCACACACAGGAGTCATATTTACTGCTCTTACAGGATCCCGTGATCTGATGTGATCTCATCTGATCTCGCGCGTCACGCGTTTCTCTCTGTTAACATTCAAGAATGATGGCCGCGTTAATGAGCCCGGGCTCACGCGCCAAGGCAAGCATCGGGTCCCCATTAGCGTCTCGGGCTGAAGTTTAAAATAAGCCACGCGTAGGCACGCAGGGTCCCGCTCTTCTGTTTCCACCTGTACCTCTCTCCGCGGCGCACACTGCATTTCGCTCAAGCCTCGCAGACAAACACAATATCCCCCGAAGAGCGCGCGGTCATCCGCCCAGCGAGGTCCCAGCAATATCGCCGCTAATTAAAATTCTGTTTAATGGGCTCGTTGGCCTTAACTCGCGGTTCGTCGACTAAAGAGCGAGACATGGGCAGCTTTTTCACGTTTTAGAGGGCCGTGTTCAGCTGATAGCATCTGCTCCAGGCAAGCTCGGGGTCAGGCCTGTGCTTGCCGCTAAGTCATTAGCTCAAATTACTCTGCTAGTTTCTCTCAAGTTGTGCAGGGCTCAGGCACTAGATCTCCCCCGGCTGCCTGTGGCTCCCTTGGAAGCCAATACTCTCCGAGGGGATCAGGGCGGCATTAACCCTCTATCCCCCGGAGAGGTCACCGATGCCCGCGCTTCCCCCGGACAGATATAGCTAATGCGACTGGAGGAGCAGGATCTATCGGGTAGCATCTCGCAGGCCAAATCCCGGCAGGATTCTTGACCCTTTGAAGCTCTCTGAGTTTGCTTACACAGAAGTTTACACCGTTAAGTCGGCCTGCCTTTCTCTGAAAGTGGGAACTGCAAAACCCAGAATCCCTAAACCCTTCATGACGTCCTTTGGTTGAAGGAAAGCTGCAGATCTTGGATTTCCCACACCACTTTCTTCATCCTCCACCCTTTCTGTGTAATTACTCACTCACTCAAGGTTATTGCTGCAAGATGCTAACTAATTAAGGTGCGTGTGTGAGATGAAGCAATGAGTCAAATCTAGTTTTGCTTCAGGACCCAGATTTTACATTGGACTTCAAGTGATCCAGCACATAACCAATGTTGTTTAAAAATAACTAGCATGTAAAAACTTTTCCAAAAACGTTATTACCCATAATGCACTTTTGATTTTGGCGCTGTCCTACTTTCGATTCGACAGTCTGTGAGTGCGAATACAAAAATGCAGAAATGTGATCTGTAGTTTTAACAAAAGCCCTGATGCTGTCAAAAAATGTACGCATTTTGATGACTTTAATAATTAAGTTTCAATGACTTTTGCTGACAAATAAATGGAGGTATCTGGATCACATTGTAACAATGCAAAGCTGATTGAAAACTGGTAAACTTCTCCTTTAATTAATACATGAATTGCATTAGCATAATAATATGCAAAGATTTTAACATAACCGACTGAACAGGAGAAATGACATTGAATCGTTGGAAACAGCAGACAGAACAACACTGGGCTAAATTCTGTATAAAGCGTGTCTTTAGTTGTGCGCTTCATGCTCTCGGAAGCAATAATTCACGGCACAAAACACACTGTGGTCGACGAGACAAACCGTGTTTACTTGTGTTGCAAGTGAAGCCGTATTTAATATAGTCTGGATCATATTTTCTTGCACAGTGTTTGTGGTTTTTGAGGATGAAGGCGTGTCACAACCTGTCCAACTTGTTACAGTTTTGTAATGTAATACTAAATAACTATGCATGATTATATGTTTAGGAGTGTTTTATTTATTGGTTTCCACCACTATAATAACCGTGCTTTACAGGGATTTTACTCTTGAATGGTGCAATGGATCAATCAGAATCAAGTTTTTCAGAGATCTGGTTAATAATAATTCCATATGCACACCCTCACACACATCCACATGCAAATAGACATTCGTGTGCCTAGACGAGCAGGATCTATCGGGTAGCATCTCGCAGGCCAAATCCCGGCAGGATTCTTGACCCTTTGAAGCTCTCTGAGTTTGCTTACACAGAAGTTTACACCCTTAAGTCGGCCTGCCTTTCTCTGAAAGTGGGAACTGCAAAACCCAGAATCCCTAAACCCTTCATGATGTCCTTTGGTTGAAGGAAAGCTGCAGATCTTGGATTTCCCACACCACTTTCTTCATCCTCCACCCTTTCTGTGTAATTACTCACTCACTCAAGGTTATTGCTGCAAGATGCTAACTAATTAAGGTGCGTGTGTGAGATGAAGCAATGAGTCAAATCTAGTTTTGCTTCAGGACCCAGATTTTACATTGGACTTCAAGTGATCCAGCACATAACCAATGTTGTTTAAAAATAACTAGCATGTAAAAACTTTTCCAAAAACGTTATTACCCATAATGCACTTTTGATTTTGGCGCTGTCCTACTTTCGATTCGACAGTCTGTGAGTGCGAATACAAAAATGCAGAAATGTGATCTGTAGTTTTAACAAAAGCCCTGATGCTGTCAAAAAATGTACGCATTTTGATGACTTTAATAATTAAGTTTCAATGACTTTTGCTGACAAATAAATGGAGGTATCTGGATCACATTGTAACAATGCAAAGCTGATTGAAAACTGGTAAACTTCTCCTTTAATTAATACATGAATTGCATTAGCATAATAATATGCAAAGATTTTAACATAACCGACTGAACAGGAGAAATGACATTGAATCGTTGGAAACAGCAGACAGAACAACACTGGGCTAAATTCTGTATAAAGCGTGTCTTTAGTTGTGTGCTTCATGCTCTCGGAAGCAATAATTCACGGCACAAAACACACTGTGGTCGACGAGACAAACCGTGTTTACTTGTGTTGCAAGTGAAGCCGTATTTAATATAGTCTGGATCATATTTTCTTGCACAGTGTTTGTGGTTTTTGAGGATGAAGGCGTGTCACAACCTGTCCAACTTGTTACAGTTTTGTAATGTAATACTAAATAACTATGCATGATTATATGTTTAGGAGTGTTTTATTTATTGGTTTCCACCACTATAATAACCGTGCTTTACAGGGATTTTACTCTTGAATGGTGCAATGGATCAATCAGAATCAAGTTTTTCAGAGATCTGGTTAATAATAATTCCATATGCACACCCTCACACACATCCACATGCAAATAGACATGCGTGTGCCTAGACATCATAAATATATCAAACAAACAGCCTTCACATGCATGGTGTTTTTGGGCAGTACAATGGAAGAAAAAAAGGGAAATGTTCTGTAGAGTTGCATGCAAATCATCGCAACATTTCAAGACCTACTTCAGGCATTTTGACACGAAACACCATAAATCAGCATTTGATTTTTTTTAAACACTCCAGGGAAACCAGTAGCGAGTGAGTAAATCATGCTGTCATATCCGTGCATCGGTGATGAGGATGATGCTGTGCTGATGATGGAGGAGCGCTTTCACACGTGAGGAGAAGCGTCTGACCTCAGATCTGCTGTGACACACGGAGAGATCCGCAGGTGGAGGAGCACGAGCAGACGACACGCTTTCTCTTTCAGTTCTGCTGTGAGGTAGTTAAAGCGAGCATGACAGAACTTCATACCTTTTCCTCCCGCGTTTCCAGTTGCGTTTGCCAGATTTTCTTGTTAAATGCTATCTGTCAGGTTTATCAGATAATTAGCAGCGGCTGCCTTTAGAGCACTTCTCTGTCTTTCCCCTGTCTGTCGTCTTTTTTGAAGAGAGTTTATTAGTGTTCAACAATGTCTAGGGAAAGCCGAGACACAGGAGAAACTCTCAGAGCTCTTTAATGTGACGCTGAATCAACATCCGCTGTTGTGCAGCAAGACTTCAAACTCATCACCCGGAGAAGCCCAATGCATTGTTATTCATGTTTGTCAAACTCCACGACAGAGGATGCACGCAAGCAGGAAAGAACAGCAGTGAACAGATTTGAAATACTTGAAACAGCAGACAGAACAACACTGGGCTAAATTCTGTATAAAGCGTGTCTTTAGTTGTGCGCTTCATGCTCTCGGAAGCAATAATTCACGGCACAAAACACACTGTGGTCGACGAGACAAACCGTGTTTACTTGTGTTGCAAGTGAAGCCGTATTTAATATAGTCTGGATCATATTTTCTTGCACAGTGTTTGTGGTTTTTGAGGATGAAGGCGTGTCACAACCTGTCCAACTTGTTACAGTTTTGTAATGTAATACTAAATAACTATGCATGATTATATGTTTAGGAGTGTTTTATTTATTGGTTTCCACCACTATAATAACCGTGCTTTACAGGGATTTTACTCTTGAATGGTGCAATGGATCAATCAGAATCAAGTTTTTCAGAGATCTGGTTAATAATAATTCCATATGCACACCCTCACACACATCCACATGCAAATAGACATTCGTGTGCCTAGACATCATAAATATATCAAACAAACAGCCTTCACATGCATGGTGTTTGTGGGCAGTACAATGGAAGAAAAAAAGGGAAATGTTCTGTAGAGTTGCATGCAAATCATCGCAACATTTCAAGACCTACTTCAGGCATTTTGACACGAAACACCATAAATCAGCATTTGATTTTTTTAAACACTCCAGGGAAACCAGTAGCGAGTCATGAAATCATGCTGTCATATCCGTGCATCGGTGATGAGGATGATGCTGTGCTGATGATGGAGGAGCGCTTTCACACGTGAGGAGAAGTGTCTGACCTCAGATCTGCTGTGACACACGGAGAGATCCGCAGGTGGAGGAGCACGAGCAGACGACACGCTTTCTCTTTCAGTTCTGCTGTGAGGTAGTTAAAGCGAGCATGACAGAACTTCATACCTTTTCCTCCCGCGTTTCCAGTTGCGTTTGCCAGATTTTCTTGTTAAATGCTATCTGTCAGGTTTATCAGATAATTAGCAGCGGCTGCCTTTAGAGCACTTCTCTGTCTTTCCCCTGTCTGTCGTCTTTTTTGAAGAGAGTTTATTAGTGTTCAACAATGTCTAGGGAAAGCCGAGACACAGGAGAAACTCTCAGAGCTCTTTAATGTGACGCTGAATCAACATCCGCTGTTGTGCAGCAAGACTTCAAACTCATCACCCGGAGAAGCCCAATGCATTGTTATTCATGTTTGTCAAACTCCACGACAGAGGATGCACGCAAGCAGGAAAGAACAGCAGTGAACAGATTTGAAATACTTAAAATATAGAAGAAAAGAAGGCAAGGACAAAAAGATTGTGCACAGTTTTACCTGAAAGTACAAAACAATTCATGTTTTTTTTTGTTTTGTTTTTCGTGATCAAAATAGTAAAGTGTAAAATCTTTCTAAGGAGGTTTTCCCTCTTTTTGTCATTTTTAGGTTGCTCAATGATTCTTTATTACTGTTTTCTGCAAAGCTGCTTTGGAATAACATTCATTGTGAATTTATTTATTTTACCAGTGCTGCAGTGGTTGTTAAAATTTTTAGAAATAAATGGGAATTTAATGTAAACTGTAATTGTAAAAAAATAAAAAATAAAAAAATAAAAAACATCAGATACATAAATATGCATTTAATTTTTTTTTCACTGCCCCAGTGGTTGTTAAAATGTATGAAATAACTTTTTCATTATTTCTGTTTATTATTATTTTTAATAATATTTACTATTATTATTATTATTATTATTATTATTATTATTATTATTTGGTTGTTTGTTACTGTTTTCTGTAAAGCTTCTTGACCCTTTTAAATGATATATATATATATATATACAGTGGGTTACCCACTGTATATATACATATCTGAATTTAATTAAAAATGTTTCTCTACTTATTTGTTTAGTAATATTTGTTTAAAAAAAATAAAGTACATTTCTGATAATATTTGTATTTTTATTTATTTATTAATTTTATTTATTTATTTTATTTATTTATTTATTTATTTATTTTTTATTTATGTTTTGCTCTAGTCTGATGAAAAGCATCTAGTCTGATGAAAAGTTTTCTTCCACAGTAGAAATGGGATTTTGCCTTCATATTTATGGGTTCATCATATTTGGACGTCCTTGGCATTATAAAGAAGTAACTGTGTTAAGTAACTTTTTAAAGCATTTTTCTCCATATGGGACAAAGCACTCATTTGCACAACAACAAACAAGTTGTTTTAGGTGAGCCGTAGCATGGCTAACAGCTCGTCGAACAAAAACTGTGGGAAGACCTCCTGACATTTCAGAAAATGAAGAAAACAAGACCAGGCATTGATCTTCTGTCCTTGCGAGCATCTATTTATACTTCGGTTAAGGTCAATCTGAAGACAAACAGCATGTGGTGAGTTGTCATGAAGATTGAGAAGTGGAGTGCCAACAACTGCGGCCAGCCGAGCCTCGGCCTGTGTGAAAATATGTGTTACTGCTAGGTTTGAAACTGTATACGGCCAAAATGCTTCCTCGGCATGCTCTGGGACGCTGTATTTTCTCTCATTATTTAGCATATTTCAGCAGTGGAAATGTCAAGAGTTCAGCCTCAGCTCTTTTCCTCAGAAACCCTCTAAAGCTGATATAAGTCAAAGCCGAGAAGCTTATAAAACAGCTGAAAGGTATGAAAAGTAGTGTTTACTTTGGTCTGTTGCAGCCGCGCTCACACACGCTACATAAATCAGTGCTTTCTCCTTTCTTATTGTCTCACGACCATTATTCTCAATTACTTTCGACGTGTCTGTGAAAAAAGTATCAAGAGACCGTATTTAAGTATGTTATTAAGTTTCCAAAATGAAAAGTAATTAGAGAGTGCAACCAAAGTACAAGATACAAGGAGGCAAACGATTCTCCTGATAGGATTATACAACGATGAACCACTTCAAAAAGGTTAATCTGCATATCTCATTAAGGATACACTGGTTTTAAGTCCACTAATAACAATAATGGTGTTGAAAAATGTGCAGATGAATTCCCTGCGAAGCACTCCACTTTTATAAAGAAAAACGCAAATTATTAACCAAAGACTTTCTCTCTTAAGTACATTTAAAAGCACAATTAATTGCCACAGATGTGAGGACCAAAGCAGCTGCTGCGTTGCCTTTGTAATGCATTATGGGAAGAAATAAAATGCATCTCCAGGGGTAGCATAGCCTGCTCTTTTCTTTGTTTGTTTGCCATATTTTCATATTTTCACAGTGCAGCCATGCACTAAACCTACAGCTGTGCTTTAGATGAATAGCATGAAAAGGAGTGATTCATCAGTCGTTAACGAAGTAAAGAGGAAAGCAACCTCACTGTTTGCTGTAAATCACCAGAGGTCTGGGATCAGATTCACATCGTAACACAGCACATTCACACAAACAGACATGCATATCATATCAGTCCACACGAAAGCCCAGAGCAGCGCAACAGCAACGAAACTGGCCTGAAAATGTGAAATAGCTGTTTTCATATCAAGTACAGGTGCATCTCAATAAATTAGAATGTCGTGGAAAAGCGCTGGTTCAATTAAACATGAATTAGTGATTGTTTGTGTCTTGTTTATTTCATCACGTCATCGAAAGCAGAGCAGAAGCTAAAGGTGAACCTCACAATATCGATGCTGTAACTACACTCACTGACTCTCTTTTGACAGACATTCAAATAATTCTGCATATTCTGATACCAAGTTTTCCTTACATTACAGTAATAGATAAACTTCCTTGACCTGAACAGTAGCAGTGGTGCTTTTTCGAATAGAAACCACTAGAGATTGTGATGAGTTTGTTTCTTCATCAGGTTTGTAGAAATGTAGCACTGCATCAGTGTCTCAGCAACGGATGCTCTGCAGTGAATGGGTGCCGTCAGAATGAGAGTCCAAACAGCTGATAAAAACATCACAATAATCCACAAGTAATCCACAGCACTCCAGTCCATCAGTGAACATCTGGAGAAGACAAAAGCTGAAACACATCCAGCATTAAGACATTTTTAACTAAAATACGAGTCCATAATCCATAATAATGCTTCCTCCAGTGAAACAGTGCATCTGCTGTTGTCTCTCACATCAAAATCCAGCTACATAATTGTTTAGAGCTGTTTAAACGCTGCTTGATCTGTGCAGATTTCTCTCCTGATTCACACCAGAACACTTTTTCACCGGAGGAAGAGTTATTATGGATCATGGACTCGTATTTTAGCATCGAAGCAATGGTTTGAAGTTGAAAATGTCTTGATGGATTTATTTCAAACATGCTGCTTGAGGGACTGGAGTCATGTGGATTACAAGTGTTGAGTGTATTTATTTAAATTTTATTAAAATAAATATAGCATTAAGGATACTCTGGTTTCAAGTCCACTAATAACAATAATAGTGTTGAAAAATGTGCAGATGTGAATTCCTTGTGAAGCACTTGGCTTTTATATAGAATACATTTTAAAATTTTACATGTTTGATGATTTAATTAATTATTAGCTTTTCGTCAGCTTACAAAACATCATGCAATTACTTTGCAACCCTGTACTAGTGTGCAACTGAAGGTTGACAACAATTATATTTCAGCAGATGCATGCATTTAAAATGTAAAATTTTCCTGTGAAAATGAGCCCACAACCGACAAATGTCCCCTTGAACCCCTCTGAAAGTTTTTTTTTTTCCTTTTTTTTTTAATAAAAACAAATTACCGGATTTAAAAGCAAATCTGTCAGTACACAAAACCACATTCATCAGGACATTTCATGGGGTCTCTGAAGGACATAATGAAAAAAGTGCAAGAATCTATTATTTATTATGCATAAGCATTTTTGTTAAGAAAACTATTTTCCCGCAAGTATTTCATGCAGTGAGGACGGTAAAAGCGAGATTCCTGTTTGAGGTTAACAGTAGCCCTGCCCCGTCCCACAAATGAAAAGGCAACCCTCTGGTGTGGAGATTTCGCCGTACCCTCCTCTTCTATAAATAAGGTTCCTCCCCATCTGTGGCCCGCCAGAGTCTGAGGCTGTTTATGGTGGCATCTCTCGCATGCCTTTCAAGCTCATCCGCACTCAGCCAAGTCACACAGGAATATTAGTCCTTTCTCATCTAATCAGTCCATCCTTACGCCCAAGACTTCAATTCATTAGAAGCTCTCAGCGATTCAGGCCAGCTGTTTCCCTTCGCTTGGCTGAGAACGAGGTGAGGAAAGACAGGCAACCCAACCCACGGCTGCATTTTAAAGCTTTCTATTAGAGCTGTAATATCGGGCTGCTGTGTACACTAATTCAATCAGGTCCATACAGACCCACGCGTCTGCGGCTCTGACACAGAAGAAAGGAGGGATGAGTCTGCTTTTTCTTTTCAAAATGATAAGTTGCAGCAGCCGTCTGCGTGAGGAATGCGTAGACACATTAAGCTGGATATCAGAGCGGGGAGATTACGAGATGTATTGTGTCTGATTTGGACAGAAGTGTTCCTCTCAAAGGGAGGAGGGTAAGTAGTTTAAGGGGATCGAGAGGCAGCCATATATCTGCATGCGCTTGCTGAACGTGCCTGATAAAATATTGACTCGGCCATAATCTGGCGAGCTCCAAATAAAGCCTGGCTTGCTGATGGTGCGGCCGTGTTGAGCGTGTACCTGACAGCAGTTTCTTCAGAGAAAGGACACTCTGTAAGGGTTAAAAAAAACAGACAGGAAAGGTACTGGTAATTGTCTGCAGTTAAAGGGCAAATAAAGCCTGGCTTGCTGATGGTGCGGCCGTGTTGAGCGTGTACCTGACAGCAGTTTCTTCAGAGAAAGGACACTCTGTAAGGGCTAAAAAACAGACAGGAAAGGTACTGGTAATTGTCTGCAGTTAAAGGGACAGTTCACCTGAAAATTAACATAACGAAAAAAAATGAAAAAATCACATACTTTTAACAACAAATATGCTTCCTGCATGACATGTTGCTAGTGAAGAGCCTTATTTGTCAGCTGGGGTTGTGTGGATTACTTTGAAGCTGCTTAAATATGTATTTTCAGACACTCAAAAGTGGTCTATAGCCCTATTCGGACAGTAATTGTTTCTGATGTGGACATCTGTAAAAATTAATTTGCCGTGAAGTAATTAAAGAAGATATTTTGAAGAGTGTAGGTAACCAAACAGTTGCTGGTAACCATTGACTTGCATAATATGAAAAAAAAAATAA
>NW_015627548.1:118011-124245 GCF_001515625.1 Sinocyclocheilus rhinocerous
ACGGCTCTAGAAAGAAAGTCATACACAACTTGGATGGCCTGGAGGTAAGTAAATAATAAGGAAACTTTCATTTTTGGGCTGAACTATTCATTACAGACATTTCCTTTAACATTAAACCACAACACAATGCAATGCATCATTCAAAATATGGGGAAAACACCAGTGAAAAATCAATATGGAAACATCCTTCACATTGAGATGGCACATTGTGCCGTATTTTTACAGACTTTCCTTCGAGGGAAGGACACACTCTCTTTCTCTCACATGAGCGGACCTTCGTGTCGAAAGAACAGGAAAGCACTGGTGAAAGCACTCCGCCGGCACTGGACTTGTTCCGCACTCGTTGTGCATTTGGAGCAGAAATACAGTGCAGAAGAGTCTGAGGTGTAAATGAGAGCAGCAGGTGCGGAAGTGCCACGAAAACACCTCGGGGCCCAAAGCCAGCTATTCAAATGATGCAGGCCTGTGTTTTCCACTGATCCTCAGATCTGTGTGCAGCCTTGTCTTGTATGAACTGTCAACATACAACATATAACTAAGAAGTCTTTGAGAGGTCAAGTCAAGTCAAATTGATTCGTGTAGCACTTAAATAATACATATTTATATTATAATGTCATACTGTTGTCTGTACAATGTCTATAATGCCTTAGTGCTTTACCATAGATTTTGTTCTGTTTAGAAATTTAAATATAGGTTGGTTTTATTATTTTAAGAGGTTTAAATATCGGTTGATTTTGTTCTGTTTTTAGGTACGAGTCAGTTTTGCACTAGTGAAAAAAATAATAATAAAAAGTAGTGCTGAGGTCTAAACTAAAGGTGTAATGAAGTATATTTGATTGTGCTAAAGTTGAACTATTGCAAGTATACTTCAGGGAAACTTTAAATATCTTGCATTTAAAAACCGATATTATACAGAGATCATACAATCCTAATTTTATATCAGTCTTAAGTGATATGTCAATAAATATGTTAATGGATTTGAAGTATACTTAGCATGAAATAAATGTATTTTGAATAAATTATGCCATTGTTGTTTTTTTTGTTTGTTTTTTTTTACTATAGTGTTCTATTAAGAAATTTAAATATCGGATGGTTTTGTTCTAGTAAAATATTTAAATATTGGTTGGTTTTGTTCTGTTAAGGGATGTAAATATTGCTCGGTTTGTTCTAAGCAGGAGTTAGTTATTCTCAAAAGGTATTCATTAAATATGATCCGTTGTCAAAGGTGAACAGTCTGAAGAACTCTGATGCTCAAACGTAATTAAGAGATTTAGATAATGGCTCTTAGCATGAAATAAATGTATTTTGAATAAATTATGCCATTGTTGTTGTTGTTTTTTTACTATAGTGTTCTATTAAGAAATTTAAATATCGGATGGTTTTGTTCTAGTAAAATATTTAAATATTGGTTGGTTTTGTTCTGTTAAGGGATGTAAATATTGCTCGGTTTGTTCTAAGCAGGAGTTAGTTATTCTCAAAAGGTATTCATTAAATATGATCCGTTGTCAAAGGTGAACAGTCTGAAGAACTCTGATGCTCAAACGTAATTAAGAGATTTAGATAATGGCTTGTTGTGGTGAAAGAAAGCATCGATGAAGATACAACTGGTTGGCTTAACTAAATCAGCTGTTAAAGAGTCTGATGTGAGTTTAACATTTTCCAAATTAAGAGATCAAGGAAACCGCTGTGTAAAATAATCATTATAACTGAAGATAAATACAAGTGTTTCAAAGGCATTTAAATAGCAAACATTAGTAATTAAAAACACTGCATATGTGTGCCATTAACTATACCTCTGGCTTTTAGGTGTGTCTGTGTGTTTACTTCTACACAAAGATGTTTCCACCTCATGCATTATTTTCCTCGATAAGCCTCATAAATATAGTCACACAGACTTATTTTATGGTGCCTTTTTTGTCCTTTTCAGAACATAAATCACCATGCATTAGTTTATGTTGAAACCTTGAACATTATGTCAAAAATAAGTGTGGTCAGAACACGAGTGTGAGTAAAAGATGACACAATTTACATTTTGGGTGAAATACTAAATAAGACGTGTTCGAAGGTTAGGGTTAAACGTTTTAAACTCGTCCACAGCCTTCTGTGAACCCAGCAGATGAAGCATTGCACGCTAGCGTGTCCTCAGCGAAGGTTTGTGTTGCACTGCCCCTCTGTGCCGTATCTGAAAGAACACATGCGCCTCCTTGAAAGCGAAGTATGAATGAACTTGCACAGCTGAAAAGACAACGCTGCGCTCGGGTCGGCGTGTAGGATTTCACTCCTGCTCTATGTCCTGCATCTCACACGCTTCGTGAAACATACAATTATGACAAGCCCAAGATCGCAATCAAACACTTTCTCTGTGCCGTATCTGAAAGAACACATGCGCCTCCTTGAAAGCGAAGTATGAATGAACTGCACAGCTGAAAAGACAACGCTGCGCTCGGGTCGGCGTGTAGGATTTCACTCCTGCTCTATGTCCTGCATCTCACACGCTTCGTGAAACATACAATTATGACAAGCCCAAGATCGCAATCAAACACTTTCGCAGGCCGTCCCGTGCAGACGGGTGAATGCATGCTCTCCTTCACGTGTGTCTTTGCACGACTCGCTGCCCTTGGCCTTGATACACCACACCTGTTTTAGTAATAAAGACATGCATGCACACTAGCAGCAGATCGGGCTGCCACGGGCCCAGGGGTAGAGCGCTGTTTCTCCCATCCTCTGACGGCAGATGTGTTTAATTATTGCTATAAACACCACTTCATGCATGCCCATTCTGCCTCACAGCACACTAAAGAACTAAACAGATTGTATAACACAGTGTCCTATTGCTGTCTGCGAGGGATTTGGAAAATAAAACACTTCCTTTTTGACTTTCGGTTGGTTGGCAAGGGCCACACAGAATGTGGAATGCACTCCCGTGGCACGGGGCGGGTGGGGGTTGTGGGAAAACTTTAATTAAAAGCTTGTCAGTGCAATTTCACCTGGGCGAAACAACCCCTCCAGGCTCTGCTGGCGCTCCGTCTGCGGCAGGACGGCTTGGGAATGCGGCTGAATTTGGGAATGCTTTTGCTGAAGGCCAGCGATGCAGTCGGAGCAGCTACTGTGGGGTTTAAAGGAGCTCTGGATCCTCTGGCGCCCGTGACCGCGCTCTCACCCGGTGGCTGCTCTCCAAACACATCTTTTATCCTCATTCATATTTCAGTTCTGTGATCTGTATCTGTTGCAGAGCTGAAATGTGAGTCTCAAAAAGCTACAAAAGGATTCTGTCTTCACGGCGCGCTCAGCCAAGTCGACCAACACAGGCACGAATATCCACTGCATGGTACTTTGGAGTCAGTTGAACTCTGAGGGTAAAAATATGACAATCAGAAGAGCAAGATGTATATACTGAAGAGATGATCAGTATATTGTGGACATATTGAGCACTAGGAAGGTCTACCATTCACTAAACTAAACACAATTACATGGTTGCACATTCAAACATCGCTGGCATTACAACATCACTGTATAAGGGGGCGTTCACACAGAATGCGTCTTTTCATTCTCTTGTGCTACTTTTCCGTTGTTTTGCTAGATGGACGTGTTTGACCGTTGCGCTCACGTCTCGTGTCTTTTGCAGCATCTCACACACAACTCGCACTCGCACCAAGTTAAAATAAGTTCTTTAAAAAAAAAAAAAACCTGAAGAACTTGCATTATTTTCCTCCATTCCACCGCCCACGTCTCACGTTTGTCAAAGCATGTCCTTCAGATATCATCATATGTGGTTTATCGTGCATGTCCGCTGCTGTAAAATGCAATTCAATTATGAAACATGTGGTAGTCTTCTCCATTTCTGAATGTTGTATTAAAAGCAAAAATGCCAGGGGTTTATAAAACATACACATATATGAAATTGCTAAAATATTAGGGTGGGACTACACATTTAAAAAAAATATATATATATTGTCCAATTGTCCATTTTTGATGACTAAGGAAGACATAAAGGCCATTTCCTGAATGCCAATCACAATCCAGTAGTTCAGTGTTGCAGGATTGATGCTTTTTTTCATGCAGGACTCTTGGGTCCCTAGAAAACAGCTGTCTAGTGGAGTTTCCACGATGACTGTCGAGTGAACTGAACATCTTTCTCAGATGACGCTTCTGTTCAGCAGGAGCACAGCGTCAAGGCTTCCTGAAACACTGGCAAACAGCAACCACACAAGCACTTCAGACTGGAAAACAGAAGTGTCTCTCACGGACAGGAATAAAACCTGCAGTGCCACATTTAGCAGCAGAGCAGTTACTGTGCTAAAAACAACTTCAGATAGCTTGATACAGACGCAGCGGTGTTCCCTCAAATGACTGAGGCCTGTCACCGTGCTAAAATAAGAATTTGAGATAGTTTGGAAACTTGCCTCTAACAGGTCATATTACACAGAAATATTAAAATCAACAAGCAAATTTATGCTCAGGCATGACTTCTTAATTTTTTATTTACATTTATGTTAACATAAAATGTCATAGAAGTATGGAAGCCCATTTCTGTCATGAAAAACAAACAAACAAACAAATAAATAAATAAATAAGCAATAAAAACTTTTTTAACTCACAAAATTGTCAGAGAAAAAAAAATCTGAATTGCTTGATATAAATTCAGAACTGCAAGATATAAACTCAGAATTGTCAGATGCATGAAAAAAAATCACAGATGCATGGAAAAAAGTCTGACTTGTGAGTTTAAAAAGTTTTAAAAAGTGCAATTATCTTATCACCTTTTTTATTTATTTATTTATTTATTTATTCTGTGGCGAAGAAAAAAAAATTGAATAGCGAGATGTAAAATCTGAATTCTGAGAAAAAGGTCAGATTGCAGATGTAAACTCAGAATTCTGAGTTTCTATTTTGCCATTTAGATTTTTTTTTCTCGGAATTGTGAGAAAGTGTAAAAAAGCCATTGAAAAGGGAATTATTTTAATTAAAATACCTTTCAATAAAAAAATAAAAAAATGTTTAAATTGTTATTCATTCATTAGCAGAAAAAAAGTACATTTGCATTGTTTTAATACAGAAGTACAACATAAAGATCATCAACCAAAACCATTAGAAATGATACCCATGACTCCTGTATAATATAAAAAATAAGTACAGCTTGTGTGGGATTAACTGAAGTCAAAGCAGATCTAAGACTCTGTTTGCTAATGACCGTGATGCATGTCAGTGTTTTCAGAGGTATTTAAGGTTCTGCAATTACATAATTTGTTTAAATGATAAACTTTTAAACGATTATTTTGTTTAACACAGACTGCAGCCAGGTCTCTTAATTGTGCACACATCAGTTTTAATCAAATGCATGATGTGCATAATGGCAGATGTAAGCCTTTAATATTTCAATGGAGCTGCTGCGGCCCAGCGGGGAATGCTGGGAACTTCCTAACGTTTATGAGATGTGAGGGCGTCTCTCTCAGGAATTAGCCTCATGGCCTCTCTGTCATATGACCTCAGTTATTGGTGGATGCATCTGGGCATGTCTTACTGGATCTGATTAGGTGCAAATGAAATCTTCATCCACTGTCAGTACAGATTAAAGAAATGAGACGAAGGGTGCCTTTGTTCTTACTCTACATGTTCATAACATTCTGTAGCTGAACTACAGTACTGCTATGGGAAACCTGAAAGCATGAGCCTTTGGAGAATCTGTTGATGTTTTAACTAATATATGTTGAAGATTTTAACTAATATATTTAAATAAAAGCTGCATAACACATACTGACATGTATTTCAAGACACAATGATAACTAAAACTGCACAAATGACAACATATTGCTGAATGAAATCCAATATATGTTTCTTACTAATTTTAGGGTGCATTGCATCGCATAAAATGATATGAAATTAAATGGAATGAAATTAAATAAAATACAAAATAAATACAAAATAAAATAAATAAAAAATAAAATAAAATAATACAAATTTTAATTTTAGAGTGCTGATTCAAAAACACTACACTTCACATTAAGTAACAAAAAAAAAAAAAAAAGAATTTCGGAGAATTTCTGATTTAACAAAAACATTTGTAAGGTGACACGAGCCAATCATTTTCTGCCTTATCGAAGGGTGTTTTACGACATCCAATCAGCAACAGAAAATTACAGATTTTGTGGGGGAAAACAGCTTATTTTTGGTTATTATTTTTTTTACATTAAATTGATTATTTGAATGTTTTTTCCACTAATTTTCTTACATATT
>NW_015627548.1:124339-125473 GCF_001515625.1 Sinocyclocheilus rhinocerous
TAAGAAATGGTTATAAAAACTGAAACAGAAGTGAAACAAGTAATAGGAAAGAGGATATATATATATATATATATATATATATATGGTTGCTACATAAAATACAATTACAGCGCAAAATACAAACAAATCTTCATATAGATATTACCACATGTTATATATGCTATAAATTATGGATGTGGAAATTATATATGGCCTTATAGGTAACATATATGACATTATCACTGTGATATAGGGCAATAAATGATGTTTCTGTATGGGCAGGTTTGGGGAAAAGAGGAAATATTTAATGTCACAGCACAATTGCAAGTACTGTTTTGGTTACTTGTGCAGCAGACAATGGCAGTCATGTGAGCAATGGCAGGAATACGACTCGAACACAAACAGACGCCGCTGTGCCAGCGCAGCCGTGTTCTGCAGCACATGTGTGTTTTGCAATGCAGATCCGGGCCTGCGACTGGCAGCAGTAAATCCATTTGCTCGTCGACGAGGGTCTCTCTGCCCAGGCTGGGAATTAGTGTTTGGGGAGGGGGATCTACCGGCTTCCACTAATAACGTGCCGCTGAACTAGCCAAAGACTGTCTGCAGGCATGCATTAAGCATCTCGATGGCACTTACCAAACCCTTATTCTGCCTCCACCGGCTCTTCTCTGAAAGCATGGGCAAGCCTTTGATATGGAACTATGGAAAGCAGCTTTTGACTGATGGAGTGTTTTGGGGAGATACTGAACAGTCTGTGCATCTGTCTGCACATTTGACACGCAATTTGTGCGTGCATACTTTTGTGCAAAAATTTACAAAAAAAGACACTTGTGAAAAAGAGAGATGGAGGTAGAAAGCAAGTCAAAAAAATTAGGAAATAAAATAAAAAAAATAAAAAAACAACATTGACATATGTGACCCTGGAGCACAAAAGCAGTCTTAAGTCGCTGGGGTATATTTGTAGCAATAGCCAACAATACATTGTATGGGTCAAAATGATAGATTTTTCTTTTATGCCAAAAATCATTAGGATATTAAGTAAAGATCATGTTCCATGAAGATATTTTGTAAATTTCCTACCGTAAATATATAAAAACTTAATTTTTGATTAGTAATATACATTGCTAAGAACTTCATTTGGACAACTCTAAAGGC
>NW_015627548.1:125959-131756 GCF_001515625.1 Sinocyclocheilus rhinocerous
CATTACAGTAACAGTTGCATGGAACTAAGTAAATGGACGTACATTGCATTTTTGAGTGTGATATGAAGTAGGAAGTAGGTCTCTTTTATGTAGTGAACATTTAATGTTGAATACAATGCTCAAGTAAAGACAGAAGAGAATGAAAAAGCAATGTTAGAAATCAAACTGCAGAACAATCAGGGCTCAGGAAGCATTTCTGCCACAGGCTTTAAGTGTGGACTTCATTAGTACATTGACAAACAGTCAGTCATTCACGTTAATCCAGCAATACGTACCGTGGTTTAACAACAAGTTACGGCACGTCTGCATTCTTTGGCGTAAAATGGACCACCTACCCCATAAAATATAATCACTCTGGGTTTACCTATATACATCTGACACATAGATTTATTCGCAATAAAACGCTCCTTTGTAAACTATCAGGCCTGTTATGTCAGCTTTAACAACTCGCTTTTCTGGTTTCTATGAGGAAATATATTTTGATTTACTGATGCACGTAAACGCAGCAGAGGGAAGGCCCTCGGCTCCCAACGATCAAATGACAAAGAATACCTCAATCAATACAGATTCTTTCCATCAAAAATGACCCGTGGTTAAACACAATCCACAAAACTGCCCCGAAGGCCACTTCTCACAAACGCTCTCGTGACTCGCGCCTTCAAAAGAAATCTTTAATCACCCACGGCTGCTCATTTAGCAATGTCAAAACACAACTATACTCTCAGCAATATGAGTAAGCACACGAGTGAAAGCATCCAAGTCGGCTGGTGGGAACGAAGCAATGACAGATAGGTTAATACCGACTGCAGTGAGAGAATTTGACAAATTAGAGCAGCACCTGGGCTATGATTTATCAGGCTTCTGTGATGTGCCTGCTGGGGATTTCAGAGAGAGAGAGAGAGAGAGACAGAGAGAGAGAGAGAGAGAGAGAGTGTGAGAGAGAGTGTGTGAGAGAGTGTGAGAGAGAGAGAGAGAGAGGAATACGAACGGCTTACACACAGGAGCGCTTTTTTCCAAATTATTAATAGCATTCTTGACCACAATTCATTTTGACAAATCGCTACTCTGAGTATTAGGATAGTTTGACTGTGTCTAACACTGCCTCATACTCCTGGTTTGATAACCTCCCATCTGCAAGCTCCTGTAGGATATTTGATGAAGAGATATGGCAGATGGCATTGCAGAAATTCTCAAGGCAATAACCTAAACATTAAAGGGATGCAACGTCTCGTCCGACTGTCAGTCAGAGGGAAGCCGCTGAAAGAGAGACGTGTGAGTTTAAACTGCTGGAAAGGAGAAACATGCAATTAGTCAGCTGTCAGACAGGCTTTTCTTCACAGCTCGAGCACGCATCAATCAAACACATAACATTTCTACTATGATGTTTAGCCCGGGCTGAGCTGACGAAAACAGTTTGGTTCAGAGGATGAAGGCTGAGCTGCTGCTCAAATGATTTTATTGATATAACTAACATATTAGATATTTGCCCTTGTAAACAAGTTTAATTATATTGAATGTGTATTCAAAAGTATGTTTAAAAAACCTGTACTTGCAGATGAAATAAAAGGCCACTTAAGTGCACTTAATGAGAGACACTTTTATGACTATGTTTCTTAACAAGTGCACTTTGCATTAATGATAAATTAGAAGTTTTACTTTAAAGTGCATTTTCAATCACTATGTTTTAAATATCTTTTGTCATGCTTTAAAGAAGTAAACTTATGTTGATGTACTAACATACTAAAGCACATGAAAAGTACTTGATTATAATTTTACTGTAGTGTGTTATTCAATATTACATTTAAAATTAATCTATTTTAAATATATTAAATTGCAAATTCATTATTACAAATGTGTAATTATATCCTGTATATGTATATATATATATATATATATATATATATAAAAGCAAGTTCTAAGTTAATCTTAATCATTAATTTAGTTTCAGTCTTAAACCAATTTAACATTTATTTGCAAATAACATGTCTGAAATATCATATTCACTTTGTACTTAAGTATATTCTTAAGTTTATTATTTCTGTAAAAAGTTGTCATTTTAAAGCTATTCTTAAGTGTAGACATGCATTTTTGTTTTCACTTGTAAATAAAATAAAGATACAAAAAATAGTCTTTCCTAATATGATAATGTATATTGGTATTTTAATATATGTCATTATAAGTCATTATATGCACTATAGTCACATATATTAAAAAAACAATATTATTAAAATGCCATGCTGAGACATATTGAACATTTATTTTTCAGTGAATCATTGAATCAGACTGCTGAATCGGTTCACTGAAATTGATATTTTGTACTTATTCATTTAAATGACTCAACATTACACTATTTTTGATTTCAGGTTTAAAGCTGCTCATTTACAGGATCATATTTTTGTTCAGGGGATCTACTAGAACAGGTTTACTTGATTTAGTGTTCGTTCAAGCTCTAGTTCTATCCAGGCTGGACTATTGCAACGCTCTCTTAGCAGGTCTTCCAGCCACTTCTATCAAACCTCTGCAACTAACCCAGAATGCAGCTGCAAGAGTAGTCTTTAACGAGCCGAAAAGAACACGTCACACCTCTGTTCATCAACTGACTCTGGCTACCAATAGTTGCTCGCATAAAAACCACTGGCTCTGCACCCCTTTACCTACATTCACTACTTCAGACTTATGTGTCCTCCAGAAGCTTGCGTTCTGCAGGTGAACAGCACATTGCAGTCTCATCCTAAATAGGCACAAAATCACTTTCACTGACTTTTAACTGAACTTTTCCCAGCTTGTGAAATGACCTGTCCAACTCAATCCGACCATCGGCTAAAAACACATCTCTTCCATTTACACTTGACCCTCTAACACTAGCGTTTTCTTTTCTTTTTCTATTTTACCTACTTGTTTTCTTTTTAATTATTATGAAAAAATAATAACTTGACCCTCTAACACTAGCTCTATCTCTTTTCCATCTATTTTTATTATTTATAAATAAATAAATAAATAAATAAATGCTATGTGTACTGCGTTAGACTAACCAGGACTCTTCACAACAAAAACTCATTATTGCTTTTATAAAATTGCTGCAGCTCCTGCTCCTGTTTTCATGAAGGCCCTGTTTTAGTTTTGATTTCTTTAAAACACGCCTTCCAAAAAGCCAAGTCTGCTCTGATTGGTCAGCCGGCCCCAGTCTATGCTGATTGGTCAGCTGCTTAGAGCGTGTGTTGGAACTGTATACAGAGACGTTATAAAATCATCCTCTACTCTGTGAAGCAGCAGAAGCTGTGATGGGGGTTTTATTGTGCTCCTGCGGGGACACGTGGATCTCTGTGACACACAGCAGAGGGAGAGAAGCAGTGATTGATGTGTGAAGGGACCAATCTGCACTGTGACCCTTCAAATGGCTGCTGTCTGTAGGGCAATAGCGGGTCAACTGTCAGGGCAAGCTAAAGAAAGTCCTAGTGTAGCTGCAAGAAAGACCTTGAACCACGAGCGGTATATCAGCTCATCTGTCACCAAAGGGAACATGGAATAGTTGACAAGTCAATGCTTGTAGTTCTTTTCTGTTGTTACATAATATTACTCCACTTAATAATGACGGAATGAGGATTGAACAGCATGCAACTAATCACTTAAAAAATAACTTGCATTAATTGAGACGTTTTATCCTTTAGGGAGGAAAATATATATGTATATATATTTTCTTGTTAATGTCAAAGGCCATGTGTCCAATCAAACTACTCAGATGAGTTGCATGACATGCTAAAAAACCATACCACAAACATTGCTTTCCTAGTATTTCCGTCTTTTTTTTTCAATAATAAATATTGAGCATTCATGAATCAAGATACATTTATTTTAAAAGCATAATGACACAAGATATTAAGTCTTGATTTCTAAAATAAAAAAGGGAAAAAATAAGTTTGAGTTTTTACTCTAAACAAAATAAAACAAAACAAAACAAGAAAAATAATATTGTTTTCCCTTTTAATTCAGATAATTTTTCTTGCTCCATTGGCAGATATTTTTTTTATACATTTAACTACATTTTTTTTTTTTTTCAGAAAACTTAATATCTTATGGCATTATGCTGCTCAAGTCAAAACTTGCATTTTTTGTTGCAGTGCATGAACTATGTAAATCACATATCTGCCGGTGTTTTATGCAATCGCTAGTTTTCCCATGTAAACATTTTTGCATATTGCATATTTTTGAGCCTATGCAGTTCAATTTTAAGGAGATTTTATGGTAACACTTTATTTTACTGTCTGTTACATGTACTTACTATGGTAATAACAATAAATGATGCATCATTACATTCAACAAACCTTAAACCAAACCATCATCTTAACCCTAACCATAAGAACATATAGTTAATTAATATTAAACAAGTTAATTACACCGATGTTGTTTACTTTTGTGCAACATCTTCGGCTCTGCATCGGGTCACCACTTGATGTCCAACATAAGCCTGTGTCCAGACGCAAAACCATGCAAAAAGCTGTTTCAGGGATGCAAACTTTATTTGTTTATAGTCCTATTTCTGTGGATCGCTCCATCTCAGAAGCGGTTTTGACACGACACGGTCAGCGCTGAAGACACGAGGTGGAATACTGTAAGTGCACACACTCCAGTGAAGAGGACTCCAGGCAAGGTTACCTTCTCTTGTTTTGGCTCTCCTCATGTGTGCTTTCAATGGTTCCCCGTCCCTCAGGCCCTTTGGAGAAGCAAACAATCCAGCCTCTCCTCGGGCAGTAACATCTGCTTATCCCTCACCGCCTGTAGCATGGCTCCAGGTTCCCTCTGGCTGCAGCACACAATGTCATTTTCTATCATGAGCACAGAAATCTGTAGTGACAATGTTAAGGCTTTTAGAAGAAGTGTAGTAGTTTTAGTGTTTTTTTACAGGACACATAGCATTCCAGATTTGAATCTGCGTCCACATGTCTCTTATTCTTTGTTCTCTACAGCACGGCTCCAACAGTCAAGTATATATTTTCAAATATGTGGAAATCTTCAACAAAGAAAATCTAGGCAGGTGTTACACACTTTATAAACGTTACAACCCTCTTCTTGTTCTGTCATATCTTCAAACTATAAGTAAAACTGTCAAAAAGACCAGAGTTTACAGAATTAATGAATGAATAAATGAATACAAATTGCATTACCTTTCAAATGATTGGGGTCAGTCTTTTTTGAATAAATTATTACTTATTATTAAATTATTAGGACACATTAAATTGATCAAAAGTGACTGTAAAGACATTTATAATGCTACTAAAGATTTATATGTCAAATAAATGCTGTTCTTCTGAACTTTCTATTCATCTGTGAATCTTGAAAAATAACATGTATCTCAGTTTCCACAAAAATATTAAGCAGCACAACTGTTTTCAACATTGCCAATAATCAGAAATGTTTCTTGAGCAGCAAATCAGCATATTAGAATGATTTCTGAAGAAATGTAAAAAAATAAAAAATAAAATAATAATAATAATAATAACAAAGAACCAATTATTACAATAAAACTCAGTTCTGAATGTGTGTCACTGGACTAATTCACATGATGAGTTCGTTGAAACCAGTTGAAAAATATAAAATTGCTGGACTGTGAATGTGATCATAATAATGTAATAAATCACATGTGTAAACAACAAGACCCACATCATTTAATGTGATGACAGACATAGTCATGCATGTGAAACTAGGTTTGTATTCAGATCAACAGTGGATTCCTAGTGAACTAGTCACTCTCAGTCTTTGTAATCTCTCTCTCTCTCTCTCTCTCTCTCTCTCTCTCCCT
>NW_015627548.1:132292-139744 GCF_001515625.1 Sinocyclocheilus rhinocerous
CTCTCTCTCTCTCTCTCTCTCTCTCTCAGATAACCTTGGCTGGAGGAACTAATCTGGGCCATTTGCATAGCAGATCCAGAGAAAGAGGAACTGTGTCTGAAAAGTCACTCGTTGATGGGAGGAGGTCACCGCCGATACTGCTGGAGAAGCACATTATCTGTGGACGCAGCGAGCAGAGCGGGGGGTTTGCGTCCCGTCCCGCCGAGCTCATCCACCTCCACCTTTACAGGTGCGCCAGCATTCCTCCGCTGACACAGACGGATGACATATTTATTAGCTTGTTAAACCGCAGCCTCCTCCCTCCACCCACGGCTCACCTAGCTAAATAAAACAATTGGCTCCTTCATTGGCTAATTGGGCCGGGCCCCTGTGGCGCGACTCGCCCGAGTGCTTGATGAGGCATAAAATGATGATTAATTAATTTACTGCTCAGTTGATCATCAAACTGAGAGGTTTATGATTTGCACAGCGGTCAGCATCTCTCTGCTGTTTAGGAGCTCAGCGGCGGAGAGATCAGAGCTGCAGCCGCTGCCTTTGCTTTGACCTGCGCCGGCAAACTTCCACATCCAGCACCGCCTTATGTAACAATAATACATTCATGAGACTCCTGCACGCCAAAAATTGTATATTAATCAGTGTGGGAAAAAATAAAAATGTGTTTGGGGTCATTTGGTTCACACGGTTGTGCTTCATTAAGCACTGAATCCTTCAAATTAAAAACATTTCTCTGAATTTGAACAAACAGGATGTAGAGCTGTAATTTGAATTTAAGGAAGTACAGTTAAAATAGAATGAATATAGTGTAGTGTGTAATAATGCATTCCATTGTCAGTTTGTTTACAATATTCCAGTGATGCTGGTATTAATAATCAGTGTCTGCTACAGAATCTGTATTTAATCAATGCACAGTACTGTTCAAAAGTTTGGTGTTAGTAAGATTTTTTTTTTCTTCCAAATAAATAATAATTTTATTCAGCAAAGACACATTAAATTGATCAAATGTGACAGTAAAAATAAATAATATAATATATATATAAAATAAAATAAAAATATATTCCAATTAAATGCTGTTCTTTTGAACTTTTTTTTTTCTGAAAAATAAAATGTATCATGGTTTCCATCAAAATATTCAACAATTTCAACATTGATAATAATCAGAAATGTTTCTTGAGCAGCAAATCAGCATATTAGAATGATTTCTGAAGATCATGTGACACTGAAGACTGGAGTAATGATGCTGAAAATACAGCTGCGCATCACAGAAATACATTACAGTTTAACAGATATTCACATAGAAAACAGCTGTTTTAAATTATAATAATATTTACAATATTACTGTTTTTGCCAAGGTTATTATAGTTATCTTAAATATAAAATAAATAAATAAATAAATAAATAAAAAACATTTATTTCAGCTAATTGGCAAAGCAACATTTCTCATTTTCATTTAGTTTAACTTGATGTACTAAAATAATTAAAACTGAAATAATAATTGATAAAAAAACTATATAGACATAAAAACAACAAAATTACTAAAATGTGTAAAAAAAAAACAAACAAAAAAAACGTAGAAACCCCCCAACCTTTGACCGGTAGTGTGTATTTCATCATATAATAATAAATTATGATGATGATGATGATGATGATGATAATAATAATAATAATTTAATTTTCCTGACCATTGCACAAGTACACTTCATTTCCCAGAATGCTCTAGCTGAAGTCTGGAGCTCATGAATTCGGCCTGACCCTGATGATTTAATTAGATGTGAAGTACCTTTGCATGTGAATGCTTGGAATCGGATGCAGAACATTCTCATGAATTATTGAAAATAAAGGACTGTTTGATGCTGAAGCATTAATATGCGTTTGATGTGAATAATTAAATCTCTTTTATCAGTGTGGCTAGCATAGCACTGCCATTTCATACATGTACACGTGTACAATACTAATTTACAGCGAGTTTTGATCTGATTGTTTTTGTGTGGCTGGCTGAAGAATCACACGTCTTGTGGCATGAAAGCAAGGTTAAAGAGGTAGACGAGCTCATTCCATTCTGACGCGGTCTGGCGTGTCACGCTGACGGATTGCATGATATTCCAGTGACTTTCAGAGGAACTTCAGGGTTTCCATCAGCTTTAACGGATATGCAAATAGAGGCCTCAGGGCTCACGGCTGCTCATCACTTCAACAGTTTCACTCGAACCTTGATGGCCTCAGGAGTCTAATTATATATGATCACAATAAGAAAGAACAAACCCAAGTTAAAGTTTAAATGTGCACCAATCTAAGATCAGTGTTTACCTTTCAGATGTTGTTTATGTGCCTCACTGATACTCAAAATGTCAATTGCATGCTTGACTTGAGCAACACGACCACACAGAGGTTCAGGTGAGTTACAGAGCACTTCTGATTGCATTAATCAGCCACAAACACTGCTGATGCTTTACAACAAAAGCAACATGGAGCTGATAATGATACATCTCTAGATATAGACATCTGACAATCTTAAAATGTAGAAACACAGTGCAGAGGCCTTGTGAAAAAGAAGTACACTGTAGCATACTCATAGAAGGAGCACTTATTATGAAAATAATGCACTTTAAAACAATATAATTAACTGAATATGATGTTTTGAACCCTTATGTTATTTATGACTAAATGCATTATAGTTTATATTTAATTTGACTGCAATTAACTGAACTTTAGAGTGTTTTTGATTCACTTAAGTACATCTTTATATGTAATTTCATAATTACTTCTATTGTGTATGAAATATGGTTAAAGTGTTACTGCTGAATGTATTGATATGCATTTATGGTAAACTAAAATATACTTTAATGGCATAACTGAATAACACACTGCAGTTAAAAGTATAATCAAGTACTTTACATGTGCTTTAGTATGTTAGTCAACACATCAAAATAAATGTACTCCTTTAAAGCACCACACAAAGATTATTAAAACAATGATTTACAATCTACTTTAAAGTAAAACTTTTGATTTGACATTATTGCAAAGTGCACTTTTAAGAAACAGTCCTGAAAGTGTATCTCTTTAAGTGCACTTAAGTGACCTTTTATTTCATTAATATTATATGATCTGCAAGCACAGTGTTTTAAAAACATACTTTTATGATTCGAAGTGCGCATTCAGTGCAATTAAGCACTATTCTTTTTGACAAGTGGAGGGTCCTGGTTTCTCTCTGCCAAACCTCTTCAGAAATCAAGAAACAAGCACGACAAAGACCTCAAACTTTATCCATTCCTTCCCGAAAAGTTACAAAGAGAGAGAGATGAAATGTGACAGAAGGAGAGAACTACGGTAGGACTGAGGAGCAGCGCCGAAGGCTTCAAGATGTCTTCAAGGAGAAGCCTCCAAAATAAGAGCATTATAATTTAACACACACACTTTACAGGAGCATGCACAGCTGACTCCATTGATTTTACCCTACAGCTCTCCTTCATCCTCCAAGGCATCTCAGCAATTCATGCTTGAGTTTCAGCTTTATTTTCACTTCCACCTGCATTTACTTTGAGATAGAAATAAAAATGAGGTACAAATAAACAAATAGCAAATGATCCAATCAACAGTAGATGGAAAAAATCAAGTCCACCCTATATTTCTTCTTATTTGTGAAGATGTTTCACTCAAGAAAGACGATTGCAATGCCTACTTCATGCTGTCTTTAAGCGCTGAAGTCAAACTCTGACCCGTTGCTAATGGACGCTGAAAACAGCCGCTCTGGACAGCCTCATCTTCAGCTTTAAGTGCTAAAGGCTTGATGCTAAGGAGAAGGAAAGGCAGAATTTAATTGTTCAGTGTGAATAAAAACAAGTAAAAATAATACCGCTCTAGCTGCTGGCCTTTACACCTTCTCAGGCGACTCCAAGCGAGTCGTAATTGCTTTAGGACTTCGAGTCCACTTTTGAATTCAAAGCTTTGGACAAATAATTGGATTTCCAGCAAACATGCTGAGCTGTGTTTCCGTGTCCTGAGGGCTAAACACTCGGCGGTCTGTATACGGCGCTGGGGTTGGAGGTCTCGGATCGGCTGGAGACTCTATAGGAACATGTTAGGACGGTCATCAGTTCTGATTCAATAACTCTGGCCTTCACTGCTGGGAAAATTCAGCATAGAATTAGCATTAGCCAAGATATCTAAAGCAATTACGGCTCGTCCTGCAATATTGCAGGTGAATGTTTGACACTGAGCTCAGCAGCACAGGAGGTGTCTGACCACACAGCCTGAGCGAACAGAGAAAAGCATCTTTTGTCAATATATTTGAGAAGTATGTGACAGCAGGATATCAAAGATAAGGAACCCAAAGACAGAACAAGTCAAGAGTCAAGTCAAGAGGTCAAGAGGCATTTATTTATCATTTGCATAGTTAACACTGGGGAAAACTGGGCATTGAAATGCTTGTGACGAGGCTCAGACATACAGTGACAATAACAGGACCATACAAAAACATACAGATATAGACGTACGATATAAAAGTGACAATAAAAAAAACAGAAACAGGAATATTAGCATGTTATCCAAGCCAAGAGAGCCAGTGCCTCTTCAGGAAAGTTGGGATGAGAAAATAACTGACCTGGGAAAGAAAACAAAAACAAAAACAAAAGAACAGTTTTGACTTTTGTTTGTTTTATTATTAAATTAATAAAGTTGTATTTTTGATTTTATTTTTGATTTTATTTTTTAATTTAATTTAATTTAATTTAATTTAATTTTGCTTATTCCTGCTTATTTCAATTAATATAATTGTATGTATAATTGTATATATATATACAAGCTCTTGGAAACCTCAACAAATTCCTTGTGTGTTTGTGCACTTTTGGCAAATAAAGCTCACCTGATTCAGAATAAATGTATAAATTACTAATTTTTCTAATGTGCATTTGCCACATTTATTAAACCTAGAAACAATCAAATGGAAAAGAGAATATCAATTTACACTGTCCAAAAAGCCTCATACTGCAAAGAAAGTACCGCAAAACAAGTAAAACATGGGTTGCTTCTCTCATTTCCAAATAAAAGACTTAAAAAAAATATATATATATATATTTACTTTCTTCTCCTGCACACATGACAGTGCAGTGTAAACACAGGCGATGAGCAACGCTGGAAGAAGCAGAAAAACCCTTCAGAATGGCTGCAAACTTGCACAGGTTCCTAGTAGCACGATTTGACATTGGAAAGTTGTCAACATGCCTTTAACATTTGTTCCCGTTACTACGAATTTACCTGCTGCATGCTGACAGAAGCCATTACTGTGAGTGTGAGTGCAGCCGCTGTCGGAGCGGATGGGACGCTGTTCTGCTGCAGGCCATATGTCCTCAGGACACACTACAGCAAACCTTCATTAAATATTCACACCGGAAACACTTCCTTCAGCTCTTCCAGCTCATCAGACACACAGTCACCCTCCAACCCTGACTGGCCTGCTTATACGTGTCCAAAAAATAAATACATGAGGGTGATCCATTACAAAATACCACCGAATGAAAGTTTATTTTAAAGGTAGTGTGAAACTACACATTATATCATGTAATATTAATATATACTGCTGAAGTGATGATGTGTTTTAGGCCAAACCGTAAGTTTGCATCACCCTGGTTCCCTCAAACACAAACCAAATATAAATTTTCCATTGGCTTTTGGATTATTTGGATGAAATAAATTCAAGTTATGATTCTTACGTTTCGCTCAACATGATAATCTCCACACCTTTCATGAAATTTGAAGCCTAAAAACAATTGGCAGAAGTAAAAGCTAAACATACTGTAGTCTATAAATGAATTGTCACATGACTCTAATGTCACCACCATTAAGATCACCACTAAGATGGTGCCGCAGACGGCCGCCTCCATGTTTGGCTCTCCAGTGTTGTCCCTAACTCTATCTGTCAGTGGATCACCAGCTTTCTGACAGATAGGCAGCAGCTAGTGAGACTGGGGAAATTCATGTCAAGCAGCCGCTCCACCAGCACTGGTGTCCCTCAGGGTTGCGTCCTCTCCCCACTGCTCTTCTCCCTCTACACCAACAACTGCACCTCTAAAGACCCCTCTGTCAAGCTCCTGAAGTTTGCAGATGACACCACACGTATCGGCCTCATTCAGGACGGTGACGAGTCTGCTTACAGACAGGAGGTTAAAGAGCTGGCTGTCTGGTGCAGTCTTAACAACCTGGAGCTGAACACGCTCAAAACCTTGGAGAAAACAGTGGAGTCATTCAGATTCCTGGGAACCACCATCTCTCAGGACCTGAAGTGGGACACTCACATCAACTCCATTGTAAAAGAGGCCCAGCAGAGGTTGTACTTCCTTCGCCAGCTGAGGAAGTTCAACCTGCCACAGGAGCTGCTGAAACAGTTCTACTCAGCCGTCATCGAGTCTGTTCTGTACACATCAATTACTGTCTGGTTTGGTTCAGCTACAAAATCAGATTTCAGAAGACTACAGAGCACGGTTCAGACTGCTGAAAGGATTATTGGTGCTCCCCTGCCTACCCTTCAAGAACTGTATACATCCAGAGTGAGGAAAAGGGCTCAGAAAATCACTCTGGATCCCTCACATCCAAGTTATCCCCTTTTTGAACCTTTGCCATCTGGCCGGCGCTACAGAGCCGCAAATACCAGGACAGCCAGGCACAAGAACAGTTTCTTTCCCCAGGCAATCTACCTCATGAACAGTTAGGCCCAATCCCAATTCTACCCCTTAGTCCTTCCCCTTTCCCCTACCCCTCCGTTTCGCGCGTTCACATGAAGGGTTGTCTCGATTCTCTTTTGGTTGGAGGGGTAGGGGTAAGGGGAAGGGCCAGATAGCCGCAAATACCAGGACAGCCAGGCACAAGAACAGTTTCTTCCCCCAGGCAATCTACCTTATGAACAGTTAAATGTTCCCCCCATTGTGCAATAAAGATGTGTGCAATAACCTTATATTTATTTGTTACCACCTACATCCTAGTACATCCCTGCATCTCACTCTATTATATTCCTATTCTATCATCTACAGCACAACTGTACATGCAATTTATTTAATTGTAATGTTTTTTTGTCTATTTATATTTACATATGTGTGTATTTTTACTCTCATCTTATTTTTATTGTCTGTGTGTTGTTGTAGTTGTCTCTGTGTACTGGAAGCTTGTGACACTAAAACAAATTCCTTGTATGCGCAAGCATACTTGGCAATAAAGCTCTTTCTGATTCTGATTCTGATTAAGCTTTAGACAACTCTTTCAGTCTTATTTAAAATCTGGAGAGTTAGAGTTACAATAGTTTGAAAGCGTGTGAGTATATAACTATAGACAAGTGAGTAGATTTGACCTGTTATATTGTAGATATTGTAATGTTCTCAATATCTTGATCACCACAGAACTTATTTCAGATATTTAACCATAAGCTGACTATGGGACGATGGAACTATAAGTAAAAAAAAAAAAAAA
>NW_015627548.1:139962-155692 GCF_001515625.1 Sinocyclocheilus rhinocerous
ACCTTTCCAGGTTTCAGGACTCATTGCTGCAGTAAATGCCGTCTACTAATAACATTGGCTTTTTTTTTTTTTCCAATCTTGTGTAAAATATCCCATGTCTTGAACTTTAATAATCCAGGAAATAAGTGCATTGCATTGTGGGATACTGTCCTCAGTGCACTGTGCTCAGGGTCGGGTTGCACCAGCCGTTCAGAAGTTATTATTCACTGGAATGTAAAGTCCACACTAGAGGCTTAGTAGCTACTAGCTAGTTTGTAACTAACTCTGTTCTTTATTTGGTTGCACCATTTGTTCTAGAGGCAGAATGTAACTAGTAAGTCTAAAGCTCTTGGTAAAGTAATGCGTAGCCGCATAATACAGTGTTTACCTTCAGTGATCATACGTTGTGTGGAAACGCATCGTATTTCAGTTTATCCTGTTAAGGTTGAACTTATTTGCCTCAGCGGTGCGCTGTACAGGTGGGATTTGTGTTAACAAGCCATTGAACAAGTCGTTTATTCACATAATGTTCTCTCTCTTAAAAAAAATAAACGAATATAAATGTCATTATCAAATATGTCTAATGAATTTAAGTCTGTAAAACATGAGCTTATTGATGTAATTCAGTCAATCTGCTGTTTTATTTTGACTGTTACTCCTGGTCAGAGGCTTCCAGAGATATTTACTTTATACATAGAGTTACGTAGAGTTTAACAGTGCAGACCAGCATAAAAATGTCACTTTTTAAACCTTTCTGTCATCCTAACAACAAACAGCCCCTGTTGTGTACGACGCATTTTGGCAAACGTAGTGTCACATGAGTTCTATATGCATTCATCAAATCTGCATGCTCTCCCCAGTATAAACAGTATGCACTGTAAAAGCAGTAAGCGTATAATGTTAGTGTGCTATTCTGAACACAGCCAAGATCTATGAGTTTAGGGCAGGACTATGTGTCTGATTGAAAGAGACCTGAAGAAACCTGTGCAATGCCACAGAAATCACACACTTGACCTCGGCCTAAATTTAAGAGTGGGAAGATTTTATCTTCTGTAAACTCCACATGATCCTTGACTAATGATGCATTGACTCAGAATGACCCAAGCGCGGGAATCAAGTGCACCTTATTCGAGAGGCCCAATGAAAATGATCCAAGCGCCATAATCCATAATTCACAATCACTTCAGGACGGTTCCTTCTGAATCAGTACTCAGAAGCGGGTGCTAACGCCACACGTCTGGGAGTAACTCGATCGCACAATCATCCCAGTCAGAGCATAACGCCACATGCATATTGCTAATGGGCCTGGAGCAGGCTGCCAGGGCAAGGCCGGTGATTGGGTTACCCAGCGATGCTAAGCTGCTTCCGCGCTAGTCGCTAGTGACCTCCAGCTGGACAGGCACTGGTAAACAGAGCAGCCTGCCGGAAATTATTTATAAGCACTGCCCCCCCCCACTCTAATTTAGTTTCATCCCGTAAGGCCCTAAAGCTCTACTTGACACAGCAACAATGGCCGCTGAACTTTTGATCCAATGAATAGTTAATGACAGATTTGATTACAAATAAGGTTCCTCATTAGATGATCTCATTGTCTGGCTGCGAAGGGCATCTGTAGCAAATAGGCCTGAACGTGAAAGTCGGCCATTAAACCTCTATCTATTGATTGCTGGTGTAGACGTTCATTTCTTAACATTTACACTGCGCTGAAATCAAAACAAACATGCTATTTTGAATGTTCCCAGAGCAAACGGCTGCCGACGCTCAGCACTTTCTTTTATTTACGTCTGTGATTAAACCAGCTGGCACCAGCTGGCTCCAATAATTGCACAGGGAAGCACTTACCAGCAGTGAGCGAAATCATCATAGCTACATGTTCCTCAGCGCTTAGAAACATTTACAACAAGGCTACGGTTTCAGCGTCGCAGCAGGTGAGGCCGTATTAAGCATTCCCATTATGTTGCGTGGCCGGTTGAACCCAGAGCCCTCTGCTGACTGCAGAAAATAAAGGCCTTTATCAAATGATGTGCAATAGTGCAAAACAGTGCAAAATGCTTTAAGCATGTAATGTGTAAATATGCATCCATATACAGTATGAATTTAAAAGAATAAACTTACATGTCTTATTATAACTTGTTTATTTACACATAGGCAAGAGACTATATATTTTGAATTCAGCTAGTTGCCAACATTTTCATTTTTATTTAATTTTATTTAATTTAATTTTATTTATTTTTTATTTTCTTTTATTATTTTTGTTGTTAAGTTAAAATACTAAAATAACTAAAACTAAATCGTAAATATTAACAAAAATGATTTTACTAATTTATTTTTTAAATACAAAACTAGTAAAAAAGCAAACTAAAATAAAAAACATACTTTACATTTATAATGTAAATGGGAAATAAATAAAAAAATACACATAGAAAATCTAATTAAAACTATTAATAAAAATTATAACAGTATCTCAATGATTATAAAATAATACTGGGCTGATGTGATTAAGGAACTAATTAAGTAATTAAGTTAAAGGGATTTTACAATTTTTTTATTGGCAACAGGAAAGACCTGTGAATATATATATATTAGCGACATAAAGTGTACTGCAGAGTAGTTTTGACTCATTTAATAGCATTCCCATTATGTTGCGTGGCCGGTTGAACCCAGAGCCCTCTGCTGACTGCAGAAAATAAAGGCCTTTATCAAATGATGTGCA
Organism: Sinocyclocheilus rhinocerous; assembly: GCF_001515625.1. Lineage (NCBI taxonomy): Eukaryota > Metazoa > Chordata > Actinopteri > Cypriniformes > Cyprinidae > Sinocyclocheilus > Sinocyclocheilus rhinocerous. The sequence goes on from NW_015627548.1 coordinate 142,655, forward strand.
ATAGTGCAAAACAGTGCAAAATGCTTTAAGCATGTAATGTGTAAATATGCATCCATATACAGTATGAATTTAAAAGAATAAACTTACATGTCTTATTATAACTTGTTTATTTACACATAGGCAAGAGACTATATATTTTGAATTCAGCTAGTTGCCAACATTTTCATTTTTATTTAATTTAATTTTATTTAATTTTATTTCTTTTTTTATTTTCTTTTATTATTTTTGTTGTTAAGTTAAAATACTAAAATAACTAAAACTAAATCTTAAATATTAACAAAAATGATTTTACTAATTTATTTTTTAAATACAAAACTAGTAAAAAAGCAAACTAAAATAAAAAACATACTTTACATTTATAATGTAAATGGGAAATAAATAAAAAAATACACATAGAAAATCTAATTAAAACTATTAATAAAAATTATAACAGTATCTCAATGATTATAAAATAATACTGGGCTGATGTGATTAAGGAACTAATTAAGTAATTAAGTTAAAGGGATTTTACAATTTTTTTATTGGCAACAGGAAAGACCTGTGAATATATATATATTAGCGACATAAAGTGTACTGCAGAGTAGTTTTGACTCATTTAATGTCATGTTTAATATTCTGCAATGCTAATGTGGACACAGCACGTGTAAGAGGGATCATATGGCCCTGTGTTCACCATGCAATGAGTGAAATGTCCTCTGAGGTGCACACACACACACACACACACACACACATTTATCCAATTATCTGAAGAAAACTGTTTTGCTCAGGGATAACTCTCGAACAGTGATCACAACTATTTGTATGTGAAGCAACTGTAAGGTAAAGCATTATTGATTGCATGTCATGAGGTATGCATAATGTAAACATGCACTTCACTATATGATCACTGTAATATTAACCAAGCGTCTTTGCAATAAAGCAAGACTCTCGACAATCCGTCAATAAACACATTTCACACAGAGAGAATTATTCTCAATACTACTGTTTGTTTAACAAGTCCCTTTGACTTTGACAAATGTTTAATTGCATTGTGAGGGTAAAAAAGAGAGCACTCTGAATCTGTCAGCGGTTTCTTTTACGCGACAGTAGAGCCAGGGCAGCTTTGTCCGACACTGAGCTGTAAATAATTTAGCGGGGGAAAAAAGAAGAGGAGCCATCGAGTGTGACAGTTGCCCTTGTTGTTGTGGCTGCTGCCTAACGTGGCCTGTAGGACAACACTGGCAAGGTTATAGTTAATGCATGCAATGAGAGGAGACGCCACACACACACACACACACATACATGCACGTAAGCTATAATTTAATACCTGTCTCTCCGTGCATACACTCACACAAATGCAAAACCATGCATTGTCTATATATGCACATATACTGGATGTATAAATACAGCATATGTATGCATTATAAAAGTCATCAACAGACGCACACATATGCACACCCACAACTTAAACAATCCACTGTACTTATGCACACACACACAGACACACACAGAGAGAGAGAGAGAGCGTGTGTAATCAAAGACTCCACCTCATGGAGCTCAAGCAGGTCCTGCATGTTGAACACATGAGTGTGGCTCTAAGGTGTCACTGCAATGAGGCGAAACATGTCGTCCATGAGTGGAGGCCTTTTATCAGACGCACTCGAATATCAGCGAGCATCCAGCTCTTGCACGATACTGCCAATACACATCCGTGCTGACTGATTCACTCACAATATCTGCTTTTCTTGAGATCTGTATTATTTATGCGGTCATTGAGCTGAGGTGGCTGAATTATAGCCTAAATTTATGTTTCTCGTGATATTAAAACGCACTTAATTCCAGGGTTTTTAAAGTTAACTACAATTAAAACTGAAACCAAAACTAAAAATATCATCACTTGAAATAAAATAAACAATAGCTAAAATAAAATAATAAAATATAAAAAGCTTTTTAGCTAGACAAATGTGGCATTTTAATTCAATTTAACAATGTACTAACATAACAAACCAAAAATGAAATAAAAATGAATAATAACTGTGTAGACATATTAAAACAACAATGACAAAATACACAACAACATTACTAAAACTTTAACTTCAATTAAAATAAAAACAGAAAATATAAATATAAAATCAAATTCAAAATATTAACAAAAACAGTATTATCAAATATACTAAAATAACACTGATTTGATCCAAAGGCTTCTGCTTAACCCTGTAAAGCCTGACATATGAAATAATAGTCAGAAGTTTGCACATGTGTTTTATGTTTTTTTTATAATTTAGTATTTGCTCCATCTGGCTTTTATGGCTCTGATACAGTGAGGATATGGAGGAAAAACAGCTCCGTTTTATTCAGAGACTCAAACTGCAATTCGGTGCAGATGCTGATATTTATATGATTTCAATTTTTAAAAAAAGACACACTAGACTTTATAGGGTTAAATGATTGAAATGAGTTACACAACTTGCTTATGCATCAGTTTCTTTACTGGATAAACTGGATGAGTTGGATCAGATAATGAAGGAAAAGCCTCATGAAGCGCTCAGTCATCACACACCTTCTGAACATCATTTCAATCTTAATTTGCTACACTTAAGGTCAGGATCTGTAACACTGAAGCAAACTGCGGTTCTGTTTGTGAGGGGCAGACACAGCCAGAGCTGCACAGATGTAATGCAGTGGATTTTAGAGAGTCTGGGAGTTTGAGGGAAAGCCTCCGTGGAGCGTTTGAGCTGCGATCTCTCCTCCATCCTCCTCTCTGACTATTAACTCTGCGTACCCCAGCGCGCTTCCCTCCCGCACATGACAGTGATAGATTTGACAGCAGGACAGTGTTAATGATGGCGGGGGCTACTTCAGCAGCATTTGCATTTCCATTCATCTCTGCAGCATTTATCATTATGAGGGGGCTGCCAGATCTAATTAAAGTGTGAGCTAACGTGGCGACAGAGACGCCCAAACACACACTCACTCCAGCAGGAAGCAGCGAAACCAATTAACTCCCTCGCAAATGAAACCATCGGAGGCCTCTTCATTAGAATTAGCCAGCGAAAGCTGCGGAAGAAAGGAAAATAAAGAAATAAAATAACCTGGGATTTTGTGTCATACGCACTTTTTCCAATCATCCCTCTGGCTGATTTGAGCAGTGCTGCTGAAACGTGACTTGGGAGGTCCGAAATCAATCGCTCATTACATTAAACAGACACTGACTGTAATTATGATGGCATTTAAAATACATGCGCATGCTACTTGAAAGAAAATATTACTTTTATACAGCAAGGATGCGTTAAATTGATCAAAACTGACAGTAAAGACATTTAAAATGTTACAATAGATATAATTTTGCTTAATGTTACAATGTTACAATTTATATTTAAAATAAATGCTGTTCTTTTTAAACTTTCTATTCATCTGTGAATCCTGAAAAATAAAATGTGTCACAGTTTCCACAAAAAATATTGTGCAGCACTGTTTTCAGCATTGATAATAATCAGAAATGTTTCTCGAGCAGCAAATATTAGAATGATTTCTGAAGATCATGTGACACTGAAGACTGGAGTAATGTAACGCTGAAGCAAACTGCGGTTCTGTTTGTGAGGGGCAGACACAGCCAGAGCTGCACAGATGTAATGCAGTGGATTTTAGAGAGTCTGGGAGTTTGAGGGAAAGCCTCCGTGGAGCGTTTGAGCTGCGATCTCTCCTCCATCCTCCTCTCTGACTATTAACTCTGCGTACCCCAGCGCGCTTCCCTCCCGCACATGACAGTGATAGATTTGACAGCAGGACAGTGTTAATGATGGCGGGGGCTACTTCAGCAGCATTTGCATTTCCATTCATCTCTGCAGCATTTATCATTATGAGGGGGCTGCCAGATCTAATTAAAGTGTGAGCTAACGTGGCGACAGAGACGCCCAAACACGCACTCACTCCAGCAGGAAGCAGCGAAACCAATTAACTCCCTCGCAAATGAAGCCATCGGAGGCCTCTTCATTAGAATTAGCCAGCGAAAGCTGCGGAAGAAAGGAAAATAAAGAAATAAAATAACCTGGGATTTTGTGTCATACGCACTTTTTCCAATCATCCCTCTGGCTGATTTGAGCAGTGCTGCTGAAACGTGACTTGGGAGGTCCGAAATCAATCGCTCATTACATTAAACAGACACTGACTGTAATTATGATGGCATTTAAAATACATGCGCATGCTACTTGAAAGAAAATATTACTTTTATACAGCAAGGATGCGTTAAATTGATCAAAACTGACAGTAAAGACATTTAAAATGTTACAATAGATATAATTTTGCTTAATGTTACAATGTTACAATTTATATTTAAAATAAATGCTGTTCTTTTTAAACTTTCTATTCATCTGTGAATCCTGAAAAATAAAATGTGTCACAGTTTCCACAAAAAATATTGTGCAGCACTGTTTTCAGCATTGATAATAATCAGAAATGTTTCTCGAGCAGCAAATATTAGAATGATTTCTGAAGATCATGTGACACTGAAGACTGGAGTAATGATGCTGAAAATACAGCTTTGATCACAGAAATAAATTACAGCTTAACAGATATTCACATAGAAAACAGCTATTTTAAATTGTAAAAATATTTCACAATATTAGAGTTTTTACTGTATTTTTGATTAAATAAATGCAGCCTTGGTGAGCAGAAGAGACTTTAACAAATCTTACCTTTTGAACAGTAGCATAAGTGTAAAGAGATGATTATGAGTCTCATAAGTTTTTGTTTTTAGGCAAGCACGCACATATTAGGGATTGTTTACATTGTAACTTCCAGCCCTAAATGGAAATATACATTTTCAGGTTTAGTCTCCTTTACAGTTCCTTGAGCTGACTCACAAGCAAACAATGGTTTTATTAGAGACATCTGTGCATGACTAACAATAGTTTCAATTTATTATTTTAGAAGATCGATACCTGGGAAACAAATGATTTCTGTAAAAATCCTTATGCAGTAATCAGGAGCAACTGCAAAGGTCAGGGAAACACCACAGAAATTCACCAGTCAGAAAGTGTGGGAAGTCTTTTCTCATCAGCTAATAGTGAAATAGTGTGCATCTGTTTTTTGGGACAACAAAGGCTTGCCCTGGGAGCGAGAGCGGGGCTGGTAGTGCGAGTGTTACGGTGCCATCCTCGATTTATCAGCGGCCCAGCGGGTCACGGGTGAGTGAGAGAGCTGCCATCCTTCACCAGGGATAGATGCCCACAGAGGCGTCCATATGTAAAGCTTTCCCTGCCAAAACCCCAGGCTCTGCGCTGGTCATCCTCACCTCCAGACCACAGACGGGACGCGCCACAAGTGCACGAGATGCTCCGCTCCACCAGACCTCCCAAATGAGTTCTGCCACCTTACCCAAAGACATTAGGATGAAAAATGAGACGCCGGAAGATTGTGGAAATGAGCGATAGCATAAAAATAAAACATTTAGTGATTCACCACATAAACATAAACTCTTCAAAGTAAAGGCACTGATTTAACCTTTCCATTATTTATAGTGGAAAAGGCTCTTTAGATTATTAAAATGTTCTTTACATTAAGAAAACAATGCTGGATGAAGGTCACATGGCCCAAAATGCTTCATTAAAATAATTGAAAGCTATAACAGTGTGCTGGATTCATCTATTTTTGTATTTTTTTTTAAGAACTGTTTACTGAAAGGGGAAAGAAAAATGCATCTTCACTCAAAACAAAACAAAACCTTTTGGAGCCTTTATTTTTAAAAGTGTAGTCAAAAAATGAATGGATGAATGAATGAATGAATGAATGGATGGATGGATGGATGGATGGATGGATGGATGGATGAATGAATGAATGAATGAATGAATGAATGAATGGATTGATGGATGGATGGATGGATGAATGAATGAATGAATGAATGAATGAATGAATGGATGGATGTATGGATGGATGGATGTATGGATGGATGCATGTATGGATGGATGGATGGATGGATGAATGGATGGGATGGATGGATGGATGGATGGATGGATGGATGGATAGATGGATGGATGAATGAATGAATGAATGAATTAATTAATTTAGTCATTTAGCAGATGCTTTTATACAAACTGACTTACAAATGAGGTCAATAGAAGCAAGTGATGTGACAAGTCTCAGTCAGAGTGTACTAAGAAATAATGGTTCTTTTAAAAAGTGAATGAAAGGTTCTTGAGGGAACCATCATTGGTTCTTCTATGGCCTCACTGTGAAAACCCTCTGTTGCAACCTTTATTTTTAAGAGTGTAGAAAAGAACGACTGGAAAAATATGAGTGGGAAATGAAAAGCGCCTCGTGTGATAAGCATCACGTCGACTAACGCTACAAATTACGGCTGGCTGTTTTGGCCACTGGAGTCATGCGGTCATTAATGCTAACAAGCTGAGGAACAAAAGTCAGCTCTTGAAGAAACGACGGAGACAAACGCAAGAAACACAACTTGAAGCATCTTGTGTTTTGTGATAAGACGAGTCTGAAACCCGAGTCTCCTGCCCTTCTGCCATATGTTCCAGGAAGCACAGACTCTTCACCACCAGAGAGCCGCCCTGAATTATTGATTGATGATTAGCAAATGCAATAGAAATGTTAGACCCGATGTTGTGTGAGCGAGTGTGTGTTTGGCAAAAGCGACCGCGTGGAGTCGGCGGAGTGTGGACTAGAAAGGGGGAACGAAATCCATTATTGATAGCAGGACAAAACAGCTAGTGTGGGAGGTGGAGAGCGCTGCTGATTTCAGGCCTGTATTGATTACTGAAACAGCAGGAGGTGAGTGTAGTGTGACAGACTGAACACAAGCTGACAGCAGACTGACTGGCTGTCACAGGCCTGAGCCCATTGTCCCAAAACCCAGCTCTTCAGCGGGGGATCTCATCCGCCCTCCATGAGAAGTGCCATAGGCAGCGGTGAATATTGAGCAGCGGTCATACGAGAGCCTAACCGCTTCTCATTGGGACACAGAATAATATTTCATGAGTTACACAGAACTGTACTTGGATGAATACATGTCATTGCATTAGATTAAAAGAAAAATATCACCTGATCTGATATTGTATCAAAGAAATGAAACAAACAGCAAAACATCTTACAGTTTTTATTTATTTCTATCCATGTTTTTTATTGATATAATGAGTTTTTATTTATTTTCCATTTTTATTTTACTTAAAGTTGTAGTAATTTTGATGTGTTTTTTTTTGTTGTTGTTATTATTATTATTTATGTTGTTTAGTTTTACTTATTTTACATCAAGTTAAAATAAATGAAAATGAGAAATTCTGCTTTGGCAAATAACTGAAATATGTATTTAAAAAAAATAATAATAATAATATATATATATAATTTATTATAATTGTTTTTTTGGACAGACAAACATTTATTGGGTTTGGAATGCTAAACCATTAGAGAGAGATGTTGATGATGAAAACAGTTAGTATTGTGTTTGTTAATAGTTCATTAGTGAATTATGTTCATTAGTGAACTGACTTCATGCATCCACTAAAAATCACCAAAACACCAGCTGATCCAAACACAACAAGGAAGAAATGAAGAGGAAAGATGCTGCAGTATTTGTGACACACACTTTGATATTGTGTATTTAATGCAGAGACATTCAGACATGTTTAAGTGAAATTTACAAACGCATAACCTGAACTAATGCACAGATCAAAGTATTATGTAAAAGTCATTTTCATTTTGGTCTATTTAACGGTTTCTACCATTGCTTTGACATGATTTAACACTTTTTTAAAAAATGTATTTGAATTCTGTATTTGAATGTACTTTCGACTCTTTAAGGCATAGATCTAACATGTCCTTCATGAATTGATCATGTTAATGAATACTGAGGGACACTTATAGTGTAGGTGTTTCAGGTAACCTGAGCCTTCACCTGAGTTAACTCATCTGGTAATGAGCTGCTTTAACAGATGCAGAAGCTTCAGCACAGCGGAGAAACACAGAGACTTCAGATGATATATCGGCCCGTAATAACACTTGATCATCACATGTGAGTCTAACTGAATTATGGGTAAGAGGATAGGCTTGACATATGTTTCAATATCGCTGAATGATACATTATTATCCGGCGAGCAACGGATTTAATTAAATCAAATGATAAAACCATGTCCACAAAGCAGTGTTAGCTGTGAGTTTTAACAAGCATATCGACACACAGTGACTCCTGGGCAAACACAGGCAAATTTGAGCCCAACATAAATATTAGCATATACTGTAGCTGGGGAAAAACCATGCCTTTTTATGACGTTATTATAATGACAAAACCAGATCAACAAATGCCAATTTACAGGAACTATAATGTAATTAGCATACGCCTCTGTCCTTAAATGTAAAGAGACTGCTGTTTACTTCATTAAAACGAGCTCACCCTGCATTTCTTACACTGCAGTACAATAAAATAATAAAATAAATACAAATATTTTGGTAACACTTTCTATGAAGCCCATTTTTATAACACATTATACGAGTATTCGTAAGGCATTATAATGAATGCCTAATGCCTAAAAAAAACAAGTATAATATGTTGTTTTGATGCATTATAATATTTACTTCGCTTTTAAGAGTATGATGATTTATAATACACAACGAACACAATGCATCCACTTTACTCACAATGGATTATATTTCCCATAGTTATAATGCGTTATAAGTCTCATATCTTGCCATTGTTAACTTGCTACTTTACTTAAAGCAGACAAAGACCACTTAAAATAATAACAACAACAATAATAATAATAAAAATAATATGTTTTTCTTAAACAGCCGTAAGGTCAGATATCTGATCAGATGAATGTTTAATATGACACATTTGCTTTTAACTATATTTATTGTAATATCAGTAAGATACTGTACAGATCTTAAATAAATAATGTCAAGATATGAGACTTATAATCCATTATAAATTAAGTGGATTTAACATGGTGTTTATTGTGTGTTATACATAATCATACTCATAAAAGTTATAACCACAAATAAGTTTTATAATTATATTATAATTGTTATGATTATTTATTTATATATAACTTTTTTTTATAATGCATTATGCATTCATTATAATGCCTTAAGAATACGCTTGTAATGTATTATAAAAACGGGCTTCATAGAAAGTGTTACCGATATTTTCTTACATACATATTTTTGTCTTATTTACCATTAAAAATATATAAACATTCTTATTAAGAAGCAGAATAATATAAGATAAGAAGTCTAAGATAGAAAGTCTTGTTTTCTGAGACTATCAAAATTAATTGAGTTGATTATTTTTCTTTCTCTTTTTTTCTTTCATCCATTCTATTTTTCATTTTTTTCCGAAAACAAAGCTTAATATTTTATGCCATTGTTCTACTCAAGTAAACATTTCTTGATTTAAGAATTGTTATATATATTTCATGGAAATCAAGACAAAAATGCTATTTTAATATTTTATTGTTATTTATTTATTTAATTTAATTTATTTATTTATTTATTTTTGCAGTGTACGCCATGTTTAACCTCTGTGCTGTGTTGAAATGTATTCTGGTAAAGTACTCAAAAATGACAGCCCTTTTAAAGTTTCTATATGGGGCGGGGGTTCCAAAAAGAAATAAAAGTTATAACCACAAATAAGTTTTATAATGTATTATAATTGTTGTTATGATTATTTATGAGATGAAACTGTTGTTATGATTACTCATGAGATGATACAACATATTATACTTTTTTTTTTTAAATAATACATTATGCATTCATTATAATGCCTTAAGAATACGCTTGTAATGTATTATAAAAACGGGCTTCATAGAAAGTGTTACCGATATTTTCTTACATACATATTTTTGTCTTATTTACCATTAAAAATATATAAACATTCTTATTAAGAAGCAGAATAATATAAGATAAGAAGTCTAAGATAGAAAGTCTTGTTTTCTGAGACTATCACAATTAATTGAGTTGATTATTTTTCTTTCTCTTTTTTTCTTTCATCCATTCTATTTTTCATTTTTTTCCGAAAACAAAGCTTAATATTTTATGCCATTGTTCTACTCAAGTAAACATTTCTTGATTTAAGAATTGTTATATATATTTCATGGAAATCAAGACAAAAATGCTATTTTAATATTTTATTGTTATTTATTTATTTAATTTAATTTATTTATTTATTTATTTTTGCAGTGCACACCATGTGTAACCTCTGTGCTGTGTTGAAATGTATTCTGGTAAAGTACTCAAAAATGACAGCCCTTTTAAAGTTTCTATATGGGGCGGGGGTTCCAAAAAGAAATGCATAACCTGTGCTAACTGAAAGAAAACAAGTTTATAAAAAAGTTTTGTAGGCCGGTTATTTTTTTGAATAATTGGAATACTATGGAATAATTCATTTTTGCTTTTGTCCCGAGATGAGTATAATATCCTAACGCTGGTATGAGTTTTCCATTGTTTTTTCCTATCTGCCCAAGATAACCGAGTCTTCTCAAATCAGACAAGATCAGCTGGGTTCATGGTCCTACAACTGTTAATACAGTGCATTATATATATTTATGGCACAGGCATGCAAATGCATGATGAAGTCCTTTCTTCCTGTCTTCCTTTCACACAACAAACACAGTCAGACTTCTGCAAAAGCATCAGCGTTGAGGACAGCTGAAGATGAAATCTGTCACGTACACATTCAGTGCTCATCTCTGCAGTCGGCCCGACCTGGGCATAATTTATTGACTGAAGATGGAGTCAATAGATCCTGAAGCACACTTAAACCCAGACAGCAGTGATTACAAGGAGTTGAGCGCACGCCGCAAACTCCCTCCTCACCCGTACGCACAGCTTACGTCTAGAACAAACGTTATCTCTTCATGAGAGGGCTGAAGCTGTCAACTTGATTAAGGACGCAGATGAGCATCTGAGGATCCGGCCGAACACACTGAGATATGCAAAAATACAGTCTGTTGTGTCGAGGAAAGACGTTCATGTTTGAATGCAATCGTCGCTGCTTTTCTGCATCACTGGATTTCAACATAAGCACACTGAGTTATTCAGATAACAGCACAGTTATTATGCTGGCACTTATGAAACAGCACTGATTTTGAACATAATGCACAGCCAATTTATGAAGGGCCAAAAACATCTGATTTTCATAGTAAAATGATGTATTATGCAACAGAGCGGGTGCAGGTTTGATTCATTATAAAAAAGTAAATATATATATATAAGAAATAGTGGTTAGATTTCATCAGCTGTATTATTTTCTCATTATTTTTAATGCACTATTATAAAAGTGTCTGCTTTCATGGCCTCCACCTGAGCGCGTAATCCTCTTTTGTCCTTCTAAATGTTATAATTAGCCAGACAAGTGTATGGCTTCCTCACCTGGCCTGTTATCTCTGAGCGGGTGTTAAAAACAGGCGCAGTTGTTTGTAACGAATATGTCTGCTTTCCCGATCCGATCCGATGGCGCTGTAAACATGAGACCGTGTGGAACCCAATGCTGGCTGTGGACGACAGACTGCTCCTCAGCTCTGCTTGCATATCACAAGCTGAAAAGCCCAAATTATATCACCTTTCCTGAGTAAGCTCACTAGCAGCCAGTCTCACCTCACACTGACAGCAGACAACCAGACAGAAAACGAACAGACTCTCACCATCTGTCCAAACAATTCATATACATTATAGTACCACATATTTATTTATTTTTTGTTTGCCTTCTAACTTCAGTGATTATTCATCAAAGTCAATCATTCTCTCAGTACTTGCTCGTCCTCATGTTGTCAAAAGACTTGAATTTATTTGGTGTGTTATTCACACTAATCTAAGTTTGTGACAACTTGAAATATGGCCCCAGAATAAGTACACGCTATACTTTTAAAAACACTTCTTGTTATGGAAACAATACATTTTAAAAGCATATACTTAGATGTGAACTGAATACAATGTTTTTGGAAACTGAAATGCATGTTAATTGCCGTTAAATTAATTTAAATTTGATTTGAATTTATATTAAACACAATTAGATTAACTTTAAAATGTTTTTTGACCCACTTAAGTACATTTTTATATGTAATTTCATAATTACTTATATTGTCTATTGAAATATGGTTAAAGTGTTACTGCTGAATACTGACCAGCATTTATGATAAACTAAAATATATATAACTTTAATGACATTTCCATTGAAGCTTGTGTGTGATGTATTTAAATATATTTATAATCAATGCACATTTGAAATGAAGCTGCAAATTAGTATATTTAAAATATATTGACTTTAAATGTAATAATAAATAACACACTGTAGTTAAAATTATAATCAAGTGTTTTACATGTTTTAATTTGACATTATTACAAAGTGCACTTTTTAAAAGTGTTTAGAAATCAAGTCATGAAAGTATCTCTCTTGCAGTACACTTAAGTGACCTTTTAATTCAATAATATTATATGATCGACAAGTACAGTTTTTTTTATAAGATTTGAAGTACAGTACAAATGCATATTCATTATATTTAAGTACACTTCATTTTCACAAGTATTTGAAACTGCATGAGGGTGAGTAAATAATGACTTTTAATTTCTGGCTCAACTATTGCTGTATCAATGGTACATTTCAGAGTTCAAATACATCAAATCTACTGTCATTGTGTCTAGAATATATGTAAGACATTCATCAGAAGTTAACAAGAGCACAGAAACATGCATAATGCAGTTGTGCGTCTTCTCTCGGCGGCCGCAGCGTGTGCTGAACTGAAGTGTACTGTATCTGTTAGTAGATTTCTGTCCCTGTGTGAGTTTGGATTGACATCGGCCTCTCTGAAGTTCACCTGGGACACATGTGGCTCTGTCGAGCAGCTGTCCAAATCAATTTTGCGGTTGTAGTGTACACACACGCCTGGGACACACTCCGTTCCAGACAGTGAGCCTCAGTCCTCATCCCAGGGGCTCCGAGGGTGGAGTCATCGCTCGTGACTGCGCCACACACATACACACAGACACACACACACACACACACACAGACGCACACACACACACACACACACACACTCACATGCAGACACAGACACA
>NW_015627548.1:155722-179147 GCF_001515625.1 Sinocyclocheilus rhinocerous
CGGGGCATAGAGGAGAAACAATAATGTACAGTATGTGGAAAACAATGTGTTTTTTTAACTTTAAACCGCATAAACATTTCATTACACCAAATACACAAAATAATGTTCTTTTTAGCAACATCATATGACCCCTTTAACTGATGGCCTGGAGTGCTGTGGATTACTTGTGGATTATTGTGATGTTTTTATCAGCTGTTTGGACTCTCATTCTGACGGCACCCATTCACTGCAGAGCATCCATTGCTGAGACACTGATGCAGTGCTACATTTCTACAAACCTGATGAAGAAACAAACTCATCCTAATCTTGGGCTGAGGGTGAGCACATTTTCAGCACATTTTTTAGCTTTTATTTGTATTTTTATATTTTCAGTTTTCATTTTAATTCTAATTAATTTTTTATTAACTTTTGTTTTGTGCTTTTTCTTCAACTTGTTTTGTTTCAGTTAGTTGCTATGGCAACATTTCTTTCTTTTTAAAGTTTTTTTTTTTTTTAATAGTCTAAATAGTTTAAAATACTTTCTCCTAATCCAGTTTAATATGCAGAAACAACTATCAGTTATTTACGCTTATTCTGCTGAAAAGTGGCACTTTAAACATTGATCCGTTGCACAGCCAGTTTTAGTTTGGTACGGGACTATGCGTTCAAGAAATTCATAGTTTTTACATTTCTATTCAGTCACTAATGGTGCATAAATTCCACAACTTTAATACAGACGATATACAACTACTGTATGCAAGAGTGAATCTGCCCAGCACACTGAGAAACACAGCAGAAAGACGAGTCCAGATCAAGTCCAGCAGTGTTTTGGGATTTGGTGGATCACATGCCCAGTTGCTTGTCCAGGGAGCATTACATGAGAGGCCAAGCCAAGATTCCCTCTCGCTGGATGCTGACAATGAAATCCAGAGGTGACAGGAGCCTAGTGGCTCAGGGAGCTCGTATTGTGCCTGTTTTCCCTTGCAAACACATGCAAACAGAAGCTGATCCTGCTGCCGTCTGCATGAGCTCTGGCCCGAATGCTGAGCCGCTTCACCTGCAGTCCTGCTCACACAGTCAGCTTCGAGAAACTTTACATGTTCTGTCTGGGGAGAATGCAGCAAATCGAGGTTTGCTTGTTTTTCTAGCTACATTTACAGATTCCCAACACACTCTCACGAGGACACATCACAGAATGAGATTTATGAGACACTGAGATTAAACATTTCACAGCGAATGAAACAGTCTGTGTGCATAAATAAATGTTTTTTGAAAAGTTGCCCAGTGCTCTAAAACGAGGTTGTAATCAGTGGTTTGTGATATCGTGCAATTTTGCTCTGAGATGATCATCTGAACAGTAATTTCGGTTGGATCTCGTGGATTAAAATCTCACACCATGTCCACGAGATGGATGTGATCGTTCTTACTGGATGGAGGATTTTAATGGCTTTCTTTTTTCAAACCTGTGAGCCGACAAGCCCAATTTGAAAATAATGATGCCTGACAAAGTTGAAGCTGCTATAACCGACGTCCTAAAGCACCGCAGAATCCATTCACAGCAGGAAAAAGAGCTTTAAAATTGTGTAGCTAATTAATTAAGGGCTGATTCATTGAACTTCACCTTATTGTACACATTGTATTAAACCATTATTAATTAACAAAAAGCATATTCCGCGGAGAGTGAACTATAGAGATGGGATGAAATAGTTTTGGTATTTTAAATGCGGAAGTCACGTCTAAACCTACACTCGTTTTTTTTTTATTATTTTTAAACCAAACACTGATACATTTCTCAGACTATCTTCTTTCGTGTTCCACATAAGAAAGAACTGACATGAGGGTGAGATAAAATGTTCATTTTTGGGTGAACTGCACCATTAATTTTCTATCCATTTTTGGTTCCACAAAGAACCATTCAGTCAAACGTTCTTTAAGGAACCATCTCTTTCTCACCTTTTTATAATCTGAAGAGACATCATAAAGTGACAGTTCACCCACAGATGATCGTTCTGTCATCATTCACTCGCCCTCATGTTGTTTCAAACCCGTATGAATTGATTTCTTCCGCGGAACACAGAAATAAAATATTTAGTAGAACGCTGGTCAGTGTTACTTTTATTATCATTGAGATACAATCATTTGTTAATATTTAGAATTAAATCTTATTTAAAGCATATTTTCTGTTTCCATTTTAATTTTGGTTTTGTTTTAATTTAGTTAGCATCAAGTTAAGCTAAATAAAAATGAGAAATGTTAAAAAGCTAAAATAAAATGTTTTTTTTTTATTATTTTTAAACCAAACACTGATACATTTCTCAGACTATCTTCTTTCGTGTTCCACATAAGAAAGAACTGACATGAGGGTGAGATAAAATGTTCATTTTTGGGTGAACTGCACCATTAATTTTCTATTTTGTCTCTCTTTGTCCGTTTGCTGAAGAACAGCAGAAGTGTATCAATAAAAGAGCCGTTTTTTGCCTTTTCTATTGCGTGGTGGCCCTAAACGCCCTGCGGCCAGCGAACTGAAGGGAATTGTTTCCTCAGGCGGCCCCTGGAGGAGCCCTGACTCTGCACCACAGATAAACGCTCTGCTCCAGGAGCCGCTGCTTGAAAACACGCCAAAACCCAAGGAACTGTATGAAGCCAGTGAGGAACTTCTCCAAAGCAAAGCAGCGTTCATGGAAAGACCACATCATGCACTCGAGTCTTCAGTCTTCTCTCCAGTGCGTCTGTTATTCGGATATTAAAGCTGCGCTGGAACAGCAGAATGGGATGTGTTCTTTGAAGCTTATCTTGGTTTGGTTTGCAGGTTTTCTTAGACTCACAGAAGCAGCTATTAGTGATCTGAGAGCATCATTACAATCACAGAGCATCATGTCTTTCCGAGATCATTCGCCACAAATGAATTCAAACCAGAAATAATGAGCCCTGCATGTCAATTAACAAAATAAAAGAAAGAAAACATGAATATTTACAGAGTTAAGAAAGCACGGCGTATCGGAGCAGCAGGCCCTTCTCATTGTTTTCTGTTACCCAGATCAGATTTGGAAACACTGGTACACATCCCACAGGACAAACATCTCTGCCCTCGCTGTCGGATATAATAGGCCAAACACTGAGCCTTTGTTTGCCGCTCGTTCCAGGATGGGGATATTTGCATCTTTCTAACATCAAACACAATGCATGTCAAAGTGCTAATTACAGGAATCTACACAGGTACACAACCTTCAGCTGGGAAACTTTTCAAATCAAGAGCAAGTCATCGATGTACAGAACAAGATACACAAGTTACTATTAAGCCCACAACGCACCTGGATTTTTACGTGCACAGTGTGCAAGATGTAAATTTCATCATCATCAGCACAACACGCAGACCGAGTTTTCACACATGCAATTAGGTGATCCATGAGGCGGCGACTGCTTGTTGTTTCATAGTCAAAAAAGAGACGGGACAACAACAAACTACAGAAGACCAGAACAACAGCGACAGACGGCCGGGTTGATGAACGCTTGTGAGAGATTCACACAACTCTAGATTAAACAAACACAAAAACTGTTGTATTGCTCCTACACTGCAAAACCATAAATACATAAATATATAAATAGATAAATAAGTAAAATAAAAAAGCTTAAAATAAATGAATAAACGAATAAAAGTTTATAAAGGTACAAAACAGATTTTAGTCTTTCAGCAGGTTGGTAACATTTACATTGATAACATTTTATCAGTTAAATAAATATTTACATTTACATTACATTTAGTCATTTAGCAGATGCTTTTATCCAGCGACTTACAAATGAGGACAATGGAAGCATATCATATATAAATATGAGGGTTTTTTTTATTTACGTCGAATCCGTAAAACCTAAAATATCACTAATGTATTTGTACAGTAAAGTTCTGGCAACTACTACCCCCATTCATTCATTCATTCATTCATTATTTTTTTACAGTGTAACTTCTGCAGAGAAATAGCACAGATACTGGAAAAAACGTTTGGTAACACTTGAAACCTTTATATATGATGCATTATAAAGGTATTCATAAAGTACGCTGTAAAGCATTATATATTTTCATAAATAATTATAACCACATTTAAGATGCATTTTAATATTTTCAGATTGCTTGTTACAACTGAAACTGGTTGCCACGTGCTTTAATGCATCATACTTTCTAAAGGTGCAACAGTGAATACATAAATGCATGTAATATGTATCATAACTGTGGTTACAATTATTCACGAGATCATACAGTGCATTATAAGCTGCATAATTAGTGCAGAAAAAAAATACTTTTGTAATGCATTATACATAGAGGCTTTAAGTAAAGCATTACTGAACTTGCTGCTGTATTTGCACACGCCATAAAGTGAAATACAAGCCTGTGCATTCAACTGTACACATTTGCTCGATGCTAAAAACTACACTTTTGGCTTTAGTGTACAGCTGCACTTCTGCGGTCTTAAAAATGAAAAGATTTTACAGTCTGATATCATTGGAGAACCTTTTCATGTTCCTACAGTTCTTTAGAAAACCATATGAATATACTGTTGCAAAAAAAAACAGCTTTGACACTAAAACGAAAAAGGAAAGAAAAGGATCTGTTAAGGCTTCTCTGCCAAGCAGCCAAGAACCACTGGAGATCCTTTGGTTTTACCAATTTTTCTCCAGAGAAGTATTTTGGTATCAGAATAGACGTGTGAACCTGATAGTGACATCTCCACAGCAGACGACAGAGAGCAGCTGTTTTCTCTAAAAACAAAGCCAGACTGTTGAGCTGAACGTCTAAATGAAGCGTTTGCTCCTGTAGATCAGATGCTCTTCCTCAGTGTGTGCAGGAGCACAACTCCATGCCAAATCCTGTTTAGTGCTGCGGGAGAGAGAGAATACAGATCTGACTCCAGGGGACAGCCGTATCTGCTGCAGCACAGCAGGCCTGCTCTCTCTCTCTCTCTCTCTCTCTCTCGCTTCTCATCAGACGCCCAGTGCACTCGGGGAAGAAAGTTGCATTTAAAATGCAAGTATATCACATCAAATTGAATTAAGTTTGTGCTTCATTTGTATTGCAGATAGGAGATAAGTATAGCAGGTTGGGGCTGGAGAGACGACACGGCTGGCTAATCCCATAGGCGCTGACATGCTAGCATTCCCATGAGCCTCCACTGCAATAGAGAAACGGATGAGGGGCTTCAGGTGCAGCGCGTGTGAAATACACACATCTGTAACGTGATTAAACACACATCCGAGGAACAGGCATGCTGTAAAAACGAGTTTCAGCTTCAATATGAGTTAAACTGTATAATGACATTTACCACAGAAAATCATTTCCATTTTTTTCTAGCTTTTTCTTTCAATGGCTTGAACAAACCTAAATATTGACCATTTTGTGAAAACAATACCACAACTGTTTTCAAATGTTTCTTGAGCAGCAAATCAGCATATTAGAATGATTTCTGAAGATTATGTGACACTGAAGACTGGAGTAATGATGCTGAAAATACAGCTGCGCATCACATAAATATATTACAGTTTAACAGATATTCACATAGAAAACAGCTGTTCTAAATTGTAATAATATTTCTCAATATTACAGTTTTTACTGTATTTCTGATCAAAATAACGCAGCCTTGGCGAGCAGAAGAGACTTTTTTCAAAAATAAATAAATTAATCTTACCAATCTCAAATATTTGCGAATTAGCTAGTAAATTTCACAATAAATAAATAAATAAATAAATAATTTTGCTTAGCATTGAATTAAACATTAAACTTTTAAGTAGAACGTCTGAAATAGTATTTATTATTATTATTATTTTTTTTTTTTAAAGCTTACTCCAATAATCCGTTTTATTTACAACTTTTTTTTTACAGTAAATCTGGGATGTTTTTGGTTTAAAAAAGTGTTTAAATGAATAACTGGGGGGGGGTCTATGTCTAACAAACCAAGTTGTACCACAACTTAGCATTTTAAACATAAAATAAAATAAAATAAAATAAAATAAAATACAAAATAAATAAATACATAAACAAATAAAAACATGAATGAATGAATGAAACAGGAGAAAAAAAACTAGCAATCAAGCAATTTTCACTCAGTAATTGATAGTAAATTTCACAAATAATTGCAAAAAAATAAAGGTAAGTAATACTGAATTAAATGTGGGATTTTGACTGAAAAACTATAATCTTTTTTTCTTTGCAAATTCATAATCATAATTATTTACAGTGTATCTGTAATCAAATAAATGCAGTCTTGGTGAGCATATAAGAGACTCCATTAATCATTGTGCTAAAAATCAATGTGTTAACAAGTGTTTAAACATAAATATACATATTGCAAACAGATTAAAAACATACATTTTTTGTGGGTCTACGTCCAACAAAGCAACTAATCTGTGCACCATTGCACAATAACACACACTGGAGATGTGACACTGAATGTAGTTCATCTGCCAATAGAGAGCAGACTCAGAACAGAGGGAATCTTCTGCACAGAGAGCTTCTTCTCTCGCACAGAGAGCTACGCAGGAATCAGAGCGAATAAATGAAGGCTTTACCAGATAAACATGTATTTACTGCTGCTGTGCTTGAATGCAATCTCTCAAAGATGCTAATGCTGTGATCTAGCAGCAGACAAATCCACCCAAATCCTGGAGGAGTCTTAATAAAACTGTCTAAATTCAGCCAGATAAAGACCTCCGCAGCCATCAGCGCCATAAATAAAGCCAGCGATTGCATTTTAAGGTGAAAAATATCACAGAGCCAAGTGGAACATATTTAAAGCGCTCTGTGCACTTCCTGTGGAGAGATTAGGCTCCTCTCGGTTTAAAGATAATCAATTGCTCTTGATGCATCGGCGCGGGCCGCGAGTCTGCTGTAATGGACTCTAATAAATACCAGAGATGTGGCATGTGTTGAACGCCATTAATCTACATGTTCTGGAAATGTAACGCATTGTCAAAGCACGGCTCGCACATATTCCATCACACATCCAATTGGCTTTGCCCAGCTCTACAATTCATTTGCGGTGTAATGCGCCCAATAAAAATGTATTCGGACTGCTCTATTGATTGTGAAATAGCGTAATCTCCAGCAAAGGAAAGAGATGAATATCCCCATTTTCTCCACCAATATAGTTTTACCACAACCTCAAATAAGTCACGAGGCCTAGGAAATCGTTTTCCTCTGCTTCTCCTTCAAGCTGTTTCTTCCATCTGAGTTATAGCTAAATAACTAAACACAATCCAGTACCACAATATCATGTGTTTCTTCCTGAAAAACTGTAGCAGAACATTTACACATTTACACTGCTACGATACAGAAATGACCAAAAACATGTGGTCCGCACAATTTGTGCGCTACATTTATTTATTTATTTTGTGAGGAAATTCATAAGGACTGAAAGTTATTCGCTGGTAATCTTCTTTTAAGCTCATTTACTGTATGTTCACATATATGACCCTGGACCACAAAACCAGTCATAAGGGTCAATTCGCACCAGGTTTGATATTTATTGATGTCATTTGAGACCATGTTGTCAGATTTCAATATGTGCATATTTAAATCACACTTATGGCATTTGAGACCTGATTTTTGTATTTTTTTTGTTCACTGATAAAAATTATTTTGTGGTGAAGTAAATACTACTGAAAAAAATAAATGTAATTTCTACATTAAATAATTTAGTTCAGGCAAGAATAAAAAAAAAAAAAAAGAGAGTACATTCAATATTAGTACTCAATTTAAACGTGTAGAAATTGAAGTTTGAACATAAGTATTTACTTGGAATTGTTTGTTATGTTTACAAGGATTATCAAAGTTATAATCCCGTTGTTCCCATCATGCACTGGGGCATGACTAATTAATAATGTTACATTTTTCATTGTTTTCTAGCTCTATTTACACTGTTTTATGGTTGCTTTTGTTGTTAGGTTTTGTAACTTGCTGTTTTGTGACATTAACACTCACCGATTAATACTCAAACACTTTCCACTGATTGTTATCGTCATTATGTAGTGTGTACCAAGTATTGAGGTCTCTGTGTTCATTAGATTAATAACTATAATGAGTAAACAAAAGGATAACAAGCCATCTTGCTTACACGCTTTAATAGCATGTTTTTTATTTTTTCAATGCTACATTGTTTGAGAAAAGTTTACAAATCATGACTGAGTGAAATATACTTGAGTATTGCAGAGTAAACTTAAAATAATTAAGTAGATATTTCTCAGTAAGCTCTAATTGGCCACGTTAAATTTACATATTTCCTTTGCTAATGTTACATAACTTAGTTAAGTAGATTCTACTTAATTCCTTACTTAAATTTGACTTAAAATATATGTGTGCAAAAACTTGCAAAAGAAAAATTAAGTAAATTTTACTTCTTATTTTTTTCAGTGTTCTTCACACAGTGCATCATATGAGTTCAGAAGACTTGAAATATATAAAGTATACTGTAAGTTGCATGAGCCAAGTTTTTGGTAGTAGCTATAGGGAATGATCTCTCAAAGTTATGAACAAACTTTCTTCCAGTAACGTTCAATCAACGTTATATGGTTTTTAATAATATTTCAATAATGTTTGCAAAATGGATATAAAACTGAATCGGTGCTTAAAAACGTCTCAGCATTAGGAATTACACACACTGTGTCTAAAATCATCCCTTTCCTGAGTATTGTGCTCTGTAAATGACTATCTGTAAGCACAAAGCACCTCAAACAAGGTGACTGTCTCTCTCCTGCAGACGTGCAGAAGGGAATCATGGGATAGCGATTCATTAGTGCTCAACTGCATTATCTGCAGCCATCTAGTGTCTGTTTCGTGCTCTAGACTGCAGAACTGAGAGATCCCACACATGATCTCTACTGAAGAACAGCACAGGACAGTGCATGCATCATAGCCATCATTTTCATTTAGTTATAACAGATGTGAAGTCCCTGTTTTTTTTAAACTTTTTTTTATTATTACTTAAATTATTTTCATCAGGTTTTTTTTTTCTTTTTTTTTTTTTCTCAGATTCATCGTGAGTTGAAGGTACACTACCACACAATAGTTTGAGGCCAAGAAGAATTTTAAAGAAATTAATAATTTTATTCATCAAGGATGCATTAAATTGTTCAAAAGTGACAGTAAAGACATGTATAATGTTCCAAAATATTTATATTTCAAAGAAATGCTGTTCTTCTGAACTTTCTATTCATCTGTGAATCCTGAAAAATAAAATGCATCACAGTTTCCACAAAAATATTGTGCAGCACTGTTTTCAGCATTGATAATAATCAGAAATGTTTCTTGAGCAGCAAATCAGCATATTATACTGATTTCTGAAGATCATGTGACACTGAAGACTGCAGTAATGATGCTGAAAATACAGCTTTGATCACAGAAATAAATTACAGTTTAACAGATATTCACATAGAAAACAGCTGTTTTAAATTGCAATATTATTTACAGTTTTTACTGTATTTTTGATATAATAAATGTAGCTTTGGAGAGCAGAAAAAACGTGCCGAGCCCAAACACTGGTGTATGTTACTGTCAGTAATCAGTGTAGATGATGTGTTGTTGAGCTGTCAACACGCAGCACCTCAGATTCACCAAAGATTTCTTACATTTCTTCAGCTGCTAAAACAAAAATGTTCCTGATGTTACATTATGAGTTCTTCATATTGGCTTCTAGGTTCTTTAAAGCACCCGCACACAGACTTATGTCAACATTTAGCTTCAAAGCAACACAAAGGTGTGCAAACTATGACATGAAGACTCAAAATCCACACAATGAAGACTTACAAGTCACGTCCTACTCATGTGAGGTCTTAGGCACTGCGTCTGTGTCTCAGTCTTTCTCACACTCGTTCAAAGGTAAATCAAATATATTGCGGTTATATTGAGCTGAGTCACGAGCCACATATATCAGTGTGTCGGTGAACATAGATAAGGTTCAATCAGGTCACACAGCTTTATTCTCACCGTTTGATCAATTATTTTCGTTCGATGTGGGAGGCGCGTCATAACAGACGTTTAGCAGCTTCACAAGACACACTTATCCATATTGATTCAAGACGTAAGGAAGCGAATGAAAAACTAATTAAAAGAAAATATGTGCTAACCCGAGGAGCGTCTGGGGTTTTACTGTACACACAGAGTCCTGCCAGATATCTGTAAACTAATTCTGTTGTGTTTCAATCACTGAGTCCAGAGCGGGGTTACGCAAACATGACGTACCGCGCGAGGTGTTCGACCTGAACGCATCTCACACACGTTCGCACTTTCATTTTCTCTAAGCCCAGGATCAATGCTAGATGTGAAACTGCTGTTGGTTGCTGGAGGTCAGAGGTCATTCACAAACGTGAGCTCATCACAGTCACAAACAAAATCCTCCAGACTCCTGCATCTGGCCCTGCTTATGACTGTCCTTATTAAACGTGGCTCGAAGGTTACTAAACTCTCTTCTCATTCAGTTGTTTTCAAAAGAGTGAAACTACCCAGATAACAAAAATATGCTGTAAGAATGGGGTTGTTATAGTTAACTAAAACTAAAATTAAAACTCGTTACTTAAAAAAAAAAAAAAAAAAAAAATATACATATATATATACTTTTTTCTCAACATTTCTCATTTTAATTTAGTTGAACTTGATGTACTAAAATAACTAAAAATAAAACTGAAATAAAAATGTATATATATAAAAAAAAAACATTACACTTACAAAAACAACCAACAAAATTACTAAAACTTTAACTAAAATTAAAATGGAAATAGAAAATGTAAAAATAAAAACTAACCAAAACATTGATAAAAAAACAAAAACAAACTAGAGTAGTATCACAATCAAAGTAACACTGGTTTAAAAATGGGAAAGTTACTTTCAAATGTTCTCGGAACGTAATTTAATGCAACATTTAATGTAATGAGAATGTAACATTTAAAAAAAAAAAAAAAACTTTACATGACATTTCAGAAAACACTGTATGAATTGTTGTTGTGCTAACGTTTTGAGAACATTATGAAATACTTTTAATGAACGTTCTATTAATGTTACTGGAATAACTTTTGTTCATAACTTTAAGAGAATCTTGCCAGTGTCCTGTTTAGCTGGATTTATGCATGGAACATTAGAAAATATGCTTCGGGTAGCATGCGTGTGTGAAAAAAATATTTCAGTATAATATACACTGTATAGATATATTGTATATACTGTATGTCTATGATTTTACACAGTGGCTCCCCAAAAAGTATTTGAACACTTAAGCAACACTTAGAAATGCCTGAATGTCATTGCATCAAGTGTCATTAATTCTAAAGAAAAATCTGAAGATTGTAAATAAACTTTTGACGTGTTAGAACAATAGTTGTAGTGTTGAAGCTGAAGTGTTGTGTGTTTGTGGTTAGTGGATGATGTTGATGTTAATGTGATGCACCTGTGGTTACACCTGCGAGGAAATATGTATCATGTGACACTGGTGTCTGTTTTCATACAAATAAAGAGCCAAATCCGAATTCTGATGTCTGCCACACACACGGCAAATCATTAGAGGCAGAAAATCGTGCACTTATTTGATTTCAGGGGGGCTTTACTCAAACACCGTGAGTCTCACTGGATGTTTTCATAACCTCTGACAGGAAATGAGAGAGACCACCTCAAACCTCAGAGTCTCGTTCCTGAGAATTAAGAAGGAAACAGGTAAATATGTCAGAAGAGCCTGGAGAATGTAATTGTATCACAAACTTGCACGAGTTATTAAATTGCAATGAAAAATCATAATGTTTCCTATTATTTTAAAATAAGAGTACTGACGTTTCATAATAAATCTTGCAAGAGTTACATCTGTGCACTGCAAGTGCAAAGTGTTTCTTTCTTCTTTTTTTTTTCAGGTAACATAAAAAAAATGGTTACCTAAAAAGACCACATTCACTGCAGTACAGAGCAATGCATATTTCACCATTTTAAATTTGCATTGTCATAAAAAGCACAAGAGGACAGTCATATTGCATTATGAGTGAGAGTCAAAGGTCAAAACCCTGGCGCTTTGTTGAATGTTTAAACATATTTCTTTAAGATCTGTCTGATGCTCAGCAGCACATGGAAACTCAATGCTTCCTCATTTTGTGTTGCGTTGTAATTTGCATGGACAGAATCTGAACGCGTGCATCGTTTACATCCAGACGACATTCGGAAGTTCAGTTCAACGCTTCAAATCCCGCTCTGTCTTTTTCTCTCTCCGTCCCACGGTTCCTCATTGCTGCGGGCACTAGAGAAGCAGAATGTATATTTTATGAGGAAAAGATTGTCTAACTGGTGGGTCAAGATTGACTAGAGTGATTGGCAGACGCTGTTTAGCATATTGAGCTTTTGTTGTGCGTGCTGTAGCAATAAATAAGGCCTCAGTTAGCCGTCGTTTGCAGTCCTATCACAGCTCTCGGCCCTATTCAGTGGAGATAAATGTGATTTAAATTAATAGCCAGTCCTAAATAACTCCTCAGATGGTAAACGATGCATTTATCAGATACAGACAGCCAATGTCCCTTGATTCATGGGCCCCTTACAACATGAAGGGAGCCTACAAAAATTGTTATTACTTTTTAATAAAGTGTAGCAGCCGCTCGTCAGTCATTTATCAGAGGAGCTCAGTCAGATGACGGCGTTTTCCCGCGCAGTGGAGGGGCAGACACATGAAATATGGCTCTGTGCATAAAACATCAGCGCTGAGGGAAGAATCATCTTCAGCTTCACTGGGAGGACTTCAGATGGCTGAAACTACTAGAACGGTCACCTTTGAAGATTAAACACATTTATGGCATTTATTTAGATAATTAGCTTTGCTAAAAAAAACAACAACAAAAAAACACTCACTACACTGTAAAAAGTCAAAATGTGCTAGTGTTTCCACCTGATATGAGCATGACCTTCACTGGTGTAATTCAGTCATATTAAATCATTTTGTGGCTTGAATAAAGCTAATTTAAATATTACCACATGAGGAACTTTTTTTAAGTTCAGAAACAAGATTTTTACAGTGTGCATCAAGTGGAAGCATGTTTTGACCAAAACAAGGTTACAGTAATGGTGCATTCAGGTTCTCCTGGGAACATTCACATCTACATTTATGCATTTGGCAGATGCTTTTATCCAAAGCGACTTTACCAGCTCATGCGTTCCCTGAATTGACCTATCGGTAAGCCCCTCCCCTCGAACGCAGATGAGCCAATGGGAGTGGAGTATCAGTTGCACGGGGAGCGGAACTCGGACACCTGTAGGTTTCAGCGCCATAGAGAAACATTGGAAGATACGAAGCTCGCATCGGTTTGATGGTGTTTATGCAACAAAAATGGAAAAACGATGTGCCTGGGGTACTTGTAACACTGATTCCAGGTATCCTGAGAGGATAGGCAATAGAATTAATTTGATTCTATTTCCTAAACCCAAACAAAACAGAGCAAAATATCCCTAAGCATTCAACCCCAATCCCAATGAAGATTATTTGGAAAATGTGCATTGGGTGTGCTCTACCATTTTTTTTTTTACATTTGTGAAAATGCTGTAAACTGAATTATACAACAGTTATAATCAGCCATGCTGATATAGAGCCGGTATCGCTCTCGTACTCGAGTGATATTGCTCATTTATACAACAGTTCATTCAAATTACATTGTAATTGTACAATACTATGATATTTTGTACATGCAACTTACATTTTTACATGCAAACAGGTTTATTGTGAATGAAAAAAAAAAATCATTGATACAGACGCTGCATCCATTGCATCAGACATGTTTTCTCAACGATGTCCCCAACTGCTTGAATGCACCATTAGCACAGTGATTAGTTGGTTATACAGTAAAAAAAATGGCAAGATCCAAGTTAACTGGATTTATTCAAGTAATATCATTGAATCTACCTAAATGCATTAATTTATACCAACAAAACTAAATTTTATTGGTTAAATGAGGAAGAAATAGCCCTTCAAGTAACAATTGCAGGTCATCACTTTTTACAGTCAATGAATCAAGTATATGCATTCATGCATTAAGAAAACGTATATGCATTCAGCAGCTACGCAATCACACAGGGGAAACAGACATCAGTCACGCGGCCGGTGATTAAGCGCTCGCCTTGACCTTGTTCCTCTGATGGAAATAAACAGATCAACCTCCTAATTTCTCCAACAAATAAGTGTGAGCCCTTTAATTTCAGCGGCCGACAAACAAGGGGCGCGAGGAGCTTTCCTCCCCTGTGTATCGGCGCGCCGTTAAGCCTCTCGCGCAGGTAACAGTCAATCCATTAACCTTTGCTTTTAGCTCAGGCTTCAGGTCGCTGCACCCCCACCTGCCGCAGCTTTTAATGCATTTTTCTTAATAGTTGTTCGCCCGTGAATGAAAAGGGCAACTTGCCTCCTCTTGACATTGACTCTGCCACAGTCATAATAAGGTTTCTCTCTTTCTTATATCATCAACGGTAACCCATCGCCGCCGCGTCCGTGCCTGTCTGCAGTCATTTCAGAGAGGTAATATGAAAGGGCTTTTGAAGGCAGGGGTCATGTTAAATTGTAACGCAAATGTTATTCCTCAATTATCCAACTGGGGTAAATGTCAACTGCTTGAGGGGGAAGATCTCTCCGGTTTTCCGTTCGTGAGTCTGTCTGTGTGTGTGGTTTTTAATTGCGTGCCCGTACGTCTCCCGGGGGCCAGAGGAGTCAGGTGAGCACTTCCCGCAAAAGACTCGCTCTTTGTTGTATCGGTTTGGGGTCCTCCGCGCAACGATAACACAACAAACCGCAGCTCTTGGCGTCGGGGTGGACGTGTCTGATTTTAAGCACGCAGACGCATTCCTGTGATAGCTGGAACTCACTGCTGTAGTGAGTTTAATGAAAAAGCCCCGGGATGATTGGCAGCTGAATGGCTTAACTAACAAAAGAGGGCAGTTGGGATGGGAGGTCAGGAGTGAAGGGGAGCGCTCTGGGATTTCTCCTCAGGCCACTGGATATTACCCGTCCACTACATTTATATTTGCAATAACAAATTGACTTGAATTGGGCTAAGTGGAGATCAGGACCCGGTGTGGACAGACCGAGAAAGCAGGGCTGGAGCCGGAAACAAAAAACACACACGCCATTAAACAGAGCGAGCGAGTGGCGTGATGCCACTAAACTAGAGTGCTTCCATTAGCTTACATTATTAACTAGCTACCGTTATTATCATCTTCTTTATCAGTTATAACAGGAGTGAACTAGTTACCTTAATCACACTGGTTGCAAACAGTGTGTGACTCATTCAGTGACTTTTGGGCGAGTCCATATTTTAGGGAAAGAAAGGGAAGAATCTGAAAGTAAACAAAGGATAAGGATAAGTATAAATATATATAAAAAAAGACTAAAGCACATACATACAACTACTTTAAATAGTTTATAACTAATTATGATATTATACTTAAATTTATGAATGCTCTATATTTGGATGTCAATCATTATCTTTGGTTTTGATTGGTTGCAAACAGTGTTTGACTCATATAATGACTTTCAAGCAAGTCCATATTTTTAAAAGTAGTTATTTTTTGTGATTTTTGGAACAGAATCAGTCCCACGAATCTGGAAGTGAACATGAATTGTCATTTGTTTACTATTTAAAATCCATGTTATGGCATATTTCAGACTGAAACTGTATATTCTAAGAAAAAGGAAACAAAAGGAATTTTGTCCATTGGGAATTGATAATTGTTGTGAAAGGCGGAGTGAAGTCAGCTAGTATGCATAAATAGCTGTTTAACCACTGGTTAATGATTTCCAGTAGGCTAAAATGACAATGACAGTAGAAAAGGAAAGACTGCTGTTTCAGAAAACAGCAGTCGTTACAGATGAAAGACAAATCATTCACAATGAGACAAGGGATGTCCAGTTTTTAATTAATGTAAATTTAAATACTAAATAATGTCCCATTGCTGTGGTTATCTTTTTAGGCGACCATCGCTGCTTCTGATAAACTGTACATGAAAAGAGTAGTATGTCTGAATCCACAGTATTCATAACACAATAGGCGAGGTGTTGTGGTGAGATTCTGAAGTGTGCATCTAATCGACACTTTACTATCCCATGAGGCCACAGGAGAGGATTCGTGAACACAACAGACAGTGACAACATGTGCATGTAGTGCATGCAAACTTCATTCATACTACAGACTTTCATACTATATAGAGCATACTTTTTTTACAGTCACAGAGTAAGTAAAAAAAAACAAAAAAATACGTAATACCTACTAGATTATATGTGATATCGGACACAGCTCATGACTTCTGTTTATTAGCACCTATTTGGTCACAATTGAAAATATAGAGTCGGCCCAACTGAAATTATGTTGCATATATGTTAAAGGAAAATACTTATTTTTATTTATTTGGAAGAGTTTGTGTCCACATCTTAACAGTAGTAACCGGACCCCCCAAATACTCCCGTAACAGGCATCTGGTGTATAAATCAGTGTGCTGGGCTGATAAAAGGCCTACGCGCCTGAATGAGACACTGTCCTTTACAATATGAGCTGTTTTATGACAGAGGTCAGACTCCGAGGGAGCAGCCGCTCTCAGTCTTTGTATCGCTTTCAATCTCAACATGACAGATGGAGACTGCTGTCTATTGTCATGTGCTTCTGTTGAAACTCATCTAATAAAAGAACAATCGCTGAAAAATCTGATCCCTTTGCCAAATTAGAATATAATTTGAATGCTTTAGACACATTATAGCCTTTTATATATGAATGAGCATCAATTAGGGAAGGTTTCTGGAAGATTCTGCCCAGTGTTATAATTGTAACTTACTAAAACTAAAACTATTACAAATATTTTTTCTTAATTGCAAAAAAGGCGAAAAAAAAGGCTCAAAATTTAATTGTCATTAGTTTAAGTACTAAAATTAAAATGACTAAAACTAAAACTGAAATAAAAATAAAAGATTAATATAAATATATAAAAAATGAATACATGAAAAAGGCTGAAAAAATACAATGCAAATTAGAAATGTTTTCATTTGAAACTAACTGAAATAAAACAAGTTTAAAATGCTAAAACTTAAACTGAAATAAAAATAAAAGATGAATATAAATATAAAAATGAATAAATGACAAATGCACATAAAATGACCAAAACTAAAATAAAATGTTAATTTAAAAACAATTTATAGAAATAAAACCAACACACACACACACACACATTTGAATATTTGAACTAATAAAATGAAATAAAAAATAAAATAAATTAACTAAAAGACAGTTAAAAAGACAGTTACATACATATATCATTATAACATTTCAATATAACATAATAAACTCAGAAAGCTTATGCTACGTTACAAAATCTTAATTTATGTCCATATATAGAGTATATTTTATGCATGCTCTAAATTTGGAAGTCAATCGTTATCATGACTTTGATGACTATATTAAGGAATTAATTACGTTTATTAGGCCTGATTATTAATATTGATATAATCTAGTTATCAGAAGCGCAGCTGAATGGTTATTTTCATTAACTCACACACAAAAGCCATGCTCCAATAGAGTCTTACAGGCGCAGATCTGTTATTATTCCACACTGTTGTTGTTATCAGGCGCGGCGCTCCAGCCATTGTCTGCTCCGTCTCCATGGATACGGCCGATGCTATCTGCTTATCACTGTAATAAAACTAAAGTGCTGGGCAGGAAATTGAAAATGTAGCTGGACAGGAAATAACTGTGCTCTGTCATAATCTACGGCCCAGAACATATGTTCATCCGCGTGTTGTCACTCTATCTGATGCCGCCCGCGTTGTGGTCAGCCGTTTCTCCTTCCTCATGCTGCTTTTTCAGACTGCTGTCTGCTGGGTCAGCGCTGTCAAAGATGCCCCCTTCATAGGGAGCATGTGTGACGATTGCATCACGTCCTGTGTATCAAGATGCCTTCCTCTGGATGGTTTTGGGAGGCAGAGTACACTGTAAAAAATGACCGTGAATTTAACTGTAAAAGACTGTAAAAATGCTACAGTAAAAGCCTGTTAAATGGTTAACTGTAAATTCCCCTACTATATACGGTGAAAAACTGTATTGGACATTACCTTGATATATTGGCGGTTGGTTGGTTGGTTGAAAGAAGTAGAGAGATGTCAATTTTTGGCATTTCTTTATAATTCCACTTGTACAAACCTTGTAGTCTTTCAGTGTTTGCTCATTTATCTGTAAAGCTCACTGGAAACGGTTCTGGAGCATTAGATGTGCTAGAACTTGAAAATGGTCTGAAATGGGCTGGACAGAGAGAATGATGATGGAAGTGTGTGAAAGTAAGCAGTCGAGTCTCTGATTGAAGCGGCGTGTGATCATTTACAGCTCATTTGCATATAAGGGGGCGGAGCCATGAGAGGTGTTGGTGACACATTGCCGCCCTCTGTCTGAAAACCAAGAAATCTCCTCTCAGTCTCTCCCGTTCTTCTTCACAACTGATGCTATTTACCACAAAAGGAACAATAGCATTACAGCAGGGTTCATATGATTAGAGAATCTGGAAACGCTTCATTGTAAGGACCGATTCTCACTATTAAGTAGTTGCTTATTAGCATGAATATTACTGTTTATTAGTACTTATAAAGCACATATCAATGCCTTATTCTGCATGACCGTATTTTAGATCCCTTAATCCTTAAACCCAATACCTAGACTTAACAGCTAGCTTACTAACTATTAATAAGCAGCTAATTAGGAGTTTAGTGAGGCAAAAGTCATAGTTAACAGTGAGAATTGCTCCCTAAAATCCTATTAAATCCATTTTTTTTTATAAATCTATCTATCTATCTATCTATCTATCTATATATATATATATATATATATAATCTTTCTCTTTTACTTACACTGGCACTGTTGCTTTAGCAATTCAGACTGTACGAACTACTAAAATCTTTCATCTTTCTTTAATACAAAGGCCTTCATGTAAGCCATTTATCTAAAAAAAAAAAAAACTACGTATTTTACATTTGACCATTTTTACATATGCCCAAATATTTTTACCAGGTCATTTTTGAATATATACATTCAAATCTGAATTTTGTGCCATGAGAAATCCTTCAGATCCTCTGCTGTGAAACGTCAACACACACGGGTCTCAAGGCTAGAATATGACTCCTGTGCGGTCAGCGAGTATGACTTCATTCTGCATTAATATGGACATCGGACAAGTTCTTCTCTTTCATCTCATTTTCAATCCATACAAACTTCAGCCATTATTAGCTTCTCCAAAGGCCTTTTCCTCTGTGTCTGCCTTTCGCCTTCTAGCTTGTAATTGGCTTTCAGTATCTGAGGAAATGTAAGAGAGAGAAGAAAGTGGCAGGGAAAGAGAGAATGTCTCATTTGCATTAACTTCATTACCGCTCTCTTAGAGTTATATTTAAACAAGTCCCAGCCAGCGCACACACGAGCGTTTCTGAGAGGGGCCGCTAGCCCTCGGCTCCCTCTTCTAATTGATGTAAATGAAAAAAAAACACGGTGAGCTCAGGAGCTTTGACCTTGTTATATGGGGTGACTAACCCCAATTAATCAAAGATTCTTTCTAGATGCTTCAAGCTAATAAATAGCAGGGCGAATCAAAAGTCCTGTGGTTACTGGCTCTGGAATGATTACGCGAGCGGATGAGATTAAAGAGCGCTGGAGATGAGGAGAGCTCTTCTGATCCAATCTGCCTGATGAGGCTGTTTATAGACCCAACGACTGAGAGAAAGACGTGAAGTCAAGAGGTTGAATGAAAAAAACCAACAACAACAAAAAAACAGATGCTGGCTTTTTTCAATCATTCTAATATGCTGATTTGCTGCTCAAGAAACATTTCTGATTATTAGCAATGTTGAAAACAGTCGTGCTGCACAATATTTGTGTGGAAACTGTGATGCATTTTATTTTTCAGGATTCACAGATGGATAGAATGTTTAAAAGAACAGCATTTAGTTCAAATAGAAATATTTTGGAACATGTCTTTATCATTGTTTAAGTCAATTTTGGTGTTTTTTTATATATTTATTATTTTTTTTTGTTCATAGATGTATGAAGTCAGTTCACACAGGTAATTGTTAAAATACATTGTCCACAGTTTGAACTTAAAATATATTTATTGTTTGTTTGTTTGTTGTGTGTGTGTGTGTCTTTGTTTTGTATTTCTTTGAAAATAAAATACTGAAATTTTCCTCAACTTATGCAGGTTATAAATAATTTGCTCTAACCCTGCTTCTCATGATAAAGCCACAGCTGGCTGATTCAGTGAATGGAAACCTACCAATCTCATGAACAAGGAGGACAAAACGACAATTCAAAAAGACGTGAAACATTAGTGGCCCAAGTACTGTGTAAAAAATTAATGAGCCCCCTCTATACAGTCTCCTCTTGTACTACAGCGCGATTAGCAGCACTTTTATTAGCGCGCAGCTCCACAACAGCAGCGGTGGAGGCGAGTCAGCGTCCGTCCTCACAGTCACAGGCCTCTACAGTCTCACATCAAAGTCATCGTGACACCGGCTTAGCTTACACCCATCCAATTAGCCAGAGAGATCGCACTGACCCCAAAAACACACTCCTGTGTAGGGACCCGAGAGTCACTTGATCTCAGGTAACACAAACACTCGCTCTGCTGCGTGAGGGAAAAAACAAAAGACCGAGGGAGGGCTGCAAAAGATGCATGGGTGGAGGAAACGACAAAAACATGTCAAGAGAGACATACAAGCCAGGTACAAAAGCAGAGACGCGGACTGTCTGGCCCGGTAATGAAATGAATTTGTCACCTCATTGTCGGTAACAATAGGCCTAACTGAAATGAACCTGTCCCTCGCATGCATCTGGCACATTAAGCATTCGCTAAGATATGCTGATTCTTACTCACGCTGAATTATTTAGCTGCTGCTCCTCTCTTACTAACAGGGACAAACACAAGACGGTGAGTGCTCACGCCGGTATCCATGTGCTGAAGATAAACAAATGAGACGGGCCGTCTTCATCATGATCGATCAGCAGCGCTCTGGACTCCACCAACGTCCCTGATTCTCAACACACCTGCGGTTTGTAATCATCCGTACAGTTTGGAATTTTAGTCAACAAGATTCCGAACACGATTTCAAAATGCAACACTGCAGCTTAGCAAGACACATTTCCTCTTTGAACCACTTTCATCAGTAGGTACAGTGTTGTTTCTTTAACATATATTTAACGTACTGTGTACTGACAACCTAAAAAAACCTAAATAACCTAAACAACCCAAAACCTAAATAAAATAAACCTAAATAAAATGCAGGTGGTAAAGAGAAAAGTACGTGAAGAATGTTCATCACAAGTAGCTTTTCCATAAGCTGAGGTCAATACTAACATATAGAAGGTGCAAAAATAAAATAAAATAAAATAATAAAAAATATTAACTTAATATCATGAGATGTTACAAAGCCTTAAATGTACATAACCCGTGACAAAAACTATTAAAAAACTCAATTATGTAAACAAAATACCATCAAATATGAGCTGTCACACACAGGATTTTGGGAATGTCAGCTTATGGTTTTTCACTGTAAATTATTAAGATGACATAAATATTCATCAGTTTTTTACTGTACAAAATTAGAATTAAAATTAGATTTATTTAGATGTATTACAGTGTTTCACCTTAAACAGTAAAGGAACTTACTGCTAACCAATTAACAGGTCTTTACTGTAGAATTTTTACAGTTAAAATTACAATATATTTTTACAGTGTATGTTGGCATGCATTACTTTTCCTCAATCCAAATTATTCCAATCTGATTTTACATTCTGAAAGTTCTGTTTATATGAACAGTAAACATAGTCATATCTGCATTCAGAACTGCAAAAATCCACCACAATAATGTCACCAGAGCTACTGCAAGTATAACTTTGTCATTTTTGCCTTGATAACATACCTAAAAAGAAGCTGAAGAGTCAGAAGAGCTTTTTTATTAAATTAGTATTTATTAAATTTTATCCTCCATCCAGTTCGTAAAAATAAACATACGCACATTTCTAAGATGTAATATGTATGTAAAAACATTGGAATCATGGCACTGCACATGTGTGCAAGGTATTTTTGAATCCAAATGAGGAAATTCAAGTGTTTACATGCTTAATTCTTTTCCTGTTAATCAGATTATTTCCAGTCTATACCACCCTATTTAATCCAATCAAAATTTAATTCGGAATGAGTTTATATAGGTCGGGGTGTTTACTTCGGCTTTCAGTCCGATTGAGTCATCAAACTGATTATTTGAGTGCATGTAAACACAGCTCTAGTCATGTGACCACAGTGAAGTGTATCAATACCAGGATGGATACAATGTTTCGTTTGATTTCAACTCTATAAATAAGTCATCTTGTCAAAGTGCATACATTACATTTCACATCCAGATCCAGCTGCACATTCACTGCTGTCATTCTGATAGACATGTTGGCATCACATCTGGCCAGTGAGCATCTTCTCATAGTATAAGAGATGCTCTTTCACCCAGCGCAATATGGTTGCTGGCATGGGCACCCGAGAGGCATCTCTGCTTGATGCACCTAGCTAAAGTGATGAGCCGTGCGCTGACAGTTGACATTTGGCTGGAGAATGGGCTTGGCATTCGTGAGATCCGCAACAAAGCAGACCTGGGAACGGCTCACCAAAGGACGCAACCATTCTCCACACAGCAGCCTTTTTTTGCAGTGGCCGGGTGCCAGCGTTCGCTCATTTAGCCCTTTCCGAAAACAGTTGCGCAGGACAACATGAAGCGCTGCTTCTTGGATGAGATTTTTTATTTTTTATTTTTTTCCTTCATCCAGAAGTTAATTCTCAGCAGCGCAGCAGAGCGAACACAGACGTCAGAGGAGGGTTATGCACAACAAATGCCACCGGATATTGTTTCTGACGTCTCGTGAAGTCGTCTCAATCCCGTATACAGTTCTGGGAGCACGGGGTCCAGCAGGGCTCCGCTCTGAGCCCGCTGAAATTTTAATAGGGACCCGGCTCACGAATGCAGGGCAGAGTGATGTTATCACCTTGGCATGTTTTATCACTGATCAAACATTAGTAGGCAGATGTTGTAAACTTGTAACTGTCTCATCAGCGACGCTCAGAAGCACGAGCACAGATGCTTCGTTCTGCATTACCTTTTCTGTGGGTTCTTCCCACGTTGTGGTTTTGTGACACATGCTACATGTCCTTAAGATCTGATCTGGACCAGCTATCATCTTGGTCTGAGAAGCATCCAGACTTAAATTCCAATAAAAATCTAGTGGCAATCGTCATTGTGCGCACATGCAGTGCATGTAAATATTCCTTCACGGATTCTTCTGTAGCAGCTGCATTTTAGTGCAAACCAAACATATTAAAATTGCATTTGCTCATTCATTATGTAAATAGCTTATGCTGCTGGCAGAGTTAATTGCATCCGACGTCGTTGTCTTCATCAGGCTG
>NW_015627548.1:180360-185898 GCF_001515625.1 Sinocyclocheilus rhinocerous
AAACATTTCTGATTATTATCAATGTTGAAAACAGTTGTGCTGCACAATATTTGTGTGGAAACTGTGATGCATTTTATTTTTCAGGATTCACAGATGGATAGAATGTTTAAAAGAACAGCATTTAGTTCAAATAGAAATATTTTGGAACATGTCTTTATCATTGTTTAAGTCAATTTTGGTGTTTTTTTATATATTTATTATTTTTTTTTGTTCATAGATGTATGAAGTCAGTTCACACAGGTAATTGTTAAAATACTTTGTCCACAGTTTGAACTTAAAATATATTTATTGTTTGTTTGTTTGTTGTGTGTGTGTGTGTCTTTGTTTTGTATTTCTTTGAAAATAAAGTACTGAAATTTTCCTCAACTTATGCAGGTTATAAATAATTTGCTCTAACCCTGCTTCTCATGATAAAGCCACAGCTGGCTGATTCAGTGAATGGAAACCTACCAATCTCACGGACAAGGAGGACAAAACGCCGATTCAAAAAGACGTGAAACATTAGCGGCCCAAGTACTGCGTGAAAAATTAATGACCCCCCTCTATACAGTCTCCACTTGTAATACAGCGCGATTAGCAGCACTTTTATTAGCGCGCAGCTCCACAACAGCAGCGGTGGAGGCGAGTCAGCGTCCGTCCTCACAGTCACAGGCCTCTACAGTCTCACATCAAAGTCATCGTGACACCGGCTTAGCTTACACCCATCCAATTAGCCAGAGAGATCGCACTGACCCCAAAAACACACTCCTGTGTAGGGACCCGAGAGTCACTTGATCTCAGGTAACACAAACACTCGCTCTGCTGCGTGAGGGAAAAAACAAAAGACCGAGGGAGGGCTGCAAAAGATGCATGGGTGGAGGAAACGACAAAAACATGTCAAGAGAGACATACAAGCCAGGTACAAAAGCAGAGACGCGGACTGTCTGGCCCGGTAATGAAATGAATTTGTCACCTCATTGTCGGTAACAATAGGCCTAACTGAAATGAACCTGTCCCTCGCATGCATCTGGCACATTAAGCATTCGCTAAGATATGCTGATTCTTACTCACGCTGAATTATTTAGCTGCTGCTCCTCTCTTACTAACAGGGACAAACACAAGACGGTGAGTGCTCACGCCGGTATCCATGTGCTGAAGATAAACAAATGAGACGGGCCGTCTTCATCATGATCGATCAGCAGCGCTCTGGACTCCACCAACGTCCCTGATTCTCAACACACCTGCGGTTTGTAATCATCCGTACAGTTTGGAATTTTAGTCAACAAGATTCCGAACACGATTTCAAAATGCAACACTGCAGCTTAGCAAGACACATTTCCTCTTTGAACCACTTTCATCAGTAGGTACAGTGTTGTTTCTTTAACATATATTTAACGTACTGTGTACTGACAACCTAAAAAAACCTAAATAACCTAAACAACCCAAAACCTAAATAAAATAAACCTAAATAAAATGCAGGTGGTAAAGAGAAAAGTACGTGAAGAATGTTCATCACAAGTAGCTTTTCCATAAGCTGAGGTCAATACTAACATATAGAAGGTGCAAAAATAAAATAAAATAAAATAATAAAAAATATTAACTTAATATCATGAGATGTTACAAAGCCTTAAATGTACATAACCCGTGACAAAAACTATTAAAAAACTCAATTATGTAAACAAAATACCATCAAATGTGAGCTGTCACACACAGGATTTTGGGAATGTCAGCTTATGGTTTTTCACTGTAAATTATTAAGATGACATAAATATTCATCAGTTTTTTACTGTACAAAATTAGAATTAAAATTAGATTTATTTAGATGTATTACAGTGTTTCACCTTAAACAGTAAAGGAACTTACTGCTAACCAATTAACAGGTCTTTACTGTAGAATTTTTACAGTTAAAATTACAATATATTTTTACAGTGTATGTTGGCATGCATTACTTTTCCTCAATCCAAATTATTCCAATCTGATTTTACATTCTGAAAGTTCTGTTTATATGAACAGTAAACATAGTCATATCTGCATTCAGAACTGCAAAAATCCACCACAATAATGTCACCAGAGCTACTGCAAGTATAACTTTGTCATTTTTGCCTTGATAACATACCTAAAAAGAAGCTGAAGAGTCAGAAGAGCTTTTTTATTAAATTAGTATTTATTAAATTTTATCCTCCATCCAGTTCGTAAAAATAAACATACGCACATTTCTAAGATGTAATATGTATGTAAAAACATTGGAATCATGGCACTGCACATGAGTGCTTGTCTCTGCTTGATGCACCTAGCTAAAGTGATGAGCCGTGCGCTGACAGTTGACATTTGGCTGGAGAATGGGCTTGGCATTCGTGAGATCCGCAACAAAGCAGACCTGGGAACGGCTCACCAAAGGACGCAACCATTCTCCACACAGCAGCCTTTTTTTGCAGTGGCCGGGTGCCAGCGTTCGCTCATTTAGCCCTTTCCGAAAACAGTTGCGCAGGACAACATGAAGCGCTGCTTCTTGGATGAGATTTTTTATTTTTTATTTTTTTCCTTCATCCAGAAGTTAATTCTCAGCAGCGCAGCAGAGCGAACACAGACGTCAGAGGAGGGTTATGCACAACAAATGCCACCGGATATTGTTTCTGACGTCTCGTGAAGTCGTCTCAATCCCGTATACAGTTCTGGGAGCACGGGGTCCAGCAGGGCTCCGCTCTGAGCCCGCTGAAATTTTAATAGGGACCCGGCTCACGAATGCAGGGCAGAGTGATGTTATCACCTTGGCATGTTTTATCACTGATCAAACATTAGTAGGCAGATGTTGTAAACTTGTAACTGTCTCATCAGCGACGCTCAGAAGCACGAGCACAGATGCTTCGTTCTGCATTACCTTTTCTGTGGGTTCTTCCCACGTTGTGGTTTTGTGACACATGCTACATGTCCTTAAGATCTGATCTGGACCAGCTATCATCTTGGTCTGAGAAGCATCCAGACTTAAATTCCAATAAAAATCTAGTGGCAATCGTCATTGTGCGCACATGCAGTGCATGTAAATATTCCTTCACGGATTCTTCTGTAGCAGCTGCATTTTAGTGCAAACCAAACATATTAAAATTGCATTTGCTCATTCATTATGTAAATAGCTTATGCTGCTGGCAGAGTTAATTGCATCCGACGTCGTTGTCTTCATCAGACTGTGTCTCAAAAGCTCTGCTTGGACCTCTTAATAGCACGAGTTACTACTTGACTGCTGCTGCGCGGGTTTCGCTTTTGTCATTTATTTTTTGACAACGCCACGTGCTGAGACCTGCTAGCCAAGTACCTTGTTGGCAATGATTGATTACCCAATATCTAATTAAACCTGATCCGATCGCTTATTATGCAGAGAGGAATAAACAAACTGAAGTCAACTGTCAGGCCGTGTGATTGATGATGCTGCCAATCCAGCTATTGTTTGGCCTAATGTCTTGACGCTTGTAACAACCGGTAGAGCTGCCTCAGACAATGTGCTCTGTCAGTCCACAACTGATTCGCCCGGCTCACAAACAGATATTTGCTCATTTATTTATTTCATTCTGGGCAGGGAAATATATTACACAGGACCTTGGGAGATTTGTTGGGTTGTTGGCCCTATTAAACCCTGGGTCCCCTGACCCGCCTTCAGGGCAGGCCTGTGTTTCTATACGGATTGAAATGTGACAAATTACAGCATGAAAGAGTCTGTGCTATAACAATGGGCAGTGCTCCTCACTAAAACAACAGGAACCAGACATCCTGAAAATTACAGAACATAAAATCAACACATTTGCAGCTTTTTGTCTCACAATTCAGATGTTTTTTGTTTTTTTTCCTCTTGCAATTCTGACTTTTTCAGAACTGTGATATAAAAGCCTAGAACAGAGGCATATATATATATATATATATTATTTATCCAGAAAGCAGCCTCCGTACATTTGTGATTAAGACTCAAGTGCAATTTATTGTAGGAAAGGTGTTACATTTGTACAAAAACACACGTGTGAAAACCTTTAAGGAAGCAGAATTTACATTTAAATCTGCTCAGAGGAATAACTTAGAAAGAAACGTTTGACGCAATTCTGTTCAACAAACAGTGAGGAGCAGATGAGAATTTGACCTGATGAAAAATTCATATGCACATACAGCTCTGGACGCTTCCATTACCAAACATTTGTGAACCCTGACAGAATGGAGGTTATTCAAAGCCACCGTGTTCACAAGGTGTTGGAAATTGTTACTTTAATTTATCCTGAGATGATCAACATCTGATCCCAGTGTCAAGTGCCTGTAGGCTTTTTTAGAGCGTGGAAAAAAAATTGCATGTGACGACGAGGTGTGCGCCTGAAGACCAGGGGAAGGAAGGCTGATGCGTTTGACATATATCAAACAACACACAACTGAGAGTGGACAGCATTAATCCAAACTTTTCTCATTTCCCCAAAAAATTAATCATTAAATAATTAATTCTGCAGCTACAGGCAGCAGTTGAAGGGGGTCTTGTGCCTTCCTGCTGTTAAAAATGTGTCCTTGTCTGAAGGCTAGATTGATATATTTATTATTTATGAGATTAATCACAGTTAGAAACGGTGGGTTGCAGGTTGGGCTCATCGAGCTTTATTCAGTGTGTGTGTGTGTGTGTGTGTGTGTGTGCAGCTGTGTGTGTGTCTGTGTGTGTGTGTGTGTGTGCAGCTGTGGATGGTCATCATAAAGATTGGTCAACTGATTATAAAGAGCGCTCACAATTGAAAATGGCCAACTTTGCCTCCAGCGCTATTTTTACACAGGCAGCTCTGAGAGAAGAGGAGAAGCTGTCATTGATCTGAAGAGGTCAGTCGGGGTCCTGAGGTCATCTCTGTTTATGGAAAGGTCTTGAGTAAAACCCAAAGGATATGCCAGAGAATGTCAACCTCTCGAGTACAAAGGTGTCATACTCATTTTTGTATTCATTGGCCCTTAAAGATTGTCACATGCACTAATTGACATGCTGCCACCAAAGGCGATTACATTTCTAAACCACAATGGCGAAAATCAATATCAGCTTGAAATTTTGAAAGTTCAACCTCGTTAAGAATCTTAATGTCAAATGTATATTAAAACGTATATAACATTGTAGTAGTAGTATTAATAACAATGCATTTTAACATTTGTATTTTAACACTATTTTTACTAACACTTTGTTTTTATTTATTAACAAGCTTGAATGGCATTTAAATAAATAAATCGAAAAGAAAGAAAGAAAGTTTACCATATTTCCAAAGCTAGAATTTATTGCAGCAGTTACATTTTTAAGCCATTATATTTAAATGAATGAATGAATTATAATCGAAAATTTAACCTCATTAAAAAATATTTAAATATTCAATTAATATCAAAACTCACAGAGCATGTCAATCTGTATGTCTAATCTAAAAGTAAATAATAATTAAAATAATAATAATGCACTTTAAGGTAACACTGTTTATTTTTATTGACACTTTTTTATATTTACAGCCTTGAATGGAGCACACACGCACACACACACACACACACACACACACATATATATATATATAT
>NW_015627548.1:186122-220742 GCF_001515625.1 Sinocyclocheilus rhinocerous
GTGTGTGTGTGTGTGTGTGTGTGTGTGTGTGTGTGTGTGTGTGTGTGCGTGTGAGACAGAGAGAGAGAAATGATCTATATCATCAAAAATAAACTTCATTTTGTGTAACAGATACATTTCTTTTTTACTGCTGCTCAGAAAATGAAAAAGCAAAACTGATCCATCAATCCACCATAATCTCTCATTAGCCACAAAAAAGCACCAAACTTGTTGAACAGCTAAAGCTATAGCCTGTATTTAGAGTAAGACCTTCGAGTGAGTCTGTGGCGCCCCGGGAGGGGGAAGACAAAGAGGGGACATTAGCGCAAGCAAACTCCAAAATCAATGCGCAGAGTCATCAAGACGGAAGCGCCGGCTCTCAGTCTCTCAGGTGTGACAGTCGATACAAACCTCTCGCACCGACGACTCAAAATCTCCATCGCATTCTTCTGGATCATTAGAGGTTAAATGGAAAATTCCTTCATTCTTACACTCACTTTGCATCTGGAGGATTTCCTCTCACCTTATTAGACCGAAATGCCATTTTAAGCATTAGCGCTGCCATTTCAATCGCCCCTACAGCATTTGAAAAACTCTGTCGGCTAAATGGCCTCTTTTATTTCAAGTTGGCAGCAGCTTCAGGATGGCGTCGCTCCACCGCGAATTGTACCCGCGCAGTCCGAGCAGCTGTATCGGCCGCCGCGTGTTAATTGAAGCATTGAGAGCGAAATTGCCACGCGGCCCTCACTGCCTTCGGTCCTGTATCAGGCAAATAGATCTGGCTGACAATTGCGGGCATAATTGTACATCACACTCGATATTAAGATGAGAAAGCGAGAGGTCGCCCCATCACATCTGTGCGTCGGCCAGGCAATCAAACCGGGTTCATGTCAGTGTGAAAAACCCATTTGTGTTCAGAAACAAAACATTTCCCCCTTGCCTTATAATGGGCTAAAGCGCCGCTTATCTCCAGCCATGCACAGCCAGACCTCATCAAGGGCAGGACGCGGAAATCAAAAATCAAAAAGCAGATTCTGCGCCGGCCTGGAACCCCGATCTGCAAGGACTAACCCTGTGACATAAAGTCATATTGTGTTGGAGTTTTAGTCCCTAAATTTGTCCATCAATTATTAAGCGATTGTATAAATGTAGGAAATTACGAGCGGCCGCTTTGGCTCTCAAGCAGAAAGAATGTGATACATCGGCTACATCCCCACCTAATGTGCGGCTCTCTGTCCGAGGGCCCGGAATTATTTATGCATTAGAAAACAGCGTGGCCGGGCCAGAGGAGGCTAGACACATTATTTTAAACCTTTCATAACACGCATCAATATTTCATAAGAAATAAATAAAGAATGTCGGACTTGTTTGGAGGACAGCTGTAGCTCCGCGCTCCAGCGGCTCCAGGGACTCCAGGGAGGCCACGCATACCCCGCAGTAAAACCCTCCATTTCTTTTTAATCATCCACTTAGTGCATTGTGGGTAGAGGAGCTGTCAAGGTGAGCCAACAGCTTCTTCGATTGCGCCGCTGAAAGGCTTTGTCTGAAGAAAACTGAGCCTTTGTTGCCCAGCACCTTCGAATTACATCTTCACTCATTTTCCCCTCTTCCAATTTCTCGAGTCTTCGCCGGAACCGCTCGACGGACGACTGAAATGGTCCACTGGGACAGCTTGACCGTTTTCAGGTAGTATAGCGTGAAGATTAGGAA
This sequence comes from Sinocyclocheilus rhinocerous, assembly GCF_001515625.1. NCBI lineage: Eukaryota > Metazoa > Chordata > Actinopteri > Cypriniformes > Cyprinidae > Sinocyclocheilus > Sinocyclocheilus rhinocerous. Next base: position 187,812 of record NW_015627548.1, read on the forward strand.
GGGTTACGAGACTGAGCCGCGCATGATCACCTTCATAAAAAATTAAACCTTGGTTCTTGATGTTTATTTATGGGCGATAAAATGAGCGTAACACTCACATGATGAGCGGGTTCCTCGTCATAGCCTGCTGAACATCTCCAACATCACATTTAGCAGGTGAAAGACAATGAAACACCTGACTATCTTCACCCTGATCTCCAACATCATCAACTATCAAAGAACAGACCGTGTATGTTGCATGTTTATCAGCCCAGGAACTCAGAAACCTCAGAGAGATGGAGGAGCGCCGAAATGCTCAAATTGTGCCATGAAGTGCATCTCATTCCTGTAATTGCTGCAGATGGAGTCGTCTAATCTGCTGTTGCTCAGCTCGAGATGACTGGGGAATAGCTGGTTTGGTACTATGAGCAGCCATGAAGGTAATCGCACAGCTGTGTCATGCTAAAGAGAGAGGAAAAGCGCCTCAAAGCCGTGATAAACACTGATGCTGGAACCCACAAACACAAGAGTAAATGAGTGAGTGCACTTCAGCGGCGTCTAGATTTCAGCAGCTCTGTTCCAAAGCCATGGCAACACTTCTGATGTTTCAAACAACAAGGGCAGCAAAGTTACAATGTTTTTAAATGACCTCATTTTGGCTAAACTTTAAGGCTTAAAGCAATCCCTGAACGCAACTCAATGAAAACGTTCAAGGGAAATGTTGATCTTAAACCCAAGTACACCACCATTCAAATGCTTGGGTCAATAAGATATTGTGTTGTTGAAAGAAATTAATGTTTTTATTCATCAAGCATGCATTAAATTGATCAAAAGTGACAGTAAAGACATGTATAATGTTACAAATTTCAAATAAATGCTGTTCTTTTGAACTTTCTATTCATCTGTGAATCCTGAAAAATAAAATGTATCACAGTTTCCACAAAAATATTGGGCAGCACAACTGTTTTCAACATTGATAATAATCAGAAATGTTCCTTGAGCAGAAAATCAGCATATTAGAATTATTTCTGAAGATCATGTGACACGTGAAATAAGAGGAGATTAAAAATTTACTATTTCTAGTTCAATATTGGTATTTGGAAAAACACAGGATGTTTTTAAATACATAATCATTTTGTCTTTTGCTCTCTCTACACATAAGGAAAATAAATCAGAAATGCATTCTTATCGAAGGTCCATGGAGTCAAGACGATAGTAAACTAAATCCCAAAGAAACACTCTCCGAGCTCAGAATAAGTGCAGGAGCAAATTTATCAATTATTACTAAATAAATAAATAAATAAAAACATCTGCATCTGAAATAATGATCCCAGCTGAGAGTTTATAGCAGTTTGTTGCATTTGACTGCATGTGGTGGTTTGAGCCAGTGTTAGTTTTGACAGCAACTTTTGATTTAGTTTTAGTCATATTTTAGTCATCTGAATTGTTTTTAGTTTTTAGTCTAGTTTTAGTCGACTAAATATCATAAGATTTTAGTCGACTAAATCTACAGTAAATTTAGTCTGCTAAAATATAATGGGTTTAAATTACAGTATTCTCATAAAGAACAAGAACATGGTCTTCTTTTTAATGAAATACCAATGGTTATATAGGCTAATTGTGCATTCTTTATAGCAACTTGTTTACCATATTCTTCATTCTTTCAAGCAGACATATTTATTTATATAAATAAATTTAGATTAATCTATAGGGCTACTAAAGTTGTTCAGTCAAGAGCAGTATGTGATTTTCTGTTTTTCTGTTGTTGCTTGATTAACATCAATGACTCTGTCAGTGAAAAAAAATGTGTTGACGAAAATTATTCGTCAACGAAATTAACACTGGTTTGAGCATTTTGAGCAAAGAAACTGGCGTCAGTGGTGTGTTTCAGTGAATAGTAAATCAGTGACAGAAAACCAGTCATTAAATAGAGATTAGATCAATTTCACAATTTCACTCTTTACTAGCAGCTACAACAGCTAATTGTAGCAGGAAGACCTGAGCAGTAGAACCAGCAAACAGCAGTATCTGCTGACATCTGAGGAGCGGCGCTGAACTGCTCGTGTCTGCTCGCTCTTTCAAGCCCCTTCTCTGCCTCCCACACAAGATGCTGAAGAGGCTGCTGGAGACAGAAAGCAGCTCCGATTCCAGCCGTTCAGATCTTTCTTCATGCAGTCAGCTGTTTCAGACTCCTTTCTTACAATCTCACAGAATCCTCCCCCAACGCTCTCTTCGCCTGCCTTTATCTGCCTGTTCCTACAAGTTGTTTTGAATAAAGAAGTCATTATCTGCAGGGCCACAATGGCTCCAGACATCCACGCTCAAGATGTTCTATGCATGATGTATTGATCAATCTGTAGTGACTAATGGGACGGTAATGAATGGAGTAACGTTGAGCTAATGCAGACTGTGAATGAAGAGCTTTGCTCACCGCAGTGAACGACTGGATCTGCTGAAGAACTATGTGCTTTAAATTGGCTGCTGGATGGTGCAGTGAGCCAGAGTTCTCTAATATGAAGAAACTATGATCACATTAAAAACAAAAACAAATGTGGAGTCCTTTCAAAAATGCAATTCCAGAATATTCAAACATGCCATGTTCTACCATTTGCATTACAGGAACTCTAATATGTTTCATTTAAGTGTCAACTTTGCCAAACAAATCTACTAAAAAAAATAAATAAATACGAGACAACAAATGAGACTATCGTGGACATACAGTAAGAACATAGTCTTGGATTATTGGATTGAGACAGGGTTAATATTGAGTTCATATACTGAGATCTCGGACTTTTGATTGCAGACTTTAGTATCTTTGCAAATGTCTCAGACTTGATCTTATGAAAAACAGAATTTTTACCAATCTGGACAAAATCTACATTCAGACACACCTAGCGCGGTGTGGAAAGCAAGCCTTCTCCCTCAGGTCAGAGTATGAGAGGACAATAAAGAGCTGGAGCCAAATAAAACCAGCTTCACCCACTGAAGAGGAGCATCGCTTCGGTCTCCCCCTAACATATGTCTCAACAGAGCAAAATTCTGGCCGTTATCTCAGATTTATGGAGCTATTTTTCATAGCGTTATATTCACACACACGATGGGAACAAGTGCAAAGACTTTTGGGGAAACACAGCGGCCCGAAGAACATTATTGCGGCCTAATTTATTTTGCTCTATCAGCAGAGTGAAACACAGTGCACAGAACCCACAGGAATATCTATTACTGACAGAATGGCCTGATAAAGGCCTGCATTAGCTCGTATGTCAGACACACATAGGCTTTCTCTGTAGAGAGCTTTAATCTTGCTCCGTTATGAATAATGTTAAGTATATTACTCTCTGACATCCCACAATTCCAATTTATGCACCTCAACTTGCAGTGCCAAGTACAATTTATAACTTTCAATATGCAAGGCATCAGCAATACATTAGAGAGATAGGACTGAGCGCGGCTGGGGTGAACCAGAGCCAGGCAGAGGCCTGGGAACCCAGAGCTGAATGCTGAGAGGGTTTTGACCGAACCGCCTCCGTGTCACTGACTTGCTCTTTCATCCCGAAGGCATCAGTGAAATATTAAAGGACGCTTCAGAGAGTGACGCAAACAGAGTGAGAGGGATAGCATTAAAAATCCAGCTAACGTATATTTTATTCTGCAGATGGTTAGCTTAAGTTTTTTACAAAATAGATTACTCACAATATAGTTTAACTACAGTCAAGTTACCCTTTAGACTCAGTTACACTTCAAGCTAGTAAAAAATTACCTTGAAGCAATCAAAAAGGCATGATCTTTTTTAAATATAAAACCATCAGATAATAATAATTATAATGATAATTCAACTTCAAGAAGCTTCACTCTAAATGCATTTAATAAAAAAAAATAAAAAAAAACCGTGATAAACAGCAGGCTAGTATCTCATTACACGAGGGACAGAAAGCACATTGCATTCTACTCGGGGCCTCAAATGAATCAGTGAGTCATTTTTGTGCTGAATGAACCATCCAAATGAACAGATTCTCTAACACTACAAATCATAGGAACACAGTTTAGAAGAGCACATTTTATTATTTAATTTTCTATTCATTGCAACTGTATGTGTAATACAATATGACATAGAGAAATTATGATTTGGAGTTTTTATTACGTTACACTATGACTTGTTTCTGGAAAAGCTAAACTATTTTTGGGGAAAAAAGTGTCAAGCTACTGAAAAAAAGTTGTAGCATGAAAAAAGTCAAGAGTTTGCAGAGTCATGAGGGTGTAGATCATGGTCCTGTAGGGCCGCTGTCCTGTTGAGTTTAGCTCCATCCCCAATCAAACATACCTGAAAAATTCAACCAAAGTCTTCAGGATTACTAGAAAATGACAGGCAGGTGTGTTTGAGCTATACTCTGCAGGATCAGAGCTGGCCATCCCTGATGTTGTATTACTGTCGTTAAAAAAGTAGAGCATAGCAGTAGCAACACAAGGTCATGGGTTCGATTCCCAGCGAAAGCAGGAATTGATCAAATTAATTGATCAAATCTTGAATGCAGTGAAGTCACTTTGGATTAAAAAAAATAAATAAATAATAATAATAATAGTCTGCAAAATGCATAAATGTAGAGGATGACAGAAAAGTCATTTAAACTGACCAAATTTTGACATGCGGATATGTGATTTAAGTTTTTGAAAAATCAAGATTGTTCAATGTTTTTGAAATAAGTCTCTTCTGCTCACCAAGGCTGCATTTATTTAATCAAAAATACAGTAAAACGGTAATATTGTGAAATATCATTATAATTTTAAATAACCAAGATTATATGCAAAAAATCAATTTAATGCATCCTTGCTGAATTGTTTTCTTTCAAAAAAAAATAAAAAATCTTACTGACTGCAAGCTTCTGAATGCTGGTGCATGCATTTAAAACCAACCTGACACAAAAATCTGCCAGAGGGTAAGTGCCATATTGGGCATGCATGTCTCTCATATATAAAAATACTTAACAAACAGAGAATATTCTCTCAGAGATCTAATTCTGCTGACGTGGCACCTCTAGTAAGGAGGGAGGAGGCAGCGCTCGACATGATGTCAGCTTCATCACCTTCGAGAGCCGATCGGCTCAGGCCAGGAGAAACACTGAGATCTGTTTGGACTCGACAATGGCACCCGGTAAAGCGCTCGGTGTGGGAGAGAGAGCGAGAAAGTGAAGAGCACTGGAGAAGCAGAGAAACGGCGTTGTTTTCCGGACTCCTTGAATAGATTTGTTAAAACTCCACGGTTGATTTATGCTAAGCGGAGCCCATGCAGACACGGGCTCGCCTCGCCAGAACACTTTCTATGCCCCTACCCACACTTTGATGCTTCCGTTCGAGGTGCCCAATGAAAGGCCGCCTCGCTCCCCCTCACCCCGCCTTTTCTTCAGTTTCTGCCATGCAAAGATAATCAGGTTTATGTAAAGTATGTGTGCTCCTTTGACAGTCTACGCTAGCTCATTAATTCAATCACACCCGACGCCATTGTTCTGCCGGTGTTTGAAATGCGTATGGGGACGGGGGGTTTCCTTAATCCTGTCAATCACTGTTAACATTTTTCTTGCTGTTGCCATGGCCGAGGCCAGAGTTCATGAAAACAGCGAATATGAGCCAACAAAAGGAGAATAAAGACTTATTTCAGCCACTTTTCTCTAAAAGGCCATCGACCATGCACAAAAACACAAGGAGTAAATGTAGACAAGTTTGAACACTACAGGCACGTCGAGGGAGGGGGCGAGCATTTGAAAACCAAACTGGCCCTATAAAAACTTGACCCGGGAGGCTCTGGGAAAAACCTCCTGAATCGGCCCCCGGAAGAACAATGTGCTTTCTTGTGTGGCTTCTTCAGGGCCACAATGGCTGCTACAGTCTAAACACATGCCAGAGATGGTCCGACACTGCCGTAAGCCAGATCAGCGCACTAGAATACTGAGTGCTGATCGCGGCCCAGAAGTGGACAAAGAGAGAGTGAACAAGAGGGAGGGATCCAAAGGAACACCGTTCCCAGAAACCCACAATGTCGAGATGTTAATTCTAATGCGATATTTCATCTCTTCATGATATGTTGTTAAATGAGCACTGGAATATGGAAAATCACAGTTTCAAATCTTTGGGGACCTACTTAATATAGACTGATTCAAACCAAATGTTCATGAGTTTTGTGAGGTTTGTTGCTGCCACTGCAACCCAACAGAGGCCTAGCTGCGTTCTTCTAAGGTTAATCGAACTGTGCTTCATTGAGGCAAAGCTGCACTTGTGTAGTGTTTGTACAGTCAAAGTGCAGAGTGTTTTACTCGCATCTCACAGCATGACACATTAGCAGAAACAATGCAAGCACGGCAGCTATTTAGCCCAACTCGAATCACGCAGAGAGAGGCCTAAACGACCGCCTTTGGCTCCTACGACAAATTAGAGATTAAAATATGGTCTCCTTAGGAACAAACGCTTTTAATTTCTCTCAAAGACTCGCTCTTTGTTGAAAAAACGTTAACACGGGAACACAATCGCATAGCCCATGTTGGACAAAAAAAATGCCCCTCAAAATCCGAACGTGCGACGTAATCTCCTGGCAAAAATTGCAAAAGAAAGGACAGATTTCTGGAATATGGAAAATCACAGTTTCAAATCTTTGGGGACCTACTTAATAAAACCTTACATTTATGCGTTTGGTAAAACTTTACATTATGCACATTGCATTCAAGGTGCACATTTGACATTGTATCAGTTCTTGCTCTCCTGGGAATCAAACCCATGATTTTGGCGTTTCTAGCAGCATGCTCTACTGTTCTACTGAGCTACAGGAACGCATGATACGTCTTAATATTAGCATTCATCACAGAATGGACTTTGAAGCAGCATATAAACATCATATAAATATGATAATACCAGTGTACCGCAATATTTTTGTAGGTGACAGGAAGTGTCAAAAATTTATATTGCGCTTAAAGCCCATTTACACCAAGAACGATTGCCATAAGGACAACTATATTAGCGTCCACATCAATGAACTATAAAGTTCTGTGCATTATAAGCACACGCTACAGTTGTTTTCTGCTTCTTTAAATGCTCAAGCAAAATCAGGTCACACTTTACATTAGGTGGCCTTATCCGTTTTATACTATATTCTTATCATGTGCATGCTTGCTGATGCATTGCAATTAAAGTACCTGCATTTAATTAACATTTGTTGATAGACTGTTAACTTTACCTCTAACTGTAACTCATTCCTTTACCCAAAACCTATAACTATAACCCTTATAGCCCTAACCTTACCTTTAGTCCAAAACATTACGACACACTCATTAGCAGTAAATGAGAAAAGTTTCCAGAATAAGATGTAGCTACGCCATAAATCCATAGTCTTGTAAATATCTGATGTTAGTACATAGTAGTTCAGACCACTGCATATAAAGTGGAAAGTGACTCCAATGTTAACATTCCTCTATGTTCTGGACTCACCTATTCTCACAGATCCATTATTAAAACTGTATCGTTATCATCCTTTAGACCAGCCTGGTCTCATGTTTATACGTAGGAATTAATACGTAACATTTACAAGCACAAAACGTACATTTTTGTACGTATTTATTAATGCTATAACGTACAATTTAGACGTATTTCAACGTTTAAAACGTACAAATCGCTACGTATTTTTAGCTAAAAAACGTATGGGAGGAACTGAGAAAGGAAAACATGCGCGATCTTTCCCCATTTAACACCCGATCTTGAATAAGAATGTAAAGTAAGGGAAGATTAAGCCATTCAGACGGCAGTGGCAGCCTACGCATCGCTGCTTCTTTTCAAGCAATTTAGCCCGTGTTTGTTTATTAGTGCCTTATGCACGGCATTAGCGCTCCGCTTATCGCCGCTCGCACACAGAGAGAGAGCCGGTAATGCGGCGGCGTTCAAAGCGTGTTATGGGACTTCTCATTTGTTTCCTCGCAGGGTTGACCTTGTTTAAGTGTAGACCATGGGAGACAGGACTTATTGGACAACGATACTCATACAAGCTATGTAAACATGCTCGCCGGCTTAGTCCCCTACCCTCTGCGATTCGACAAAGGACTTCAGAGGGGCACGAGGAGATTTGGCTGGGCTAATCTGCTGTTTTCCATATATGCATGGGCTATCGCCAGACAGAGCTCCGTTTGAGAAATACCTGCGCTTGCTATCTGATTTCTGCTATTATCTCTCTCCTCCTCGGCTTTGTCACAGAACTGCGTATCTGCATATTACTCTTACTTAGACGCTTATGCGAAAAGAGCGGGCCTCATATATCTGCATTCCTAACATAGCGTCTCCTATCAGCCGAAATGTAAATGCAAAACAACACCGCGACGCGGAGCCATAAAACACGCTAATGCTAGACGACATCAGCAATCTTTTTTCAGAGAGAGTTGCCTGATGGGCAGCTTTTAAATGAAAACCACAATCAGCACCTGGAATTAAACACAATTAGCGGGCCGGTCATGGGTGAGGGGACGCTGATTGTCTTCAAATTGACCACTGAGAGGCAGCCTCCTGTGTGAAATAATATTGAAACTGCACAGATGAAGCGTCCCATTAAAGATTAAGTGAGTCGTATTGCACACAGCCATACAATCTCATCAGCTCTCTGCAGAAGGAATCCCTGAACGCGAGCTTATGGCCGAGGCTCCGGGAAGCCAGTTAATTAAATTAGACCTGCGTTTGTCTACTACATCCTCTTATCAGGGGGTGAGGCTTGCAGGGGAGAGTGTCCAGGTTGTTCGCAGTGTTTGTGGTTTGATTTAGTTTCTCTCTCGGCTCTGGAGGTGGTAATGAGGAGGCCATTAGGGGCAGCGGAGCGTACAGGAGACACAGAGAGAAAGACTGAGGTCTGTGACAGAAAGGTCATATCTAGTCTTAGCCTCAGACATCTCTCGCACCGCCCGCTTACACACTGTTGCATGCGGATTCTTCATTTAAATGTCAAGAGCTGCCAAAAGCCACCAGCTGCAATCTGATTGGCTGCTGCTGCTTCCTTGAATCAGGGTGCACATGTTTCTATCAGAAGTTTCTGTAGCAGTTAGCAGGCAGCTACAGTGTACACGTCTGCGAAAACGAGCACACTTTAGCATACTTTTAAAAACAGCACTTATTAGAGACATAGTATACTTTAAAATAATATTTAATGTTTCTGGACCCTTAATTGCTTGTTAATTGCAATTAAATGAAAATGTATTATAGTTTACATTTGTATTAAATTCAAGTAGAGTTCTCACCCACTGAAGTAGGACTTTAGTATCTTTATGTGTAATTTCATAATTCCTTCGATTGTATTTGAAATTGTCTTGGTTAATTTTGAATGTACTGACAAGCATTTATGATAAACTAAAATATACTTTAATGTCATTTCTATTTAATCTTGAATCATTCTATTTCTATTGAAACGTATCATTCTATTAAATTTATTGAAGCATGTATTTAAACATTTGTAATTACACATTTGTAACAATAAAGTTGCAATATAGTGCATTTAAAATGTATTAACTTTAATATCAAATAGCACACTACTGTTAAAATCAAAATAGAGTACTTTACATGTGCTTTAGTATGTTAGTCATAATCAAAATAAGTGAACAACTTTAGTTTAAAGCATGAGAAAAGATTATTAAACATTTACTTAAATTAAACAAATAAAGAAGATATCCTTAAACAGTATTCCACTGCGTGATGCATGTGAATAAGTGCCAGTGCTTATTATTGTTCAGACAGAAGTTTGGCGTGAAAAAAATTAAAATAAATTAAATTAAAATGTTAAATATTAAACTTCTGCACTTAACTCGTTTAGTACTATTTGTGTTACGAAAATTAAAGATACCTCAGATATTTCTACAGCAAACAATTTTTTGTTAAGTGTTCAGATTTACAATTGATGTATTGGAATTCACATGCACTTCCACTAAACAGGAGACTAGAGGGAGGACACAGAGTTAAACTAGCACACAGAACACCCTAACAACAGCATAGCAACGCTCAGTCAACAGCACACTAGCATCATGATGCTGAGATTTACACAGGCCTCAGAGCATGTAAACTTTTAGCTGGATGAACAGAAAGTCTACACCACTTTACACACAGTCTTTTTTTGACACTGCAGTGCCACTCATTGAATGAGCTTACATTCACAGCTGATCATTAGTGTGGAATCACTGATATCAGATTTACCTGCTCCTAACATCACATAAAAATAAGGAACTGTGATTGGTCAATTTAGATGTCAGTCAAACAGCTTTTTTCCTGTTTAAGTGTGAAGTTACCTGCAATTACATACGGCACAGCTTATACACACACACTGTGTTTACTTGCTAATGTTTCTGAAATAAGTATTTTCTGCTCGCCAAGGCTGCATTTATTTGATCAAAAATACAATAAAAACAGTAATATTGTGAAATGCCATTTCAATTTAAAAGAACTGTTTTCTCTGTGAATATCTGTTAAGCTGTAATTTGTTTCTGTGATCAAAGCTGAATTTTCAGCATCATAACTCCAGTCTTCAGTGTCACATGATCTTCAGAAATCATTCTAATATGCTGATTGCATTCATTCATTCACATTATTTATAAAGCACTTTACAACTGCACCTGCAGACCAAAGTGATGTACAAACAGCATAGAAAAACATGGAACACATAAAAACAACACACAACCTAGTAATTCATCGAATACTAACCCAACCTCTCAAAGGCTAAAGACAAGAAGTCATTTTTGACATGAGCTTTAAAAATATTTAAAGATGTGATCTCTAAGTTCACAAGGCAGACTATTCCAAAGCCTTGGACCCGCAACAGCAAAGACCTGATCCCCTTTTAACTTTAAATGAGTTTGAGGAACATAAAGTAATGGTTTATTATTTGATCTTAAAGACCTAGGTGCTTGGTGAAGAGCAATAAGCTCAGACACATAAGCAGGAGCCATCCCATGCACTGCTTTAAAAACATACAGCATAAATGTAACTTTATATAGTCCACTGGTAGCCACCTGAGAGAATCCAAAATAGGAGAGATATGATGACTTTTCTTAGCACCCACCAGCAGCCGAGCCGCCGCATTCTGAACTAACTGCAAACATAGTGGTCTGACAGGACCCCACATACAAAACATTGCAATAGTCAAGGCGAGACAGAACAAAGGCATTAATAACCTTCTTTAAATATGTTCTCGACAGTATAGGCTTTAATCGAGCAATAGACCTAATCTGGAAGAAGCACCTCTTAACCACGGCATTAATCTTCTTATCAAAGTTCAGCTCTTGGTCAAACACAACACCTAGATTTTTTACTTGGTCATGGCAATAGTTTAACCATGTGCCTAAATATGTGGCAATATCTAAGTATCCTCTGGCAGGGCCAAAAAGCATAATCTCAGTTTTATTTTGGTTTAACTGAACCAAATTATGAGTCATCCAGATCTTCCTCCTCCAGACATGCCAAACATGAGTTAGAACCACAATGCTCTCCTGATTTAAAGGGAGATAAATTTGTGTATCATTGGCATACAAATGGTAAGACATGCCATATATATTTTTTTGTAATCGAACCTAGAGGCAACATATACAAAGACAACAAGATAGGGCCAATAACAGAACCCTGAGGAACCCCACAAGTGACAGGTACTGTTGTTGAAACAAAATTACCATACTTCATTGAGAATGCTCTGACAATAAGATAAGGCTTGAACCACTTTAAATCCATCCCATGTATTCCTACCAAATGGGATTTTCTGCTCAAGAAACATTCCTGATTATTATCAATGTCAAAAACAGTTGTGCTGCCCAATATTTTTGTGGAAACCAGGATACTTTTTATTTTTCATGATTCTTTGATGAATAAAATGTTCAAAAGAATAGCATTTATTTGAAATAGAAAACTTTTGTAGCATTATATATGTCTTTACTGTCCATTTAATGAGTCATTGATGAATAAAAGTATTGATTTCTTTTTCCATGTGTGTATATGGATATATCTGAGGGTTGTCTGTCTGTTTGGAAGCAAACCCGCGGCTGGTTGAGCATTGGTTGAACAGCAGGACTCCTCGGGCCCCGGATCCTCTCAGCCTCAGGCGCGTCTGGGAAGCACAGCAGCCGCTGGTCCTCCATCACAGAGCACCTGTTCCTGCAGCTTCTGCCCTCCGACGTTCACCCATTAACCCACGGGCCGACACCGGCGGCAAGCCTGAGTAATTAGAGCGAGGCCTTTGGAAACACGAATGGGAAATGTCATTTTAAAGTATATGATTGATGACAGTCTCTCTGTGATGTTAGATTTCAGCCGCTGTCGCACTAAAGCCAAACTAAAACCAACACCATGCTTTTTCTCCCAGGCACTTACAGCAGTTTTGCCTCTGCGGCGCTGACAGATTTGATCTGGATTTGATTACATAATCATACCGGAAGCATATAAGACCATCAGCAGAGCTTTGTTAGGCATGAGTACTCTTTCATTTAATCCAAAACATGTAGATTGCAAAAGGAAAAAATCCGCAGTGAGACACGGAATGCGAGAGATTATTATGTTAGCTCAGACGACGTGTGCTTTCTGTCACAACGGGAGAAAATCATTTTACTCGCTTAATAAAATCTACACAAGTCCCTACAGTGTCTCTCCACACAAATCCAGCCAAACGTGTCCGATTCCCAACAGCCAGGTTATTATCACCTCAGCTCCGCACATGAATATCAAATTTCCAATTGCTTCCTCTGATTCGGTTCCATGCAAACAAAAGCCTGCTTTCCCTTATTTTCATGTAAATGTCTCTATATAGGGAGAGACAAGTGTAATCAATCATCTTCATGACAAGGTAGGAGGGCCGGGATTATTGGTGCTTAGTAGTGGAGGGATCATAAAACAGGGAAATTGAAAGTGATATTTAATTGACACTGCCATTTCAAGTGTAGCGGGCAGAACAGCACGCAGCCGCCGACACCGAGAGAGAGAGAGAGAAAGAGAGAGAGAGAGAGAGATGCCCGCAGGAGAGACGAGTCCAAACAAATTTCCTCAAGAAACTGCACTCGCTGCGAAAGTCTAAAGTGAGTTGTCAATCTCGGCCCTGAAAGAAGAAAACAAGAAAGTTAAGCCACTGTCGAACAAACTTTAAATTAGGAAGCAGAAATACTTTAAAACTTAAATATATTAAATCTGATCTATCTATCACTGTTTCTTAAATTCAGAAGTAATTATAGGTACATTCTGCTTACTGTATTACATCATAAACAAAAACAAAAACAAAAAATAAATAAATAAATAAATAAATAAATACATACATACATACATAAATAAATGCTGATGTTTAAATACTTTAAAACCTAAACAATTTAAATATATATTTACTTTGTCACAAATGTCTCATATAATAGTAATTATTATTATCATGACAGGACATCTGTAAAAACACCAGCGACCTCTGAGCGCTCGTACGGCAGGAGCGCGTGATTTATAGCCCGTGTGAATGACGCTATAGAAACACGGCTGCCGCTACCTAAAGGCCGCCGCTATTGTTCCCAGCGTGGTGGCGTGACACGAGCTCTGATGTTTGAGCGATTCGGTCTGGGCGTCCCAGCGGTGCCTCAGACACTTAAAAAAGCATTAATCACCACCCAGTTTATAAATCAAGCCGGCCAAGAGGCGACGAGCGATTATGAGGTCAGAGCGCGGCAGAAGTACTTAACCAATTCCCAGCGCTAGGAGCCGATCCGTCCTCTTGCTCCTGCAGGCACATTCATCATCATTCTCAGTCTCCGGCATAATGGAGCCGACAGCGCCGGTGACCGAACCCAAGGAGGAGAAAGAGATTTCTCTTTGGATTTAATCCAGGCATGAAAGCGTGTGCTGTGCGTCTGAATTAGAGCAGACAGAGCATGAGTTTGAAGATGAGCTGTAATGAGAGCGAGGCATTGTGGGTTACGCACCTGTCCCTCCGTCACATGACCAAATCTGAGCACCTGCCCCACAACAAGCCCATGACAGGACATCTGTAAAAACACCAGCGACCTCTGAGCGCTCGTACGGCAGGAGCGCGTGATTTATAGCCCGTGTGAATGACGCTATAGAAACACGGCTGCCGCTACCTAAAGGCCGCCGCTATTGTTCCCAGCGTGGTGGCGTGACACGAGCTCTGATGTTTGAGCGATTCGGTCTGGGCGTCCCAGCGGTGCCTCAGACACTTAAAAAAGCATTAATCACCACCCAGTTTATAAATCAAGCCGGCCAAGAGGCGACGAGCGATTATGAGGTCAGAGCGCGGCAGAAGTACTTAACCAATTCCCAGCGCTAGGAGCCGATCCGTCCTCTTGCTCCTGCAGGCACATTCATCATCATTCTCAGTCTCCGGCATAATGGAGCCGACAGCGCCGGTGACCGAACCCAAGGAGGAGAAAGAGATGGAGATGGGCAAAGAAGGACAGGAGATTGAGAGAGGCCCTGTCTAATTCCCTGAACGCATCCACTTTGGTCCCTGAACCTTCAGAGCCGCACACATGACAAAACCTAGACAAATGCCTTAAAGATGGGCTGCTGAGCTTCTCCACTCCTTGCGCTGTACATCAGGAAAGAAAGCACCATTAAAGAGCATATGAAATGACTGAATGTGCGCGGCTTCGTGTACATCATACTGTATCAAATGGCTTGTCCTTTTGTTTTTATGGCTTGTTTTTAAAAGGGCTTTTGTTCATCAACATGACGTCCAGTCAGTGGTCATTATCAGGCGGCTTCAGAAGGACGGAGACTGGACTGACTGAACAGAAATGTGGAATGAGGAATCAGTATTTTTGGTCCTTGGGATTTCATAGGTTTTTGGAGAACAACATGAAATCAAAGTTTACCCTATAAGCTTTCTAGCTGAATGTCCCTGATGTTTTTTGTTTGTTTGTTTTTTCCTTTGTTAAAATACACACTATTGTTCAAAAGTTTGGAAAGGTTGTTTTTATTGCTGTTATGTTATAGACTGCTATAATTCATAAATGATGCATTAAATTGATCTAAAGTGACAAATATTTTGTGACATTATAAATGTCTTACTATTTCACATAAATGCTGTTCTTTTGAACTTTCTATTCATCTGTGAATCCTGAAAAATAAAACATATCACAGTTTCCTCAAAAATATTGTATTTTTACTATATTTTTGATCAACTGAATTCAACTTTGAAGATGCTTCTTTTAAAAATATTTTAAAATCATACCGGCCGCAAACTTATACACAGTAGCATATTTTCAGAAGTATTTCAAAATATATATATTTTTTTTCATATCACAATATCAAAAGAGTCTCTAACTGAGAATTCTGACACAGCACATGTATTCAACGGAAATGCAAATGAATGAACACTAAATTGAACACGTGTTGGGCACTCTTTTTAATTTCTATCCTCCTGATAAAGTCGCTGATGCTGTGTTTGACTTGAACATCTTTAATATGGCAGCCTGCATCGGCTCTGTGCTGAAGACAGCTAATTGACCGCTGCTCAACTAAAGCAGACCAGACACTTTCCATTACCCGCGCCTTTCACCAGAGAATCCGATCTGGAGGCCGGCTAAATTGCGCTTTAAAAAACCATAATGATGTGTAATAATTTTCCGTCAGTGGATGCGCTAACAGACGGAGGATGAGGAGAGTTTCCTCCGCGGGAAGTGTGTCGTAATCACATAACACTGCTAAATCACCAAAACTCTGCTTTTTCATCCCACACAAGCATAAGACGCTAATGCCGTCCTGAAAGGGAACAGGTGTAGGAATTTGATAGAATTGGGAAAAGCTTGAAATGTCCACACTAATTTTATTGCTGGTCTATTAATCCTCACAGAAGCACCAGGTCATGAGATCGTCCCGCTCTGGTAAGCACTCAGGGGTTTATACAAAAATAACCTCAGTTCATGCACACAAAGAGCACCAGATTCCCCATATCATGATACTAAACGCCTCCTCCATCTCCAGTCACTCCCTAAAAATAAACCCGACTGCACTGAACGCCATCCTCCGCATGCAATAAAGCCTATAAGAAGGTATTTATCAAATAGTTGGCTCTGCTTTAACAGGTTTATGAAAGTCAAAATGAAGCTTAAAGCAGATGTTCATGATCAGCATAAACTCCTCGCAGCTTGTGGCCTGTTTTGGACAGACCATCAGAAAAAGGCGAGGCTTTCTTCTCCTCCAAACTTTCCTTCACGAGCGCTGAGCCGGTCTAAACAAAGCCTTTATCTTTGACACGTGTAATTTAGGAGGAATAAAGCACCAGCTACCAAGCATTAATACTTCATCACAAGCTCCAGTAGAGCAGGGAATCGGCTCCTCTGACTGATTATGGTATCATTTTTAGTGTACTGTTTTGCATAAATACGCTCAGGTTTTCTAGAACAGAGCGAAGGACGCTTCTCACACTAAAGATTCAGACTCATTCACTGTTTATTAGAGAGCCTGTTTATTGTTTATTTGTAAAGTATATGTGTAAGAAGTCTCTCGTGTATGTGTGCTGTCAGTTAGTCCTGACAAGGAAAGAGCAAAAGGAATCCAAAGCACCAACACAGTAGGCCTACATCAGAAGATAGACATATGTACATGTGCTGTACGATCAGCTTCTTCGTTACGATCAACCATGCTTTTGCTTAACGGTTCAGGCATATCGACATTGTATTGCTCAAATGTTGCTCTTTCATTGCTCTGGAGACCAAATGTTATCTCGGATGTTTTAATGCTTGGAATGAAATGAGCAAATTGTAAACATTAAAATGAATGTGATTAGGGCAGCTCTGAAACCATGGTTTTGTTAAATCTGAGTACAGGTTGAGACAGTGTTAAGACATCTTCTGAACATCTAGAGGAGAAACATCTGAGGCGCAGGAGAATTAAGCAAAAGTCCAGAACGGTTTAAACATTTTGAATGTGACTTAAAAAAAAAAAAAACAGGTTTGCTGTGCTTGTTTGTAGAGCTGCATAAATGTATGATTATATATCAATATGGGAATAATAATAATAATAATCAAAATAATAACAACTGTTATAGTTTTTTTAAAATGTAAAACTGCAAAATAAAAAATAGTATTTAAGAAAAATAGTACAACAATAACAATAAGAATAAATAAACAATAAATGTAATAATAATAAATAATAATGTATTATTATTATTAATATTATTAACAATAATATAAATTACAAAATAATATACATTTTACTACTATCACATTTAAAAAGTAAAACTATAAAATAAAACATTAGTTAAAAAAAATCATTAGTATTTAAGGAAAAAAAAAACATTGACTTTACAATGAGTTTACTACTACTACTAATAGTAGTAATAATAATAATAATAATAATAATGTATTATTATTATTATTATTAAAACATACTATTGAAATGTAAAAAAAATCTAAATCTAATCTTAAAACTGAAAAATAAAAAGATTATTTAAGAAAATAATACAACAACAATTATTATTTTATTTCAAATTGCAACTGTAAAATAATCAGTTTCACTCTGAATCACAGCACATTATTTAAATAATTCGCTGCTCTTGTGATTTGATAATCGCACTATAAGCCATATCGTGGTTTCGGTTTTGTTTCGATTCATCATGCAGCCCTACAAGGAGAAACAACTGAGATATTAACGAGATGTCGTTTGAGACTGTCATTGTAATACTGACACAAATCCATCAGCACTGGACCTGCACAAACCCATCCTGAAGAATTACAGAAACACAGCCTATAAGTGTTTCTATAGCTCTTAATAATGCATCGAGTGTTGTGGAGACGTTCACTGGAAACATCCGCACATTTACAACGCAAAACAAAATCATTAGCACAGAGCACTCTTTTAAACTGACTGTGCAGTTATGTCCAACACAAAACACAATGCATGTAAAGAATAATACATATATGTGAGAATAAATAAACGGCAGGGGAAAAACTAATTTGACGCCGCGGCCGGCGAGCGAAGCGGGAACTGTTGTTATTTGTGATTACACAAGAGCTAAATGAGAAAATGTCTTTCTCGGCCCGTCCTGCATCATGTGCAGATATTCATACAGTCCGCTTGTTTGATCATAAATCGTTGAGTGCAATGACTTGTCTCCTCCACTTTCCTCACTGGTCAGGGCAGATTAAAAAGTCCACCTCACTTCCAACCGGTCTCAGCATACTATTAGCATATATATGAGATTTGAGACATTTTCTAATATTCTCCAGCAGAACTCATCTGTCAACGCTTCTGATGAATTATAAAAGGCTTGTTTAGAAGGAGAACGTCCCTCCCTGCTCGGCTCACCTTACAAGAGTAACCTTTACTGTTCTGGAGGAAGCTAAAACTACTTTATCTTAGTTATGCATGTTATTATCTCATAATGCTGTGTGAAGTGGTCGCCGATGCATTTACTGAAAAAAAAAAAAAACATGACAAAGTTGATGGCTACAGGATTTTCCAGTGCTAACATGGATATATTGATATTAATACATTCATCAGTCATGAGGTGGATGTGCCGCGCTGTCATCGCTTTGAATATCAGGATCATCATCAAACTCTGAGATTTTAGAGGAATCCATTAAATGTCATGACAGACAGACAGACAGAAAACAAACTGGAGGTTTCTGAAAACCTCAGATACACTGAGCATCATCAACATTTCATTTAAACCGTATTTCATTTCAATCTTTACCAAAAACAGAAGGACGCTTGCATTTGTCTGCATTGGAAGGGGTTGAAAAGAATTGAGCTGAATCGTTTGTAGACCAGCAGCAAAGTGAAATACATTTTACTAAAATGTCTGTGAGAATATGTCATCAGCAGCAGTTTACTTTGGCTTTCATAACTAATGTGGATGAACACCCTGTCACTGTTACACACTGGATCGCTCAGATGCGGTTTGCTCAGGTGGAAACCACTTTTACACCAAACAAATGGACCAAAATCCACCGACAAACACAATCAGACTCTTATTGTGAACTCAAAAAAAAAAAATGTTGCAAATCATTGTCGGCATCTTAAATGTATATTGACAGAACTGGCAAGATGTCATAATCTGTGTTTTCCTCTCATTTATGGGGGGAAAAAAAGTTAATTTAGTGGCAATTAACTCATTCGTTTCTCTCCCTCTCTCTCACAAATATTGTATTATTCATCAAGGACGCATTGTATTGATCAAACGTGACAGTAAAGACATTTATAATGTTATAAAATATTTCTACTTGAAATAAATGCTGCTCTTTTGAACTTTCTATTCATCTGTGAATCCTGAAAAAATAACATTTATCAAGGTTTCCACACAAATATTGTGCAGCACGACTGTTTTCAACATTGATAATAATCAGAAATGTTTCTTGAGCAGCAAATCAGCATATTAGAATGATTTCTGAAGATCATGTGACACTGAAGACTGGAGTAATGATGCTGAAAATACAGCTGCGCATCACAGAAATAAATTACAGTTTAACACATATTCACATAGAAAACTGTTATTTTAAATTGTAAAAATATTTCACTATTTTATTGTATTTTTGATCAAATTAATGCAGCCTTGCTGAGCAGAAGAGACTTCTTTCACAAACCTCAAACTTTCGAAAAGCAGTGTATTTCTTTCTGATGCACCATTTTTGATAAAACATTTTTACGTACTGTATATATAAAATTAACTGTTGTTCCACAGGCTTTATAAAACTAACCTGCAGCATGTGTATACGACTCTCACTGTATAATCTGCTGGGTTTGAGAGAGAAGAGGCTCTTCAGACGGGCTGCTGTTAGCACTCCAAACACAGAATAAGTTTCATTACAGTCTCTGATACTCGTATCCTTTAATACGTCACGCAGCGAGCTCCAGCGTCGGACCGCGGAGTGAGTGCGGTTTACAACCCTCGCCGCAAACATACATTACACACAGCTCCCAACCTGCGTCTCGAGCGTGACAAAGAGCCTCAGCCTTTAGACTCGCACCCGTACGTAACCCGCTTTAATTAAACGACTAAAAATGCAGCAGCCTGTCTCCTAAATTAATTGCTTTCTATTAGATTACGCCGTCGCCGAATTATTAACTTTGTTGTACATTCCCATACATTCAATTTCCTCCGGTGCGACCGTCGAAAGAAACTCCCTCTCCTATTAAATGTTAACTGAAATAAAATAAAATATAAATTTGTTTCAGTTTGCTTCCGAGGCAACATTTCTCATTTTCATTTATAACTAAAACTGAAATAAAAACTAGACATATTTAAAAACAACTAAAAATGACTAAAACTTTAACTAAAATTAAAATGAATCCATAAATAAATACATAAATAGTATAATAATAAACTATAAAAGCATCACAATGATACTAAAATAACACTGATCTAGAGAAATGGTACCCATTTCTGTATAAAATGTAAAAATCCTGGTTTATTTGAGAATATAATGAATACTTATACTTATATAATGAATAAAAAGAAAGAAAAAAAAATCATGCATTAGAAACATCTCCAAATCTTGCATTCTGTAAAACCCTTGATTTACTGTTGCGGGCCTGTGCAGCATCTCGTTCATTCAGTCGTTCATTAAACATCCATGACCTGATCTTCTCTCATCTCTGGATTAGTTCGCATTTTAGCAAAGACGCAAATCATGTCCTGAATCCCGCGTAAGCTGCTCTCTCAGGTCAGCCTCCATCAATCAGCTGCAGAAACAGGCCTCTCGCCCGCTCCACATGCACTGACCCCAGAGCAGCCGAGCGCAGATAACATCAGCTGCAGATCCCAGCCCTTCCTTCACCTGAGCATAACAGCAGTCCTGAACACTAGCAGTGGCTGTGGCTTCGCCTGTAGTCTGGGCTGCAGGTTTGAATCAGGTTTCTGCTCAGTCAGAGTTAACTGTGCTTCAGTTCTGTCAGATAGACACTAGTGGGAATCTCATGTGCAATGCATTTACACTAATGGCATTGTTTAGATATATTTTCAACAACTTTTCAAATCCTGTATGGAGGACGTGAAATGACTTAAGTATAAATAAATAAATAAATACATAAATACATAAATGCATAAATAAATACATGTAGAAATACATAAATAAGTACATGAATAAATAAATAAATGATATGGCAATATTATGGATAAATTAATGAATATGCAGATATGCATAAATGAATGAATAAATAAATGTATTCAAATTTTGTCAAAAGTGTCATTTTTAATTGTGCTATTTTTGTACAATTTGTGTTATACTGCATTTATTTCTACATGTATTTATTTCTATATGCATGTATTTTTACATTTATTTATGCATTTATGAATGTATTTATTTATACTTAAGTCATTTCTCATCCTCCATAATCCTGACAATTACTTAAAAAAATAAAAATAAATAAAATTGTAATTGCATTTTTCTTCTCTCAACTTTTATTACTTGTATTTTGTTTTAATTATTTATTTTATCTTTGTTTTTCCACTGTAGTTTGTAGTTCTGGCATGTGTTTATGTTTGTGAATTAACAAAAAATGATAATAAAAAAATATTTGCAGCATGATACGACATTTTAGACCTACAATATTTTTATATTTTTATACATAAGCAGATATAAAATTATACAAATGCAGAGTTTCTACCAAAAAAAGTGTAGCTATTATATTTTGATGTACACAATGGTGTATATGAATTGTGATGTTGTGATACTGCAGTTATCGCATTACATATGTAAACTATATACAGAACAAGGTGATACTATCAAGTTGGATATTTAGGTTTGTAAACAGAGTATAACAACTCCAAAAATTACTGTATTTGTACTTGTTTTCACTTGGGGTGTTCCCAGTTAAAGATGACCAGCCTACAAAAAAAAAATGCTTATGAATTTCTTGTTATGCTGTTGAATAACCAAATATTGGATTCAGTTTCTTTTTAGGTGCACCAATCAGTTCCAAAAACCTGTGCTAATTGCAAGGAAACAATTGAATCC
This sequence comes from Sinocyclocheilus rhinocerous, assembly GCF_001515625.1. NCBI lineage: Eukaryota > Metazoa > Chordata > Actinopteri > Cypriniformes > Cyprinidae > Sinocyclocheilus > Sinocyclocheilus rhinocerous. The sequence continues at coordinate 209,726 of NW_015627548.1, forward strand.
AATATTTGGTGATAATACAGCATAATGAGAAATTTATAAAAAAAATTTAAAAGGCCAAGATCACCAAATCAGTAAAGGATTTCCAGCAGCACAAGGGTTATTATAAACATTAACATCATGATTTTCTGTAAAGCTGCTTTTGTATTGTGAAAAGCACTTGACTTGACATTTGTTTCAATGCAAACCGATTTGTGACCTTCCCCTGCCTCGTTTAGCTCAACAATCAGAGAAAAACCCCTCAACGATCCCAGCCAAACATCTGCGCTAATGCCGTTTACCGCGCATTTAAAATTTAGATTTATGCCGCACGTAGCCGTTAAACGGGACGACGGCTTTCACAATATAGATTTCCTCTCCATTAGGGTAATAGTTTTATTGTGGCACAATTACGCAAAGAAAGCGAGCGCGATGGTCTACCTGGCAGGCCTCGCCATGTATCAGGGACTCTTAACTGTGCAAATGTAGCCACACGCGAGTAACACGGGTCAATTGCAGACAGCATCGTGGATAATGATTAAATCATTAAAATTTTGTCTATGCTTCACGGAGCATGGAGAAAATTAACTTCACCACCAACCTCATTTTTCTGCTGAACATGAAATAATGATTTTCTGCCAGTATAATTACAAAGCTAACATCTGATAGAGTCAGCATCCAGGGGGGATTATCACATGCATGAGTATTAGACCTCATTACCAGCTTGACTGCAAAATTATTACATCTTGTAATTGGATGGTGAGATTTATATACAGATTGGCCGGGTTCTCTGTAAGATTGTAATTACAGGCTTGGTTGCTTTGCTACTTATCACCGGGTGCAGGAGGAGAGGGGAAAACAAGCCAGCGTTTCATTAAGCTGTTACCCTATCAATAGACGCGCGACTCTGTATTTATTAGGCCAAACGCGGCTGTTTGAGGGGAGGGGAGCCGCTGCCATTTATTACCTCCTGACAAATGGGATTTCATTTATTTAACCTCCGTGATCTATTCCGGCGAAATGTATAAACAAGTCATCCGTTTTATGATTCCAGAGTCGACGCCTCAATTATCTAAAGGCTAACTGACTGTTAAAACACCCATCTGCTCGCGGGAGCGCGTTGATTTAATTTGCCGTATGCTGGCGAGCGCCGGCGAGGGGACGGTCTCGCGCTGAAGCCGCCGCCTGGATGCTTTCGTCGGGTTTTTGAGGCTCTGAGGACCCGATCAATGGCACGGCACCGGCCGAGGACTTCAGCAGTCCGGGGAACACCTCGGTTCTCCTGTAACCTGTAATCTCTGCTGCAGAATGAATATTGACACGCTGGCTGCTCTGCCGCTAATTTTGTGGCCATCGGCTGGCGTGCGGTAATAGAGTTGTTATTTGAGTCCATTACAAAGGCCTGCGGATCAATGCGCTGCGAGCATCCGGCTACAGCAGAGTGCTTACGTGAGGAAAGCGAGTCCTTGAGCTCCTTCCTGATGTCTCTTTCTCCTTCTCTCTCGCAGAGTCACACTTTCTGTGAGCGCCGGCCAGAGAGGCAGTTCAACCTTCACTTATCTGTTATACGTCTCTTCACTGAGGGCCCTGTGATACAGAGAATCCAGTCAAGAAGAAATTGAATTTTCTGTATAGATTGGAATGTCACAGAATTTGGCTAATTATGGATGAATAAATCAAAAGCAGAGCTGTTTAATTAATCAAATGGTGATATGGACTAGTACTGCTCTGTAAATGTGAATCTGCATGTTGTGTGTGTCAGTTTTCATTTAATTAAAAAAGTAATTTAAAAATTAAATAGTTTTATGCCTTCATTTGATTACCAGAACTATTACAATACATAAATCAGACATATTTATTAATTTAATCAAATTTACTTCAATTTTATTTTATTTTATTGTATTTCTTGATTAATTGGACATGTTTTTTTGATTATTAAAAATAGCACTTGGTATTAAAGTAGTATTGTTATTTAAACCATTAAGCATTAAAAAATAAATACATACATAAAAAATTATAGGGCCCAAACATGGTTAAACTTTTAATAAAAAATGGACATTATAAACTTAAAAATAAAGGTTTTGCAATGATTTCAAAGAATAACCATTTTGGTTCCCCCAATAACCTTTCTGTGGACAGTACTTAAGTTTCTTTATAGAGCCATCGATGCTAATAACAAACCTTTATTTCAAGAGTGTAGCAGCATCTCAATTGGATTCAATCACTGCTACATTTCCTTAACTGACCACTATGCATCTTAATAGTATATTCACTGGCCACCATATGTCCAGATGTGCAATGAAGACAAGCATGCTTTCATCACTTTCTTACTTTTTGTCTGCATTCTGCAACCTGATTGGTTAGTTACTTTAGCCAATTGTGTGCTGAAACAATGCAGAGCTCCTGACAGACACAAACCGTCATTAATGCCATTGACAGGATCACAGGCAGAAGTCCTGTGTGTTACTCGAACCTCTTTTTACACATCCTATCTGCAGTCACAGACCTCCCATGATTCCCCTCTCACTGCTGTGTCATGTGATCCGGCCTGCAATATTCTCTGGCCTCGGCCCGGGTCAATAATTTGGTATTTAAGTGAAATGGCGCCCATTAACCCAGCCGAGTCGGACCTCTACTCTGAGCATTGATCAGATAACCAGCGGGGATATTTTATTACAGCCCACTGACGTAGAGTGGGTAAACCTGCACTCCGCTTGCGTGAAGGGGATTAGAGCAGATGTACGAGAGCGAGAGACAGAGAGAGAGAGAGAGAGAGAGAGGGCGAGAGAGGTGCAGTGAGAGCAGGTCCCTCAGGAACCATCAGAGGGAGTTTAGTTGGTGTGCTGCACCGCCTCCATAAACGGCCCTCAACCTGCTCTGGGTTTTTTATCTGGCCGTCAAATCAAATTAAAACACTTGTCAGCCTCTGACCCTGCCATTAATCAGAAAACAGGAGTTCCTGCCCCTATGAATTTGTTAGCACAACCTTGTTTTTTTTCTTTAGCTAGCATTTATAAACCCAAGTAAAACCCATGGTAGCCCTAAACAGGGTCTGTACTGGGCAGGGGAGGGTTAGTTATTTGCTTGATTTTGTCTTCTTTGCAACCACACATTTAATGTAGAATTATCAAATGTGGGGTAAAGGCTAAAGCGATTTTACTGGAATAATTATGACAATAATAATAATTATAATTATTTATTATAATAATTAGTATTAGATGATTAATCATAATAATCGAAGCTGCCATGCAATTTTCTTTTATGTATGTATGTATGTATGCATTTATTTATTTTGAATGAGCACCATAGTAGTCTAACCTCTCTTGGTGCCCTAGATGAGATATGACATAACCAAATAACCAAAAAAATAAAATAAACAAAATAAAATAAATACACAAACAAACAAACAAATGTGGTACAACTTCATACAACCACACCAAGCAGTCACTGTGTTCAACAAAGGTCAAAATAAACTCTAACAGTGAAAAGCATTGTGACAATACAATGTAGATTCTCAGCTGACGCCAGAATGAACGAATGAACAAATCAATCAATATGTTTACCACAAATGTTTAGTGCAAATAGTGAACCTTCATGGCAATAACTATTTTCAGTCAGTCCGCCCAGCGTTACTCAGATAATTTACCTTTAGTCCAAACAGCATGTGAATTCTCTTTACACTTGATGTGAACAGCAGCTGTCAGTATGTGCACTCAGTGTAATCAAGATGCTATTTGTTGCTATTTATACTTGCTGTAAATAGTATCTACCACTATTTAGACTCTATGAGTAATGGGGACCATTTTTACGTTTTACATGTAAACAATCGCTGTCTAATTTTTATCAGACAGAAATCACAAAGAAAAACATGAGTTTAGTGAACCCGTGGATATATAAATAAGGTTCATGTTGGAAATCTGTCCCTCAGTTTGTCCTCATTGTCTGATTGCTGTCAGCACCTTCACATAAGGCTGCTGTATAATATGATCACTCAGCTCACTTCACTACACAAGCATGACACAGCAAAAATAAGCAAATGCTATGAAATTGCAAATGCTATTCAGAGGCGTTTAGGATAAATACAGACTCTGGTCAAAGTCAAGAATTATAGGCAAAATACTGAATATGTGGACAATAAATGTACAGATAAAACTAGATATTTCCTAAGGGGGAAACACATGAGTGATGATGAAGTTGCCAGCATGAAGGGTGTTGCTGTGAGGTTGCTAAGCTCATCAGAGTGTTTTAACTGTATTGTTTGGAGTGATTCCCAACCACACTCTCTGTTGAGTAACCTAGAGTGTTGCCACTTACTCAGTTTTTGTTCCAGAAACTTAAAAAGTTCCAAATAAAAGCACGGCATAACCTCCGCAACACACAGTAGTGTTTTACTGAAGGAAACAGCGTTTCTGAACAAATGGGTTGATTCAACGACTCACTCATAAATACAGCATCTTCATTCATTCCTGACTGAATCGATTGAGTGAATGATTCAACGACTCACTCATAAATACAGCCTCTTCATTCAGTTCTGACTGAATCGATTGAGTGAATGATTCAACGACTCACTCATAAATACAGCCTCTTCATTCAGTTCTGACTGAATCGATTGAGTGAATGATTCAACGACTCACTCATAAATACAATCGCTTCATTCATTCCTGACTGAATCGGTTGAGTGAATGATTCAATGACTCACTCATAAATACAGCCACTTCATTCATTCCTGACTGAATCGGTTGATTGAATGATTCATTGACTCGCTCATGAAGGCCATCCCTTTCGGTGCGTCCAAAATCTCATACTGTCCAAGTATGTACTACATTTAAATTTGAAATTACTTTGCGTCCATTGCCACTTACTCTGTCTGTTTTTGTTCCAGAAACCTAAAAAGTTCCAAATAAAAGCACGGCATAACCTCCGCAACACACAGTAGTGTTTTCCTGAAGGAAACAGCGTTTCTGAACAAATCGGTTGAGTGAATGATTCAACGACTCACTCATAAATGCAGCCACTTCATTAATTCCTGACTGAATCGATTGAGCGAATGATTCAACGACTCACTCATAAATACAGCATCTTCATTCAGTTGTGACTGAATCGATTGAGTGAATGATTAAACGACTCACTCATAAATACAATCGCTTCATTCATTCCTGACTGAATCGGTTGAGTGAATGATTCAACGACTCACTCATAAATACAGCCACTTCATTCATTCCTGACTGAATCGGTTGATTGAATGATTCATTGACTCGCTCATGAAGGCCATCCCTTTCGGTGCGTCCAAAATCTCATACTGTCCAAGTATGTACTACATTTAAATTTGAAATTACTTTGCGTCCATTGCCACTTACTCTGTCTGTTTTTGTTCCAGAAACCTAAAAAGTTCCAAATAAAAGCACGGCATAACCTCCGCAACACACAGTAGTGTTTTCCTGAAGGAAACAGCGTTTCTGAACAAATGGGTTGAGTGAATGATTCAACAACTCACTCATAAATACAACCGCTTCATTCATTCCTGACTGAATCGGTTGAGTGAATGATTCAACGACTCACTCATAAATGCAGCCACTTCATTAATTCCTGACTGAATCGATTGAGCGAATGATTCAACGACTCACTCATAAATACAGCATCTTCATTCAGTTGTGACTGAATCGATTGAGTGAATGATTAAACGACTCACTCATAAATACAATCGCTTCATTCATTCCTGACTGAATCGGTTGAGTGAATGATTCAACGACTCACTCATAAATACAGCCACTTCATTCATTCCTGACTGAATCGGTTGATTGAATGATTCATTGACTCGCTCATGAAGGCCATCCCTTTCGGTTGTGTCCAAAATCTCATACTGTCCAAGTATGTACTACATTTAAATTTGAAATTACTTTGCGTCCATTGCCACTTACTCCGTCTGTTTTTGTTCCAGAAACCTAAAAAGTTCCAAATAAAAGCACGGCATAACCTCCGCAACACACAGTAGTGTTTTCCTGAAGGAAACAGCGTTTCTGAACAAATGGGTTGAGTGAATGATTCAACAACTCACTCATAAATACAACCGCTTCATTCATTCCTGACTGAATAGGTTGAGTGAATGATTCAACGACTCACTCATAAATGCAGCCACTTCATTCATTCCTGACTGAATCGATTGAGTGAATGATTCAGTGACTCGCTCATGAAGGCCATCCCTTTCGGTGCGTCCAAAATCTCATACTGTCCAAGTATGTACTACATTTCAATTTGAACTTACTTCGCGTCCATTTAAAAAGAAGTACAGTATGAATATGGGTAGTTTGAATGAAATTTCTGATGTACTACATCCGCCATGTTGATATGGACATGTGATCTACAGCGTCAGCTGCGTCACTTCACAAATCCTCTCCCGTGGCCTCATGGGCTAGTAAAGTGTCCATCGGACGCGCACTTCAGAATCTCTCTCAGAATCTAAATCTGGGTACTTTTTGCATATTGATTGGTGAATATGTATTCGGACATATCACACTTCTGGCGTACTGTTTTTCACATATTATATTGTAGGGCAGCATTCGATTTCGAAAGTAATGGTTGTTTTGTTCTTGAATGAATCAACGCTGTTGAAAGAATAATTTGAGCGAATAATTCATATGACTCACTCGTAAGGACAGTCATTTGTCGCCATCTACTGGTGTAACAATGTAACCTGCAAAAAGATGAATTTAAAATCCCCACCACTAAATGATATTCTTCACAAATTCATAAGACTGTAGAACAACAATTGTCTGTTTGGTTAAAATATTCCTTTAATATCATGAGTTGTATAAAACATAGCAGGCCTATTCCTCAACAAGTCCTGTGTTTTTGCTCAATGCAACATCCATATAGTTGTGAAATGAGGAAATATCCTCTGAATCCATATACAGAGGGTAAATACAGTTGTCAGCCTGTTTTAATTGAATGTTAGAGTCGGAGTCTGAAAGCTCTGACATTTGATTAAAGAGCGTCTCTGCCAGTCTAGCACACTCGGGAGAGGACGCCTGTGATTCTCATGCAATCTGACACGCTGTGTGATAGATGTGATATTTGGAGTGTTTTTCATTCCACTGGATGCTCAAAAAATTCAGTTGATGAGCAAAAACGCTGACAAATACAACTTCAAATTCATCACCATTTCTGATATTGTTTTATCACATTCACCAAGCAATCGCAGCACATATAAATTTGCAGTGCAATAAATTGTAAGATGAAATAATTTGTCACAGATCTGTAAGCAATCTGTTAAAATCAACATGAAATGGCTTTCACATCCATTTTATTTCTGTAATGTGCCGTATTTCTGAGTGAATCAGGATTGTCAATGAGAAAAAAAGAAATGTAGGGCAGGACTTGATTCTACTATCGGATCAATTGTGATTGAGCGGATTGTTAGATTTTGCTGTATTTGGCTGAGCAGTGGTTTGGGTGGCTCGCCAATGTACTAGATTTCTCTAATACATAAAACAAGCAAGCTTGACCAGAGTTCTTGTGGGGAGAAGAATTTATTGAAAGTGGCAGTGTAGCACAGTTCTTCAGCAGCGATGTCAGAGTGTCGGCCTTCAAGAATCTGAACCCAAAGTTGAGTCTGAGGGACAGAACTTTATACCTGTTATCAGAAGGTTCACCTCCTACTGGAGACCCCACAATAGTCAGGAAGGGAGATTGTGTTAGGATCTCGTATTGGAGATCTTACAAACAGCAGGATGGGCCATTTGGTTGACACCTTTAATTACATTTGGGGAACAGTCACAATGTAACGTCAGACATTGATTACACATGAAAGAACTATTCACAAAATAGAAAGTCATAGAAAGTCTCTCTATTTGACAGGTGGTTGGAGGGACGGAGTTGGTCGAAAAGAAAAGTCAGTTCAGCGGTGGAGCGAGTTATGGGTGAGCCAGTCACCTCTGACCTCTGGCAGGCATTAATCAGGGAACAGATGAAGAAGTGAAGCGATAACGGTTGTGGCAGATACCTCTTCAACAAGCTGTCTACAACTGTCCAAAGCACTTGAAGGTGAGATTTCCACTGAAGTCAGAGTACTGGACCAAATTAAAGTGAGACAGACTTTCTGTAGGTTTTATGAAGGTAAATTAAGACCATTTTAAGACCAAGGATGGAATGGTTCACACTTGTATATGTTTAATGCTCCATGCCAAGTATAAATGGAACACAATACATCAATATGGTCTCTAAATGCATATGTATTTATAGCAACACTTCAAAGTTTATGAACAAAAAAACAATTTCCAATAGATTTTAGCTACTTTTTATTCTACAAACGCACATAAAAAAAATAAATAAAAAAAAATGTTTTATTGACAAATAGCTCTGTTCCCAAATACTAGAATATGGAAATAACTGCTGGAAATACCTTCTGAACACACTGTACTAAAAAGTGCTGTTCTTCCTCAGTATTGTCTTGTTTTCATTCCCCATTGACAGATATTTGTTGTTGTTTTAAGCCTAAACAGGAAACAGGAACTTCATATGCACAATTTTCATCTCAAGTGAATGTATCCTGATTTAAGGATGTTTAGATGATTGCACTGGAATTATTGGAAGATGTTCTTCTCTGATCTCTGCTTTAAATGGCGGAAGGACAAATTAAGAGATTTTAAGATCCAAAGAAAGAAAGCAAAATGAGAGAAAGGAGATAACATTACAGAAACCTTTTTATCAATAATCTTATTGTCCATTATAGTCCATTTTAGGATTTCCTGTAGCTCAAACAGTACATGCAAACTATTTGCAACGCCAAGGTTGTGGGTTCAATTCCCAAGGAATGCAAGAACTGATAAAACATAAATGTATACTGCATCTGCCGAATGCATCAGTGTAAATGTTAACACATCCAGTCCTCCATAATTTTAATTGCATGGAATAGAGCAACCAAGGCATTCTTCAAAATCTCTATTTGCATCAAACGACATGACAGCGAGTAAATGACTGGATTTTCATCTTTTGCTCCTTTAAATATGAGGGAGAATGAGAGAAGGATGGTTTTGGAGGTGTGGAGTGGTCTTCAGGGGATGAAGGCTCTACTCGTTACATTATTGATCAGAGAGTGGACTAACAGATGCCGTCCATACGGCCCATGCCTGGTTAAAGCTGCCCACACTCATGCTGCTTTCACTGCTCTTCTCATGATGAGATCCATAAAGTGCTCCCCGAGGTTCATCCGATCCCTGAGAGGAGGACAAATCCATTTAAATCATCTCCTAGATTAAATGATGCCAATGAAAGGCATTATGGGAAGAGGGGATACATATTACAGCACAAAGAACTGCTGGTGCATTCACTTCTTATTTAGACCTTATTTGCTTGTAAGACTTGTGTGGACACATCCATAGGAAAGAAAAATCTCTTTTACATCTCAATTTTTTCTCCTGTGTGCAGATTTTCCAACATTTCTGAAACATTTATCATCAAATTATTCCAAGGTCAAATGATCCACATAAGCTTATATCTCTATACTCTTACCATGGCAGTATGGACTGTGTTTGTATTTCTCCAAAGGCCTGTTCAAACTTTTCCATGTTAAATTACTTTCCCCATTCCCAGCTTAATATGCAAAGATGATAAACACACCATTCATAGGTTAATTTATCTCAAGAACAAGACAATTCCACCATTTGTTCTGAGTGCCTCCTCCAGTCCTACACTACACCACAGAGTCGACCAATGGCGTGAGCTGGGGGCGGGACTATCAGTCTGTTCGACCAATGGCTGATGCAGGCCGTATTCAGAAAACTGATGCTGTAGTGCTTCAGAAATTACATACTTCAGCTTTATGAGAATGTCACGAGAAGCATCTGAGACAAAGTTAAATGAAGCATTGGTATATTGGTTTATAGTTATGAAAGTCAGAAAATAATTCCATTTTTGAGTCATCAGTTCCCTCAGGCTTTGGATTGATGATTAAAATTTAGCGTAGCGTTAGTTCTGGCAGGTCACGTCAGTCAAGCTTGCATCAGCTGACTCTCAGCTGATCCCCATCAACCTATGGGAATATGACACCTATCTAAGCATTCATATATAAGGTCCTTCAGTATTATCAGCAGTTTTTGCATTGCTCAATAGCTAATTACCCTCCTCCATCCCCAACTCCTCCTCTGTCAGTCAGGATTCAGCCTTCTGATTCTTGCTAGGCTGCATGGATGTGCAGGGAGTTCTTGCCCAGAACAGAACCATACCGCCAATCCAAACCGTATGCTAATTGTCAATCATCTTTTACGATAGTGGTCCTGACAGAAATAAAGTCTGTGGTTTACATCACTTGAAGACAGACTATAAATGACACACAGACCTCAAATGTGCATTTTGAATTGTGGTTTATAGATAGTTTATATGGACTACAACTACCACAAGCATGTGAGTCTATGTGGCTGATGAATTGTCAGCAACTTACCTCTAACAAAACATTTAAGTTATATTGTACTTGTAAATCAAACACCATCATTCCCAAAGGGGAAAAAAAAAAACTTTTCTTAGGGAACTTCTGGGAGAAATAGCCATCTGCAATGGCCTGCAAACTATCATCAATGTTACAGTGACCTCATTACATCTGATTAAATTTACACTAAACACAAACACAAACCACTTATTCAAAATATAGAGATAAACAGCAGCATGTAACTAAAGACTTCACTACTGTACTGTACATGAAGCTTCTGAATGAACTGATTCAGTGAAATGACTCTTAGAAGTGAGTCTGTACAGTAGCTTGTGACTGAAAAGCTGCGCTGTTTTGCAAACAAAGGCTGAATACTGTAGTAAAGTCAGCGTGTGCACGTGTAGTGAGTTAGCGTGTGCTCTGCGCCCTTGGCCCTTCTCCACACACTCAGCAGACAGAGCTGAAATATAATGCTGCTGGTGTCACGAGGACATTTGCCTGCGCATCTCTGGCATCTGCTGCTGTAGTGCTGTCATACAAGACTCACGGCCCAACCCCAGAGACCTGTGTACTACTGCAGCTCTGCACAATCACACACACACACACACACACACACACTAC
>NW_015627548.1:222194-225401 GCF_001515625.1 Sinocyclocheilus rhinocerous
GTGTGTGTGCGTGTGTGTGTGTGTGTGTGTGTGTGTGTGTGTGTTCAGATCACTGCGTAATCCCTCTGTAAATGTGTTAGAAAGGATTTGCACTAACACTGGACATTATTTGTTCTCTAGTTTAACACATCACCTCCCCTTCATATTTACACATTTTCTGATCTTGTATTAGCAACATTAAAGCTGCATTTACTGCCATTTGCCGTTTGACAATTTCTAAAGATTTTATCAATTTCTAACAGCTTTCTAAGAGGCAAAATCACAAATAGCATGAGCAAACAAACCATTTTATCCTTAACTAACCTTACAGTGTTTCTAATCGCAACTTCATCCTTCACTTTCACTACAGTGATGTCAGAAATATTTGCTATTCAAATCAGAGGCGCACATTAGTACATAACTGTGACAGTTTTGTGCATTTATCTTAAATACTGAGAATATGAATGCTCCTCCTAATGTGTGTGTGTGTGTGTGTGTGTGTGTGTGTGTGTGTTTGCCAGTGCCTTAAATAGGGTTACTAAAGTTAATTAAAAGAAAAACCATTAAAAAAAACATTACTTAAAATAAATGTTAGAAAACAAAAGAAAATTTGTAAAAAAGAAAAAAAAAAAAAAAACATTTTATTTCATCTAGTTTCCAATGCAACCTTTCTAATTTTCATTTAGATTAAACTGATGCACTAAATTAATTAAAACTTAAACTGAAATAAAAATTAATACAAACTACATAGACACATTTAAAAACAGCAAAAAGAAATAAAACTGGCAAAAACATAATATAATTACTAGAATTTTGACTATATTTTCTGTTTCCATTTTAAGTAAAAAAAAAATAAATGATTAAATAAAACCCCATTCAAAATATTAGCAAGAACTAGGATAGTATCTCAGTGATACTAAAACAGCAGTGCTCTGGAATCACTGTCACTGACTGGGTTTGAGCAGCTTCTTTATTCTGCTGTCATTCTGCAGACTCTCCAGCAGGTGGAGACTGTTCTTCTGTTTCAGCTGCTGCCTGCTAAACTAGTCCTGATCTCAAGAAAGGCCTGATTGTGTGATTCCCTTCAACAGACGGATGTATACTGTGTAACATGGAGAACAGTATATTTAATATCCCGATAATTGTATTTAACAGTCTGAACCACTTCATATTATTAATGTAACAGACCTACATGTATTGTATGAGGTGTTTGATTTGTACATAAGATTAATATCTGACATTTTTATTATTTGAAGCAGTGATTAATGTTACAACTAATATTTACAGGCCTGTTTATTAAAACAACAGTTTTGTTTTCTGCATACTTTGTTATCTTCGCTCTGGTTTTAGGCTGAATACTTTCATGCAACTATGAAAATAAATAAGCAAAAGCTCAGTCGGACTCATAACCTTCCCAAGGGTATTTTGTATCCAGTCCTCTTATAGGAGGTCACGTTTCCCAGAATCCGGTTTACATTCCAGTGTCACAAAAGCAATGCACTGCAATTTCCCGACCCATAATCCCCCTCTGGTCAACTGGAATAGAATGACCTTTTCTGCCGATTGGCTTGCACCTTCATTATAAAGGATGACAATCAAAATCTCCAGCACTTTTTATAGACACTGAGTTTATGCGGCTCTCGGAGTCCCAGAGTGACAGAGAAAGAGAGAAAGTCTGGATGTGTGTCTGACTGACTGAGAGAGAGAAATTCCCTCATGAGCACACTCTCCTCTGCTGTTCAGTCTCTTTCTGAGGGTCTTTTCCAGACCACCGCTCCTCTCTGCTGCTAATGTAACAATGCTCTCGGTGGTTTCATGAACCTGAGCCACAAACCACAAAGTGCAACGTGTGTGTGTGTGTGTGTGTGTCCTTGTCTGACCTCACCTCTTGAGTTCAACTTGCTTTGCACACTATTTCAGACACACACACACACACACACACACACACAAGTCTCTCAAAAATGCATGTTTGTCCTCTAGTCATTTTAAATATCAAACAACAACAACAGCATTTATAAATGTACTATGCAATGAAAACAACATTGAAGCATTTGCAAAAGCTGAACATGAAACATATCCTTAAACCTCTGCAAAGTCAAACAGACAGACTCGTGGGGATTTACACTACCGTTCAAAGATTTGGGGTCAGTAATACTTATACCTTTAATACGTTTATTCATCAGGGATGCATTAAATTGATCAAAAGTGACAGTAAAGACATTTATAATGTTACAAAATATTTCTGTTTCAAATAAATGCTGTTCTTTTGAACTTTATGTTCATCTGTGAATCCTGGAAAATAAAATGCATGACTGTTTCCACAAAAAAAATATTGTGCAGCACAACTGTTTTCAACATTGATAATAATCAGAAATGTTTCTTGAGCAGCAAATCAGCATATTAGAATGATTTCTGAAGATCATGTGACACTGAAGACTGGAGTTTTCACAAATTTTACAATATATTCACATAGAAAACATATATTTTAAATAGTAATAATATTTCCCAATATAACTGTTTTTACTGTATTTTTGATCAAATAAATGCAGCCTCGGTGAGCAGAAGAGACTTATTTGTAAAACATGAAAACATGTTACCGAGCCCCAACTTTTGAACAATGGTTTATGTAAGATCTCCATGAACGAGAGTCGCTCTGGTCTTTGACTGCTGAATGCATATGTTTGGACACGATTGATTGCTTATTGATCTTAACTGATTCCTGTAGTGTAACTCACTGTATTAACAGGCATGAATAAACATGGACTTTTCTTATGTAACAAAGCATTTCTTTTCTTTTTTCTTTAAAAAAAGCTATCATAGTTGTAAGGATCAGATTAAATGTTTGATGAATTATCATTTGAAAAAAAGGACTTCAAAAACCATACAAATAATAATATATGATATATAAATTCAGTAATAGCATAATAAGCTACTCCTGTGTTCAGCACCGCTATTAAGCTCTTATGTTCATGTCAGATGTTGCCATGCGTGTGCTGTGAGCCGTCAGAGTGTTCTGGAGAGAAGGATATGGTTTTATAACATATCATGTTGTGTTGATCCTGCTGAACTGTGCTGCACAAACACAACATCCAGTTCAGTCCGGACAGAATCATTTATTTAATAAAGCTGTACATCTGTCCTTTCAAACTACAGAGTTTATATGTTCACCTAACACGGGCTTAAACGTGTGCTTTTAATAGTGGAATATTACGCGTGTGTGTGTGTGTG
>NW_015627548.1:225912-229686 GCF_001515625.1 Sinocyclocheilus rhinocerous
ATTTGAAAAATAATGTGTTTTTTGAACATTAAGCATGTCAACATATTCTGTTACACCAAATACACAAAATAATGATCTTTAAAAAAGCATCATATGACCCCTTTAAGTATTTTAATTATCAACTCAAATAATCAAGTGACAACAGGCTCTGTGATTTTGCCAACAAACACAGAGCAGAACTGATTTGCAGTATGAAACAGCATTCACAGTAATATCAAATGTCGTAATTAAACATCCATTCTTGGACTGTATTAATTTGTTCATTATGAATCGTAAATGCTGTTATATTAGATATTACAAATCTCATTCTGATGTTTCAAGAGAGTGAGAGTTTAAATTTATTGTAAGTCATAATGAGATAATGTCCCAAATGCATGCAGGTCCAACAGTTATGGCAAACTGTGCCTCGGGCCGTCCCAGGTGCAAAGATACAATCAGACCTGCATAGACAAATCAAATGGATCTAGAGAATTCCAGCCTGTCAAATTCATCAATACGTGCTGTTAGCTGCCAAAGTAAGGTGCAGGAGTGTGTGCCACCCATACTTCAATAACACACGGAGCGGTGTGCGTCAACACGCTCACAGTCCATCATAGTGGATATGATGAAGAATCTGCATACATCATTACACTGAGAAGAGTCAACACACAGAACCAAAGAACACAATGTGCATTATTTTAACTTAAAAACTGTTCATCATTTTGATATTCATTATACTGCCTGCTACATAAACATGTCATCCTGCTGGAGAAAGAATTATACTGTAATGAAACAGCACAAAATAATTAAAGTAATAACTCGAACAAAAATGAAAATGCTGTCATCATCACAAATCTGTCTTCATGGATAATGAAAGATGTTTAGCAGATTGTTCACACTGCTTATTTTCATACAAGGAAAGGAAAAAAAGTAGTCCATATGACTCAACGCCAGACTCAACTCGTTAATGAGTTTAAGCAATAATAATTAAATTGATATTAATTCCATTGCTGTAGTATGTGAAGCCCACATAATCATGTTGATACAGAAAAAAGGCTGAAATGCCTCAACATTTATTTGATCTTGTTATAAATTGATGCCAACATCAACATGATAAAAAGTGAATAATTTAGATTTCCTTCCAAAGCAATCAGGTTTCAGAATAAAATCAATATATCGCCTATAAGTTACTAAAAGTAACGCTGTAATGCTGCTTCTGTGTAGTTTTTTTTAGCTCTGCAGTCTCTGTTCACTGTAAAAATCAGGTGCTACTTTACATTTTTAAGTTTAATCAAAATAGCTGTACAAATTATTTTATATTAAACTGATTATATAGTTGAAATTGGTTAACTTGGTAATCTTGATAAGTTAAAGTAACAGAAAAACATGACTTGCCATGACTTATTGACCATATCATGTTTACAGTGTTGTTGTTCATTTACATTGTATGGGGGAAAGCAGCTCAGACGTGCTTCAAAGCATCTTATGGAAATAAATATAAATCATACTGGTTTGGATCAACATGAGAATGAGTAAATGTTGAGAGAATTTGCATGTGGCTGCAACTATTGTAAAACAGAGACAGTCTCAAAACTCTCATAATTTCAGATTTGATCAGGTTTGTGGATTATAAAGCTTACTCAACACATTATGTATGGACAAGCCTTCATCATTTACGGAGGAAGTCACTCTATGTCCTTCAGGGAGTTCAAAACCCGAGCTTATTAATAAGGTTTCTAAAAGCCCAGAAAGTGTTTAACATACAGCTCCGGGTTGATGGTATTAAACTGGGCAGTTAAACTGAAGTCTGCCTCAGTGAACTGCACGAGTACAGCAGCTCTCCAGTGACAGCAAACGTTTCAAATGGGTTAAAAGCTTCAACCATTAAGTTCCCCCAGGAGACCGAAGGAGTCGGGCAGACTAATGCGTGCTGGTTAGAGCGTAATGAACTGAGCTGGTCAGGATGAGTTGACTCTCTGGGAGAGACCTTATTAATAGACATGTTAACCTCTCGTTAAGATGCACCATCTGATTGTTCTGAAACCTAGTCGTCTTGCTGTACTTCACTGAAACAGAACCAGATTTGAAACACTTTATATGCATCATACCAGTTTGCATTCTGGGATTGCCTACTCCATGAATGATACATGCAATGCTGATTTTGAAAAAAAAGGCTGCCTGTTTCGGTAACTCACTAGACTATTTCCATAGCCACGTTAGGAATACAAAACTGGATGCGACACTTCAGGCAACACTTCGCTGAGTGCTTGCGCTGTCAGTGGCCGTATAAGAGTAAATGAGCGTATTCATGGAAAGATATGGGAGATACATGTAAATGAAGTTGCGCAGAACTTAATGCAAAAAGGGTCATTGTGTTTTAGACATCTGAGAATCTTGTCTAGTCTTGGCTCAAAGTCTAAAATCAGGTTTTTTGGAATCCGCAGGAGCTGTTATAAAGTGCATGCCCTAAATCTGGATCTGTGATCCCTGACAATTACTGTGTGTGAGCAGTGATTAATATGATTAACTCATTTGATTCCACCAGTCACAATAGTGACCGTAAAGAAGGTTTTCTTTTATAAAGCTGTAAAAATCTTACTGATTGATATTTTAGTGCATTTCCTGCAAACATGGAAATTATAAAAATAAAGGGTCTCTCAATTAAATGTGTGCAGTGTCACATGGTTAGTGCAGATTATCACATGACCAGAGCAGTTTACTTCATGTTTGCACCATGAGAAGATGATGGCTGCGTCAAAGCTTGAAAACGAAAGGCTAGTAAAGTATGTTAACATAAAGATATGACAAAGATTTTTGGTACATGTTATCATTAAGGTGTCTAGTATTAATATATGTATTCACAATTCTTCAGTTTTGTTGAGTGTGGTCATAGAATGAGTAAACATGATGAGTGGGATAATACAGTGCATATACATCCAATTGCAGTTCTTAGTGAAGGTTGCACTAAAATGTTGCAATGACAAAATATTGCATTAAATTAAAAGTTCCAATGTTACAAACAAGTTACAATATTGATGTTGTAATACTGGTAGCACTAATATAACAGTTTTATGATATATCTTACAATAAAGTAACAATTTTAATGACTGCAGAAATATGTTAATTCCATATACACACTATTCCACTGGTATTTCACACACTTTTCCAAAAACATAAAAAAAATAAAAAAAATACAATTGATTATTTCAAAGGGTGGTTAATGACACAACATTTGAATATTTTCATGTCTGAGAAAAAAACGGGACTAAACGGGTTAATTGCACTTAAATTCCTATTTCAAGGTGCATTCAGTAGTTCAGTAGTGTTTGCAACACTGGCTGGTGTTCTTGACTTTTAATTATTTCTGAAATGGAAACCGGGAACATTTTCTAGTTCAGTGGTCAAAATATCACTGGAATCTCACTTTTTATTATATATATACGCAGGACTCTGTCTGTTTTCATAGCCAGCATGTCTACAGACCCGGACACACAGAGAGCTCCAGCACACAGAGGCCTGTTCATGAGCTCTGAGCTTCTGTCTTTTTCATTTCAGCGTCTCCTCTGGATGTCTCATTGCATCAGAATGTTCATCTGTGATGCATTGTGGGATAGAGCGACGAGAGTGTCCGAATGGGCAGAAATCATCCCGCTGAATTCCTTTATCTGTCCCTCAGCTGACCTTCTGTCTCCCCTTCCCTCGTCCTGTCAGTCCATCTAAAACACCAGGAGCTCATCTGCATCAAACACACACACCATTCACACACACACACACACACACACACACATACATATG
>NW_015627548.1:230053-233336 GCF_001515625.1 Sinocyclocheilus rhinocerous
ACACAGAGAGAGAGAGAGAGAGAGAGAGAGAGAGAGAGAGAGAGAGATGCAAACATCAACATGCAGCAGTTGAAGCATCTCAAATCAAACAATACACCAAGAGGACTATATGTTTAACGCATTTTCTGAAACAAAATGCTCTGCTGTTCTATCTGTTGAAATCTTTTGAGCTCTTATTTTTCAGTCCTTCCTACTCAGCTCCACTGTGGTGCATAACAACCACTTTACACATTACTCTTGCTGGAAGTAAAATCAAGTCCAATCCTACATTTGTACTGAAGTAAAATGGGTTGTGAATGATGTTTCACATTGACTTGATGTCAAGTGTGGTAAAACCACTGCAACATACAACCTCAAGTATTGTTGTTTTCAAATGGTGATAACATCAATATGATAAAACACTCCAGGGTAACACTTTATAATAGTGTTATTTACATTTACATTTATTTACATAAATAGTCATTTACATTTACAAATGTTGTGAAAAAATGAGCTTAATCGGTTATTTTTAACTCTTTACTATTCACCATGCAGTATATTCATTTTAAATCAGTTTTACAATTTTTACAATACAATAATAAAAAATGTCTCTTGTGCATAATTTAGGGCTGTCAAAATTAATGTGATAATAATGCATTAATGCAATCTAAGTGCAGTTAAAGAAGGCTCTACTTGACCCTGAATCACATGTAATTTAAACCAGGGTTGCCAGGTCCATTGTTTTAGGTCTTCTTCTCCACTTTAATACAAATTATAGCACAAAATAAACACGACTGAACATCACAAAGTGTTGAAATACATCAGTAAATCAGCTTGTGATCAATATTTAATTTAACGTTGCATTTATCACTAGTTATCCAGTGTTCTATAATATTATAGTAACATATATTATTATAATAGTATATATATATTATTTTTTTTTTCTTTTCTTAGAAGAAAACCAAACCATTGATATCGGCATTGTCAGATGTCATTCTGAAAAGGCAAACAAATGTAGTATTTGTGCATCCATAATATCAAGCAATCAGATGCAATGACCTATATATGACAATTCTGTTCTTCAAATATTAAAAAAACGAGCATCAAACAGATTTTAGTGCTAGATCTATTCATTTGATATCATAAATTCCTCTTGGACTTGTGTCTTATTTTTGTAACAGCCGTCATGCAGCATTAGGTGTTTGATTAGCAGTCTGGGAGCTAAATCTATAGGAACAGGTCTACATTTCTCCTTCATTATTTTAGGACTAGAGCCGGTTGCTCACCGGTTGCTGCAAACCGATGCGTTGTATTGAACATATGGGCTTTCATGTGGTAAATTGAATGTTACTCATATGTGAGTGCACACTGTTTTTTTGGTTATTCTGCACAAGTTGCAGGCACTATCAGGGGACTGCTTTCCTTTTACTGAGAGCCGCACCGAAGAAAATCTCAACAGACCTTGGTACAATTACTGTGCCTTCCCGTCTCCATCTCCTGCTCTCCCAGCCCTGCAGCCGGACGCCTGGGGAATTCAGCCCACTATTCTGCAGAAGATTTGGGCAGTCAGGCATCAAATGTAGGCCTCTTCTCACACTCTGGGCCTCGGCGGCGGTCGCGTCAAGGGACCCGGACTTTGTGTTTTCACACACTTCCCTCTCTGGGACACGAGGCTTCGCTGAGGCAAGAAGAAGCATCGGCCTCCGGTCCATCTTACAGAGAGCAGGACGGATCTCTAATGCGCTTTGTCTGCCTGGACTTGCTGTTATTTCCTTTGTCCTTCATACTGCCACTTTCCACAAATAAGGAATAAAATAGGGCTTGAAACTCTTAAGAAGATAATATCTTTTTCTTTTTCAACAAGCGGTCGGAGAAAGGAGGTGCTTGACCTTCAGAAGATGTTGATCGTCAGCCTGCGGAGGTCAAACTAAATAATGCATGAGCTGCATTAAATCTTGCAACGTTTGCCCTCATGCTGCCAAAATTGAAATATTTATAAAGTGTAAAAGATCTGTGTGAATTTGTTGTTTTCTAACAACAACCACAACAAAAAAATAAAAAAAATAAAAAATCTATTGAATTAATATGATTCATATACCGTTCCAAAAATGTGGGGTCAATAAGTTTTTAGTACTTTCTTTTTTTTTTTTTTTTTTTTTTAGGCATGCATTAAACTATGTATATTTTTACAAATTTTTTCTAATTTTGAACTTTTTATTCATCTGTGAATCCTGAAAAACAAAATCGACCACAGTTTCCACACAAATATTGGGCAGCACAATTGTTTTCAACACTGAAGACTGGAGTAATGACGCTGAAAATTCAGCTTTTTTTTCGTAGCACATCTTGAACAAATAAAATAAGTTTAATTTCCGTTCTTCTGGCCAGAGGAGAACTGGTTCCCTGCCTGAGCCTGGTTTTGATGGAGTTGGGTTGCTGGACTCTGTCACCTCTGGTTTGCTTAGTAGGGGACACTTAATATTCAGCAAAATTATTGAATTGACTGTACTGACATTATTTGATGAGAACTAAACTGATCTTCTTAAGAGCTGCTTTACAGCTGAATTGAACTCATTTCATAATTGATTATCTTTATAGAATAATGACACTATTATTTTCTAGATCTGCTTTACAGTAGAATTAATCTCTGTTTGCATCATTGATTTTTCTTTCCTTTTTATAAAAAAAAGACTTTGAAACATTCTGTCTTGTATAGAGTGCTATATAAGTGACTTGACTCAGACTGTACCTTTTAAAAGGTACTAATATGCACTATTTAAGGATAAATAAAATACAAAGGTGTACCTTTTGAAAAGGGTTAATGCCTCAACCTTTGTACCCTTTTTTTTTTTCCTGAGAGTGTATAAATTGGTAACACACAAACAAATTTGCTCTAATGATCTATTACTGCATCAGTCGACCCTTAAAAATGACTTTTATTGGTGCAAACTAATGTGGTCTGCTTGATTCAATCATATTAAATAATGCTTGAAAAATGTGAAAAACAGTTAATTTAGATATTACTACATAAGCACATTGTAGGTTACCATTACAGTGTATGATGTCAGTTAGGGTCAGCCGTGAAGGTCATGACCTTTGAGCTACGACTGGAAAAAATAGTTGCTCTAACATATCTAATAGTTCTTTGTTTTTCTTTGTTACCTTGCTTTCCACAGAGCAGAGAGAGGCAGAGTTTGGATTTAAAGCTCAACGCCACAGAAGAGATGGAGGAATAATGGTTTGGGGCTTAGGGAGGTCATGTGTGTGTGTGTGTGTGTGTGTGTGTGTGTGTGCTTGTGTGTGT
>NW_015627548.1:233483-270284 GCF_001515625.1 Sinocyclocheilus rhinocerous
ACATGCGTGTGTGTGTGTGTGTGTGTGTGTGTCTCGTTCATGGATATGGGGCATTTATGTGTAATCCATGTAACTCTGTATGTATTTATGTGTAAATCGACACATAAAGAGAAATTTTCACCGTTTGTCCATCTGACAAATCTAGTTTAACTGCTTTAATTCAAATCAAAGATATAATTTGTTAATTTTACATTAAGTTGCAGTAGGTCAACAAAAGTCAAGTGAAATGAGCTTCTCTGCAGATTTTCACAGAGCAGAAGATTCTGAATGTATTCTCAGGTCATGCTGCTTCGGAGATGGAGAAGAAAAGGTGGGTATGAAGGTGTAGATGGGCTGCATCATAATATGTTAGCTTCATTCTGTACTACACGGGGCTTTACACAGTTACAGATGATGAAACTACATTTTGTTGAGCCTGGGTTGAAAAAATGGGACATTTATTGGGTATGAGGTGATCTGTAAAAGTATGTGATTAATGTGAAAACCTACATTTTGAGACAAGTTTATTATGGTAAAGTAAAACAAAAACTCATTTAGATTTACTTGAACTTGAACTAAAGTAACTAAACCCAAAATGAAAACGAATTAATATAAACTATATAAACATATTTAATTAAAATGGGGGAAAAAGCACACAAAATTACTAAAACTAACTAAAATTAAGTGAAAAAAAATTGTAGAAATAAAATCTAATTCAAAATATAAACAAAAACTAGTGTATAGTAAAATGACTGTTTATTTCAGAAGAGAATTTGGTTGTTAGAAAGTGATTTAATATTATAATAAAATGGCTTTTGTATAGGAGTGTGTAGATTCTTTGATACAGTATGAATACAGAGAATGTGGAGCCTGTGGACTGAGGAGACGCTGGCCAAAGCGTTGATCTATGAGGAGATTACTCTCTAAACACATTAACCTTGAGAAGAGCAGCAGATCTCGCTCTGCTCCATTAGACAGCGGCCATCAAGAGTTTCAGCCAGCACTCGCTCCTCAAGACTGGAGCACCAGAAACACTAGTTGCGTGTCTCCAAATGGGTATCAAAAATAGTTGCTGAACCGACTGCATCACATGTTGAAGCAGATAAACATGTGCATTCTCTTGCAGTAAAATTAAACAACAATACTGATGATCAGGGTGCGAACTACGGGGGAGCTAGGGGGAGCTCGGCTCCCCTTAATAAGACATGGGCTCCCCTGAAAACGTGATTTGTGAAATTTTGGGGGGTCTCAAAAAATATTGACAATGTGTTATTTTGATGTGCAATTTCAGTTTTGTGTAATGTGATCATCGTGGATTATTATGTGTAAAATTGCAAAAATATCATTCATCCATGCATGACGGCGATTTAAACCTAATTAACTTCAATAAAGATAACTATACATGCTATTCTTGTCATGAGCATCAAGGTGTGGGGGCGCTGCGGTGCAAATTCCACTCATGTTTAGTACATGTTAACCCAAAGATTCGTAGAAAAAATATAAACGCTGGACTCTGTGGTCGATTCTGTGTTAAGGTAAGGCATGAAATTCGCAATTATGTGTTGTGGCTGGGTTGTTATAGGTCTGCGTGACTCTCGATGTCTTAGGCCTAATTGAACGGAGGAATTATGGTATTCTTCTGTAGCCTGACGACGAGTAACTTTAAAGTTTTCATGTGAACTCAAAGACAGCCTGATGCTTTGTTTATAGACTATTTGTGGGTGGCTGTTTGTTGTTTCACCTATCAATTCGTGTCGATAAAGTATAATAGGGTAAATCCTGTGTAGTGATTTATCCTATATAGTGCTTGCATAAAGCAAGTAGTGCATACACTTGTAGCTGTTATGTATCTTTGTAAGTCATTGTAAGCCTTCATTCATTAAAAAAAAAAAAACAAGTGGGCTCCCCCAAAGTCCACGGTATAGCTCGAATACTGCTGATAATGGATATTGCACTCATAGGCTTGTTCAAATCTTTAGTAAAATCTATAATACCTGACTTTAAAAAAAAGACACATTGAAAGATATAATATAAAATATGCCAACAAGAGATAAAATGACACCTCTCTAGCCATTAAAAAAAATTCCATATATCCTTTTTTAAAGGATTTTTTAATGGATACATTTGTGGATTTTTGCACAGTTCCGTGCTTCTAAATTAAATCTTCTCCCTCCTTTTTTTTTTTTTTCACCTTGGTATGAAAACACTGAATTCAATTGAAACGTTTGATCAGGCTTTGCATTTCTAGGGCAGACTGGCAGATTTAGGTAAATTTCCATTGAACTTTGTGTCAAGTTCAACAACAACAAAAAAGCAAAAGTGAGGACAGATCCAATTACAAATGGATTCACACCAAGAACACTGCATGCTGTTTATTGAGTGGAAGAAAAGGAAGGAGATTTTTTTTAAATAAAGCGATCAGAGGCCAGTCCCAACAGCCAGATCTCACAGACAGCGATCAGAAGAGCCTAGCGGTTACGGGCCGCGAGTGTGTGGCTTATGAATATTATTCGGAGCAGTGTTGAGGAGAAGGGGAGTTGATGATGGCCGCTCGTCATTGCTGTGAGAGCGTAGGCAGCGTGACACAGTAATGCATGCTAATGTAAACATCAGCACTCCTCTCAAATCAATTCAAATGTGCTTATTCAGGTGGAAAATAAACAAGGCAGTGAGAGAGAAGCACAGCGTCCTCCAAAATCCAGCAGATAATGTCATTTCACCAACCTCCCTTCAGCCGCCTCAACTTCACACTTCAGACGCACCTTTGTGGGAGTTTTTGTTAATTGAAGCTCAGTTTATTTATACAGCTTTGTTTTACACACATGACAGTCAATGACATTCATTGACAAGATTGGAAAATTACATTGTAGTGCAGAATATTGCATTAGCACAGTTTCCGATACAGTCAATTACAAACCAAATGTATTCAATGCAATGCATGCAATGAGTGTCCGGAAGCATGGAAATGACTCTGCACTAAATCAGCTTTGAATGTGTCATTAAGGCATATAAACTGCTCTTTAATGTGTGATTTATGAGCTGATATGTAATAACTAACTGTTTAAATTACACTGCAACAATTGCTTAAACTGGATTATCTACAATGACGAATAACATTTTGAGATGAAGAAGAGGAAAAAGGAGAACAAACATAAGAGAATCTCAGAATTTATAACCACATGACATGAAGTTAGTTTTTTATTAAGTTTTTATTGTTAATTATTGTTTTATTGTGTGTGTGTGTGTGTGTGTGTGTGTGTGTGTGTGTGAGAGACAGAGTGAGTGTGTGTGTGTGTGTGTGTGTGTGTGTGTGTGTGTGTGGAGGGAGGGGGGTATTCTTACACCTATACTTACTTAAATTGAAGTGCTTGGCAAGCAAGGCAAGTTTATTTATAGAGCACATTTTATGCATGCATTTACATTTCGTAAACGTATGTGAATTTCATACACTAAAACTACAAATCAATAAAAAGTATATAGGCAAAAATAAACAAATACTGTACTTTATCATAAATACTAAAGTAACACTAACATGTATTATAAAATTGTGAACAACTTAATGTTTTCTTGGGTTACACCATTTGACATATGAAACCCTGAACTAATTTTTAATTGTCATAAAAAATGTCCTGAACCCTGACACACAGTCATGAGGGTCTACAAGGCTCCTGTATGTGATGTCATTTCCTGTGTTATGGTTTAATGGTAACGGAATGGTTTCCTGCATATTGGTTATACCACACTGACTTTTTTTGAGTTTTTCAATTTTAAAGTAATGTGACTTTTTTATTGCATTCTTCCTGATTCCACCTGGACCTGGAGCGAGTGATCCGTTAACATTCCCAACATTATAGATCTAACTATAGATCACTATAGATCTAAAAAAGCCTCCTGTCAATCAGAGCCATGTCTCAGTCCACCGATCAGTCCAGACGGATCCAGCTCGGGACGAGACCTTCAGAACCAGCACACGACTCCTGACCCACCTCAGCTCAACTCAGTCTGGAAGAAAAATGCATTTTCCCAAATAACCCACACAACGCATTTTCTCTCCATCTTGCCCCACTTTTCTTTGCACAAAACACTAAAAAGACATTATTCATGACTTTTACAATAGCCAGCCTCATATTTAGGCCTGTGAGAAACATTAGAGCGCGTGAGGCTACGATTATCCGGAGCCTCAGCACTCACGATTATTAATTCATCACGCTGCTTCAGAACACAAATGCACTGTATCGTCTCATTCAGCATCTTATTTTACCCATAAATCGGCCAAATGGGATGCATTCTAATGACAGAGCCATGTTAATATCAAAGCGAATAGGCTCTGGGGTGCAGACGGGAGCACGGTGTGGAAACTCAATCACAAGTCCCTTCAATCACGGAACGGGAAACAGGGACGCTTTGAATATTTTTACCTGGAAGTATTACAATTATACAATTTTAATAGCTATTTAACATGTAGTTGCTTTTTAAGCTGCATGCTTTGGCTGGAAAAAAGGAAAATGTGAACAGGTAAAGCGGGAATTCTCTTGGCAGTTATGAGCAGGACAAGCTCTTTCCGCCGGAAACTTCTTCCTGATCTGTTCTGCTCGCAGTCACTGACTTGTGAATTTCTGCTTGGCTTTGTCTCGTTCCCTCTGCAGCTGGTAAACAAGCGGATCCCCGAGCCGAGATCGCCTGAGGCTCTTCACATTCTCCTAAATATCTATTCGACCGCCGCAGAAACACGGACGCACCTGAGAGGAGGATTTAAGAAAGCAAACATCTCCTCTGTTCTGCTGTGACAGGCAGACGGGTGTCTGTCATTACAGTGTGGGATACATTAGAAATAGAGGCATTTCAACACTGTCTCAACGTTATTTCTCAGTATGTGCATCTGCAATCATGATAACGTGTTTCACACAGATGCTCACAGTCAGTTACAGCTATTAAATAACCCAACGTGAAATGCAATCCAAGAAAGAGGATTAATGGAAAATGGCATTTATCCAGCTAGACTGGTGTAATAATAAAGCGAAAAGATCCTGACACACACACACACACACACACACACCGGTGTTATTTTAGTATCAGTGAATTCAGGTAAATTGCGACACTTTTTGCCATTTGACATGACTGGAAAAAAATGTCCCAATTATCCTGAATTAACCCCTATTTCAAATTAGATTTTATTTTTATATTTTCTGTTTCCATTTTAATTGTATTATTATTTAATTAATATATATATTTATTTATGAAGTATTATTATTATTATTAAGTTTATTATTATTATTTTAGTTTTTGTTGATGATAACAACCCTGACACTTTGGGATATTATTGTATAGTTTAAATTATTGTATATTATTGTATCCTGCAGTTCCTGACATGCTAAACATGGAGTTTATTATTATTATTATTTTATATTAATATGGAGTTTTTTTCTAAAACTATTTTAAGAGCATTTGCTGATTATTGCATGTTTAATACACATGCAGCTTTTAGAAATCTATTAACTGATGAACTGCTTGGATTAAGTGTACGTTTAAACACTGTTGACACACTGCAGGAGCATTTAAAATGAACTACTAAAGACAAATTAAAAGAGACAAAAAAAGCATCAAAAATCAGTCACAACACCTAAAATATAGACTTGTCTCTAATACAATCATATAATTTAAGCCAAAACACGTGAAGAATAAACTGTATGTGCAACACACAATTGCACAATTAGAAAGAGTGCATCTCTCTCTATTCATGCATTATCAACTGATAAATGAACATTTACATGTGCAAAATCTTGTTTCGTTGTATATGTGCACTATTAACACAAGATAAAATGCTTCTAAAGCAGCTGGTCAGATGCTCTCGGCTGAGTGTTTGCATCTCTAACTAGCTGTTTGAGGAACACCTGCTCAGCTTAACTGAGCAGAGAGAGCGTGAGCTGAGCCTCCTGATCAATAATGCATGGAGAGTGAACAGCAACATGCGAAACCTCTTAGCCACTGCAGCGGAGGAGAGCAGAGACGCTCCCGCAGCTTTGATCGGCCGGGACAGACTCCAGAACACATCAGACATGATCGACACCGTCTTTGACCCACATTCATCACATCATCACACGCAGATGAACGGCATTTCAATATCTTTATAAAATATATACAACAGAAAGCATGCATTTATGATCATCCACATTTCCAACATGTCATTTATGTCGTTTACCTTTAACCCAAGTCAAACTGAACGCCTCTGACCTTTAACCCGCCCCTAAGCACTAATATATTCATCAAAGAGCACTTAATTAGATTTCTAATGGAACTTCACTGCAAATGCTCAACCATGGAGCTGAGAAAAAAGCTTCATAAGGGTAATTACATGAACTCAACATCATATCAACCCTAATCCACACTCTCATGAGCCTTTGCTGCACTTTACTATGTTGATGTTACCTATGTATGGACATCAGTACAGTGCATTTAAGATTGAAAATGCTCATTGATTGTAATTTCCCACACGTTTGGGATTTATCTGCGCGCCAGAAAGCAGCACTCCACATTTTATGCTGCTTGATTAATTTTACACTCCCTGTAGTAGTTACTGGACTCGCTTCTTTGGGGGAAATGCAGCAGTTTTTATAGTGTTTTCTGTCATTTGTCGCCCATAGAGAGAAAATGCTGTAATATAGAGTGATCATGAACACGTACAGAACACAACAACTCTTATTCTTCAGAGAATAACACACTTCTGGTCTGTTCAGTCATAACTCTGTGAGCATGTGTTTGCACCTTTCGCGGGTTAAGATGTGAGGGAAATATTGCCGTTTCGGTCACTGTTTATTTTTCATCATAAAATGAATGAAAATGAATGAAAATAACCAAGATGCATGATTCACTGAACACCTTTGTAAAGCGTGACTGTGAAGCACTGCATCAGAAGATGAAGCATGCCTGCGCGGAGAGAGAGACTCAGAATAGAAGTGTATGAACTTGTCAAGACACTTGCAGGAGAATGTGGAGCTGCTTGAAATCTGCCACAAATCATCTCCTCACGTGTTGCAGTCCTGAGAGTCAGATTTACACAGACCTGAAGGCAAATCCTCGAAATATCATGTGATTATATAAAACTCATGCTCTGATTGGGGTCTGAAAGATGAATTTGGTACCTTGAATTCAATATAATTACTGATTATAACATATATATATATATATATATATACACATTTGATAAGACACTTTGTCCATAACATGAGCATGACTCGGTTCATTTGGATCAATTTCATAGGCAGCGCTCAACATATTGATGCAATAATTAGCACAATATATTTTTTTTTTTCCACTAAGGAAATTAAAGCAATAACGGAATTTCCTTTGCATTTCAGGTCACTGTCTTTGATGTATATTTTATGTTATATCATGTTTGGCCTTCAGGGTTTCCCCTGAAGTGCTTTAATGGACAGACACTCGGCCGGTGCACTCGATCAAGCAATTTGTTCGCTCTGTTAAAAAAGAGAAATGCGAGGACGTTTAAAGGCCTTAAGGAAATAAAAGTCTTTGCATTTCTCTGTTGCACTGAAGAAAAAAAATAATAATAAAATTTCCCACCACACCTTTCTTTCATGCCACAGATACGGATCTATGGAGGGAGGAAGCAGAAGGAAGAACGCCACGCGTGAGACCACGAGCACATTAAAAGCCTGGCTCCAGGAGCACAGAAAGAACCCCTATCCCACCAAAGGAGAGAAGATCATGCTGGCCATCATCACCAAGATGACCCTCACGCAGGTGTCCACCTGGTTCGCCAACGCCAGAAGAAGACTCAAGAAGGAGAACAAGATGACATGGCCACCGAGAAGCAAGGGCTCCGACGATAAGAAGTACGATGATGATGAGGAGGATGATGAGGATGGGTCGCAAGAAGATCAAATCAAAAGTGAAACCAACGATGACGGTCAGCTCCATTCCGTTCTTCACTAGCCTATTCTGTCATATCAATTTAGGTTATTATTAGGCCTATTTACCCTGTTTTTTTTTTTTTTTTATGTTTTTATTTTGACAAAATAACACTGAGCTATCTGAGTTCTCAAGAATATTGCTGAAAGCGCAAACTTGTGAAGGTCTGGTGGAAGGACTATTTTATTGTACAATAACTTATTATTTGTGTAGCGTTATATAATGCAAATATATATATATATATATTAGTATTATATTAATAACAGCGGAAGTTTCGGGTGTTCAGTAGCCTAATGCACAGGCTTGTATATTTTGTTCTCTTTCGCTCTCCACTTACTTTCTGTCGCTATTTTTGAACAGAGAGTAAAAGTCGAGAGGACAAGGAGCTCCAGCTGAGTGACTTGGACGACTTTGATACCATTGAGTCTGAGAGCTCCGAGTGTGAACTCAAGCACCGCTTCCACATGAACGCACACATGGCGACCACCGACGACCGCCTCAAAGAAGCGCCTCCAAAGCTCTCCATCCCCGGTCTGCTCGAAGCCAAAAGCTGCTTGAAAAGCACCGCGGAAGACTGCGAGCACAGCAAAGCGTGCTTCCAGCAGCAGGGCCTTGCGTTACTGGACAGCAAACCCCGCATCTGGTCTCTGGCCCAGACCGCGACCTCGTTGAACCCAACAGAGTACTCCTCGTGTATGCTTCGGTGCCAGCCATCGCCCCCCGCCTCCTCACCTGTCAGCGGCCTGGAGAGACAGCAGGACTCACCTGTCACGACTCTCAGAAACTGGGTAGATGGTGTTTTTCACGACCCCTTGTTTAGACACAGCTCCTTGAACCAAGCGCACACGAACACTACGGTTTCTTGGACCACCTCGACCAAAGGGTCGATCTTAGAGACTGGAGCGCTTGGACGCTCCAACAACGTGATGAAAACACAGCCGCAAGAGGCCAGCAAGGACAGTATGACATTTCCAAAGGGGGTGAATAAAATATTCTGCTCCTAGCACACCAAAAAGACTGTTTGGAATAGCTGTTTACGCTTTCAGTTCACAAACAAATGCCAGACTGTGAATCGATGGGCCCAAAATACGTTTTGTTACATAAAATCATGGGGAAATGTATGCGTTTATTGCTGTGTTGACATCTCACTGGCGAGGGGTTGGTTTATATATATTTATTGGTTTGGCTGACGCACGTTCAGATTATGTAAATTAACTAGAAGTTTAAGTTCTGAAAGACTGAAAAAAGTTTACAGGCTAGTTTCGTCCCGGCTTTTATCGTTTCTTTGGCATGCATATGTTGCTAGTTTTTATTGATCATTATTTTAGACGAACTCGGACCTTGTTGCAACGACTCACAAGTGTCACTGTTACGAAAGCATCGCACAAATGCACAGATCTCCTCGAAACGGGGAATGTTCACATCTGCTCACTATAATAAACGGTGGATTTTTCGCAGCTTTTGTTCTGTGTATCGATCAGAGTCGCTGTCCCTGGTGCTGAACACACGCGATTAGATTCACATGCTGGGCTCAATTCAGTGACAAATGCGGATTATTTGAATATAAGTATTATTTGTCATTATTAATACTACTTCTTATTTTATATCTGTCACTAAAAAGTAGAAAGTTGCGACATTTTATCTTGTAAATTGGCATTTGCATCATAAAATACACAACTGTATATGCACAACGTTTCCGTTTTAAAAAAAAGACTGTTTTTGAATATGTAAAAGTAATTTAAAATGTAAATTTGATATCATTAGGCCAAAGTAATGGCATAGCAATATGAATGGGCCGACTGTCCACTCTAAATAATGTATACGATGTTCTCAGCAGTGATTGTTTCGTGTTCACTGTGTTTGGCTTTGTAATAATCCCCCAATAACTGTTTATCATTCTCTCGCGTCCTCTGATGGGAGAGATGAGGCCCTCAGGAGCCATAAGACAGCGCTGGATGAGCCCCATTAACCCGCCATAAACCTCCGCTGATGGCTGCGTTTTCTTCGCGTTATTTATATATTTCTGCTTCATCTAAAGGGACAGGAGCGTCTAGCGCTGGTAATAGACTTCAGCACAACATATTATCAGCATGTCATTGCAGTTGTTTTGGAGTTGTCGAATCCAGGATCACTTTGGGTCAATTCTCCTATAAAGAAAAGTGTTCTCGTTATTCCAGGAACCACACAAAGAGTTTAGCGGTTCACAATACAAAATAAATACATACAAATTAGTATTATTATTATTGTTGAACCAGGAATGGCCTGTATGTGATGGGAGGAGGATGGGTCAAGCAGGCTCACTTCAAGAACAGAAATCAAGCATGCTGGACATGAGATTTCCCAGCTCTTAACCTTGTTTATCAGACGCGCTTGTCCATATTTCCCTCTGGACTCCAAACCGCAGAGCTTTAAATAAGAGTGACACGCCAAATATATTTGCACATCATTAGTAGCTCTCTAACACAGGCCCACGACCGTGTGCTTCTGTCCTGCCTGCATCATCGCTAACAGTGGGTCTTAATTATCTGGCTAATTAATAAAAAGCAATTAATGCAGTTTTGCTGGCATCTACCGAGGCCTGGAGAGTAAGATGCTGATGCTGACGCTGAATGAGGCATGAAGGTTGGAAGAGAAACAACGAGCTCAAAACACATGCAGATCTAGCACTAACACTGTTACACATGTTACACAAGTCAGTCATTATAATAACAATGATAATAATAATAATAATACATTAAAAAATGCACAAGTTTGAAATGACAACCAAATACACATTGTGTAAGGTTTTACCATTCCACTGCATTTTTCCATTATTATTATTTTGCCATAATAGGTCAAATTGTGAATATATATTATCATTGTTTCTACCATCCAATGGTTATATGCAAACAGACATCTTATACTATCTCATACAAAATACAAATGTCTTTTTAAGGTGTTTCTCATTATTTATTCCCCCTCTGTCTAATCTTAGTGTATAATAACAAAGTGAGCAAACTAAATCTGTTTAATCTTGCATTCAGTGTCACGAGTGTTCTATCAGTCAATATTAATCACACACAAAATAGCACATGCAAAAGCCATTTGTTTTCCCTGCAGCTTTAAAATTGCATTTAAATGTCATTAAAGTTCACTAGATGGCTGGTGTAATAGGCATCGATGCGGTGGCACACGGCTTATCGGCGTCTTTCCTCCGTTACTCACTGCGGGTCTGGAGGGCAGATTGTTTGATAGGCTTGTCTTCACTCTCAGGGGTCACAAACTTCCCGCCGGTCTTCAAGGAGCCGCTGCAGAGGTCACAGCGCTGATATTCACTCTCCGAGCTCTGAAGAGGCTCGACTGAGTGTGTGACTGAAGGAAGTCACTGCCACTTCACCAGATTATCAGAAATATCACACTGACATGTAAAACACCGTCCCGCTGGCCTGGGCCCACGTGAGAGAGTCCTGTGCTGGTTAACAGAACTATGAGATGGAATGAGATGAGATCCACACGACAAACCAATTATTTTTTTTATTTTTTTTTGCATTGCATTGCATTGCATGAGATAACTATCCATCAAACATGTATTTATGAATATATAGCTGTTCTGTATTTAAATTATAGCTGCATTTCCAGCTTTTATTGTAACTTTCTTTTGGTGTGGCCAGTGAAAATGTTGTCAGGCTAAGTAAAAATCTGATCTACTGGCTCTGAAAAAAAAAACCTTCAGGGATATAGTGAGAGACTTACAATGGAAGTAAATGGGCACCATTTTTTAAAGGTTTAAATGCATAAATGTGATGTTTATGATTTTATAAAAGCACTTACAGTACCTTTTACATTAAGACGTGCACGCTATTTAAGTATTAAAGTTGTTCTAGTTCATTTTATGGTTATTGTAGGGTTTTAGGTCTTATTTTCTGATTGCAAAAAAAGTTGCAAAATTGAATATAACTTGGTTAGAAACAGAAAGTGATTTTTTCGCAGTAAAACCATTTGAACACACATTTTATTTACATCTTGTGGTAATGAAAACAGTATTGAAACAGTGAGTAATTTAACGTTTGCAGATTGGTTTCATTCAATTTCATTGTAAGCAACCCAGATTTCAGGTTTTATTTATGTATTTATTTTATTATAATCATTTAAAGTTAGATAGAAGATGAAAACAACAGAAATCCTGATTTTGAAAAGGAAAGAGAGGAAATGACAGACTGACGTCTATGGCGTGAGAAAGGAGGAGCGCTGAATTGTGTTGCAGGAATCGTGAGCTCTCGTGAACGGTGTGAAGCGTGTGGTGAACGAGTCTGTCAGTCAGAGCATCTGAAGAGCTTCAGAAACCCTGCATGAACACTGAGTCTGTGTGTTAATCGAACACTTCTTCATCTTTACCCACAGTGATTATGAGTGTCTGGAGATTAAAGTGTCCAGCATGTGGAGGATCTCTCAAATTCTCTCTTCTGTATGGCGTAAAGACCAGTCTACCATACAATGAAACCAGCAGGAGAGCATTGAGCTTCTGCAGTCAGAAAACACACGAGTGTTCATCATGCCAGCCGCATCTCAGCCGCTCCAACAAGAGCCATTCAAACACTTCTTTTGATTTGTCAGAGGAACTCAGTAATATTTCCTTACATGGTACTGCATCAGTGTTCTTATTCCCCTCGTACCCGACCTCTTGTTTTTATCTTTGCTTTTACAGAAACACTCAAGCCGCTCTTATTTGTATTTACCACTGATCTTTTGCAACACAATTGGATACGGAGGCAAAGGTCAAGCTTAACTCTCTTATGCCTTTCATAGACGAATGAAAACAGCATATACTATTGATCCATCCTCAAATGATGTACATAAATCTGAGAGCTCCGCACAATACCACATGACCTTTCTGCAATTACCAAGGTGACAGGAGTGATGCTTGCAGAAGTGTAACACAGGTTTATTTCCAGCATTTTGACTGCAACAGAACAGACACATACTCACTTTTTTTTTTTAACCAAAAAATAAATAAAACATAATCACTGATTTGAAATGTGTGCTTTTCTGAACCATGCAAATTATTGTTATATGCATTGACTATTTGTGAAGTACAGTAGAAGAGTCTCTTCAGCCGGAACTTCAAATACACAATGTACAATACAGTATTCATGTGCAATTAAATTGGAAACGGTGCATAAAATGCATGTGCATAAAACATGCAAACAGCACAATTCAGTACATGCAATAATATAGCTTTATGAACACTGTGCATATTGTGCAAATTGTTGTGTGCAATGTTTTTTGTCAAATTTTCTGTATTTACTGTAATGTATGTGTGGTGTAAAGAAAAAAAAACAGTAACATTTGTGGTAAGGAAAAAAAACAGCAGCGAGGGTTGGTAGAACTTTATACAAAAAATACAGTAGTAAAAATCACGTATAGAACTTACATCTTCAGTTTAAAAAACATTGAATTAAATGATATAATGTTGATATACCAACTTACTGAAGTACTAAAATCTGTTTTGCACCATTATAATACACTGACAACCACCAAAAAACACTACCTCTGAAAAGAAAAATTGACATTATGAATGAAAGTTCTTTACAAGTAGCTTTTCCATGAGCTGAGGTAAAAACTAATATATAGAAGGTGCAAACAAACACAAAACACTATCATGACACTAAAAATAATAAATAAATAAATAATCATGAATTAAATAAAATCAGATGAAAAAAAAAATGAATGTATATACACTGTAAAAAAAAAATCCGTAAAATTGACGGTAAAAAAAACGGCAGCTGTGGTTGCCGGGATTTTACCGTAAAAAATACGGTAGCAACGTTTTAGGGATAAGAAAAACTAGCACGAAACATTGTTATTTCAATAAAAACATCAAATTTGAGATGTTGTCACTTTATGGGTTTTCACTGTACATTATAAGATGGCATGTTCATTTTTTCTTCTGTAACAATTAAACTATAAATGTAACAGTATTTTACTGTAAATAACTTGAAATGCCCGTTTAGATTACAGTTTTTCCACTCAATATAGTAAGGGAACTTAACATTTATTTTCCGTCTTTAACTGTTAAAGTTACAATCATTCTTTACAGTGTGGTACATGCTGTGTACAGTAAAGCCTGATGCACTCAAATGACAATCAAATCAAATGAACTTAATTATCGGTCTTATATATCAATATTAATGTCAAATATACAAATTGTGGGCAGAATGTATCTATTGCACAAAATGTGTCTTTAGTAAATGCAACCCAACACTAAATGTGCTGCCCTGGAATAAAGGTCTGTTTCTCTGCTTGCTTCTTGAGAGCGGCTCATGCTGGCGTGACGACGGGCTTTAACTAGGCCTGCTTCAGTTTCACACGGCAGGAGCTCAGAGGGGAAGATGCTGAAGCGTCCATGCGAGCGGCCGCTGTTTTACATGTCTGGCCTGGCTGAGCCGCTGTGGAGACGAGAGGAGCGGGCCGAGGGGCTCCTGGCCTGTTTAAGGATGAAGAAGTGCTTCTTATGCATGAGTCTGGACTGCAGGGGTGCCCAGCCCTCGTTAAAGCGCTCCAGCCCGCTTCATGATGTCAAGCCTTCTGATTTGTGTTATGGCTATCAGAGTGAGTTAACATTCACAATGGGTGGAGTGTCACAGAGGGGCCTTCGTCTGACACACACACACACACACACACTCTCTCTCACACACACACACACACACACACTCACCCCTGAACAAGCAATCAGCACTTACGCGAAAGGTCACATTTGCAATGTAGGGGACTTTATGCAGAGAAAACGCAGGTAATTGGAGGCGGGCGGGTGATGGATGTGAAACATTTTGGCGGGCAATTAAATGTTTTGGAGTTCCTGGCTGTCGGATGAGAGGGAGGCGAAAGTTGGGAGAAGGGAGTCTGACAGTGTGCCACCTTATAATCTGATTTGCTCAGAAAAACCTGCTTCAAATCAAAGCGCTTTTAATCAAAGCGGAGGTTTTTGTGCTGTGTGCGAGCGATGCATGAAAGGAGGGAGTGCAGAAAATAAGGGCTAATTAAAGTGGGTCAGGATTGAGCTACAGCGACGTCTGCATGAAGCCTTAACTAAAAAATACTATTTATTTTGTTTATTTTTTAATTTAATTTTTTTTTTCTAAATGTATTAAAAATACAGTACGTGTCATCCTTTGTCATTTTTTTCCCATTTGATGAATGAATTCAATTAAAAAAATAGCACACTATAGAGCTGCTAACAACCAACTGAAATCAGTTTTAACCAAATTCATCTTTGCACTGCAGAAGTGGCACAGAAGCTGCATCTGAAGTGGCAGTCACTGAATCATTTGATTTAAGAGGACTGATTCATTCAGGAATTAAGCAAGTGACTGACTTTATGAATAGGTCATTGAATCATTCGCTCAACCGATTCATTCAAAGCAAATATTCAAAACACTTCTTAAGACCGATTTGGATGGTAATTGTTTCTCAAGGGGACATAAGCTATGTTAAACATTTACAGGGGTTAGTCTGTGGTTTTATTTCCGTCCGAATCCAGAATGTCGGTGTTTTCTCCCACCACCAGCGTAAAAATAACCTACTGGTTTTGACAAAGGTGAAGGTCGTGTGGTAATTTAATTGCCGTCTGAATCCATGTCAAGTTTACAAGAATAAATCGATTCAAAATTCACAATTTAAATCCTTTCTGAGAACTGCTGAACACCGTACGGTAACTGTTGCACTTGAAATGTCGCGTGCATATTTGTGACCCTGGACAACAAAACCAGTCATAAGAGTCAATTATAATTTTTTTTAAATTGAGATTTATACATCAATATTTGGCCGAGATACAACTATTTGGAAATCTGGAATCTGAGGGTGCTAGATACTAGTACTTAAGACTGTTTAATGCGGCTCAAAAATGGCATGAATGCATTTACGTAGCAATTATCATTGCATAAAAATACTGATGAGATTAAGGTTTTAAATATACATCTTTTAATATGAAATAATGGATAAAGTTAAATGTTTTTAAATATGAAACTAAAAGCAGCAGTAAGTGGCAGCACATCACTGTCTTAAAGGGGTCATATGATGCTGCTAAAAAGAACATTATTTTGTGTATTTGGTGTAATGAAATGTGTTTATGCGGTTTAAAGTAAAAAAAACACATTATTTTCCACATACTGTATTTAAAGTTGTCCAAATGAAGTCCTTAGCTATGCATATTACTAATGATAATAATATTTTTATATATTTACGGTAGGAAATTTACTAAATATCTTCATGGAACATGATCTTTACTTTATATCCTAATGATTTTTGGCATTAAAAAAAAATCTATAATTTTGACCCATACAGTGTAATGTTGGCTATTGCTACAAATATACCTGTGCTACTTATGACTGCTTTTGTGCTCCAGGCTCACATTTATTACTGAAATGCTGAAAAGTATTTACAAAAAAACAATATTTCATAACTGTTCCCTAAAAGAAGAGAGAGAAAAAAAACACGTAAACATTTGGAATGGGTCATTATCATGGCAGCAACAGGTATGCAATACAAGTTTTAAAATATGTATTATATATGATTATATACATAAAAAATATAAACCAAGCAGTTTTATGCTTATCTTAGATAAATAAGAGGTTGCATTAAAGGAATAGTTCACCCCAAAATGAAAATTCTGTCATTAATTACTCACCCTCACGCCGTTCCAAACTCGTAAGACCCCGGTTCCTATTCAGAACACAAATTAAGATATTACTGATGGAATCCGAGAGCTTTCTGGCCCTGCATAGACAGCAATGCAACTACTTGTTGTGCGCAAAGAAAACAAAAATTACGACTTTATTCAACAATGTCTTCTTTTCCGGTCAGTTCAGGAGAGTATCATGACGCATGCGTGTGGTGCTGCTGACGCAGGAGCAGGCGTTCTGACGTAGAACACGCATGTGCTGCCGCTTGTTTAGGAAAACATGCACACGCATGTGTCGTGATACTCGTACACTGTGTCTAAAAATTGCTCCGTATGAATTTATGTTTGTTGAACCGTTGTAGGCTATATAATAGCTGATATTCAGGAAAAACGATACTCTTGCTCATGTAATATTGCTACTATGCTGGTTTTTTTTTTTATCAATTCATTTTAAAAAATGCAAACCTCATACAGTGGCATTTTTTGCACTCTTATGTTGAATTTGGGAGCATTCTGGTGGCATTTTTACCACAAACCCCATTAATTTCTGACTTGGTTATCTTTATTGTGAGGTGAAAATAAGAATTTTAAGAATCCTTTATAAGAAAATAAGAATCACTTTCTGCAAATTCGTGCAGAAACTGTGTGTGGCAAGTATTTCAGAGAGATTACATATAAAACTGTGACAAACAACTAACAACAGCACATTGTGTCAGTACAGTAATAAAACAACATCAACAAAAATCTAGTTTTGTGTTTTTAGTATTCCAGCTTCAATGAAGCACAAGGGGATCCAGTAGTGATTTGGACAATACGGGATGTCCTTTAACTTCTGAGAGATACAATACCAACAAAAAAAAGAAAGAAAGAAAGACAGAAAGAGCGCTTTCTTTATAATCACTGAAGCTGTCAATCAAACAGTTCAGCGTCAGCTCACTGACTGAGGAAACTCCCGTTATAATCAGAGAAGCTGTCTGCACTGCACAATTAATCTCTCATTTGCATCGTGTTCACACTTTGCTGGTTATAATGTCAGGATTGCAGAGCTGAACAAAAACTAACTTAAACACCTCTGTCTGGGCACTGCAGTCATGTGATCAACACACATGTCTGTGATTGGCTACAATGCTAAACACATTCTCTGATGCTCTTCACAGAGAGTCCACACAAATACATACAAGAGAGTTTGAAAACAATCTCGTACCATATCGAGACAGTACTCCTTTACTGCAGAAAGTCTGGTACCATCGCATTTTCTCAGTTTTAGTGTCGACTTCATACCTAATCATCACGTATGACGATTCTCACCACATACAGCAGTGAGAGAGTCCATGACTTCAGAAATGAATCAGTAAATCAGTTTATTACAGTCGTGTCTCAAGGAAAAATTATTCAGCAATTGGTCTCATGATCTGTCGCATACAACGTGCCTTCAGAACACAGAAAACACTGCTTAAAATACAGAAGACAAATTAATTTCCTACTGCAGTTTTTTTTTTTTTTCTGCACACTAAATCATCCAAATGAACTGATTACCGTTTAATCTCATGTTTTTCAAGTGTTGCATGACTGATAACACTGCCATTTAATTAACAAGAGAGAGTGAACAGTCATCTAGTCATGATCACAAAATAAAGCATGGCATAAAGACTGCCTGGCCATGCATGATCCCGCTTATATTTGATTGAGTCTACAGTCATTTCGACGTTTTAGCGTCATTATACACAAACATTTGCTGCAGATTGCAGTAGCTGTACATTCTCGGTCAGGTAGTGTGGGGTGAAACCACTGACGCTTTACAAACCAGATCAGTGAGCTTAACTCACACTGAGTCTGAACACATAATCACACAAACCGAGTCAAACGTGTCAGGAGGACAGTCATCCAGGGCGGTGTTAACACACGCACATAAAGCAGTCAGTGCTGTTATCTCATGTTTCAAGTCAATCACCAGTTTATTTACATAAACGCATGACGTGATTACTGTAATAATGTGTATTATCATTCACAGCAATCAATGTGTCGGAGGTGAGCTCTAACCATTAGGTCTAATTTCGGTTATGTTGAGACTCATATGCACAATCTGATTTGGTTCCTGTTTTAGGGTTAACTAACTATGATCCATCCAGCTCAACAACAAGGTCATTAACTTGTAATGAGAATCATTTATAAATCTCCTGAGAAGATTTAAATGTATATATATATATATTTTTTTTTTTACTCTATAAAAAAATACAGCTTTTTAAAAAATTGCTTAAACACAGTGTTTTAAACTATGGCTCCGTTTCTTAAAACTCTACACATAAAACCACAAAACACACACAACATGCAAAATGTCATGCATATTTTGCAAAACTATTTTAACTCTTCTAAAAATGATATTTTGGCATAGTAACTGTACACATAAACATAAAATGATTAGCCACATAAACTCCACACAGATGTGAAAACTCTCTCGTGTGTCTTCTGCTTGTTCAGAGTGCAGTGGAGCACAGGAGTTTGTCACAGCACTCGCACATACATGCATATGCACATATACACTATATATACAGTATGCATGTACAACTGATGAATTTACACAGTTATGCAACTGAACTGAATTAATACTGAACTGACTCAATGAGCTCTATAATGACACTGTAGACTTGTTAGATCTTGTTTATATGATTATATACTGTATGTGTATATATATACAGTATATACTGTATGTACAGTATACTGAGTTTTGTTTTCTAAGTGAAGAAATGATTTGTAAATGTTTTTCAGTCTAAAGTGTAGGTGTATGTGTGAATGATTTCACTGAGTGCGCCTCAAGTACCACTTTTACTGTCTAAGCATTTTTTTTTTTAAACTGCAATAAATAAATAAATACATACATACATAAACTGTATTTAAAAAGCCTAGGATGAGTTTTTCCCTATATCCTAATGCTAAAGAATAAGTAACCTTATTCATCCCAAATGAGTTTGCCTCCAACTTTTACTAAAAGACCAGAAATGTTTAGGAATCGACCCTGTAAGCAGAGAAATGCTGAAAATGCAAAAAATATTTGACAAGTTCCAGTGCACATATAATATTTTCTGCAGTCGTGCAAGAAGACACCAAAGAACGGGAAGGCCTGATGTTTTGAGAGTCAGACTTGAATTTTCTATCTGTGTTGCTTTCCTCCGTACGCTTCACAGCCTCACTGTTTCCATTCTTAAATAATAGAAGAGCAGTGTGTTTTATGCATCCATTTTTGTCACGCTCAGTTTCACTAAAAAATGGAGCTGGAGACATGGAGCCGGCACACAGATGTAACGTGTAAACTAACATTCCTCCCTCCGACACAATTCGTTTTCATTGAACACTATTGATCTTTTTCCCCGTTCAATTATAAGCCACACATGAATGTTTGTAGTCATTAGACGGGCTCTTTGTTGTGTCACCAACAGCAGTTAAATCCAGCCGATGGGCCTTTTTCCAGAAACTTCCATGTGGAACCGCTGGAGTCGGGACACGCATGACCACACGCCTGGCTGCTGCGTGTCCCGATCACCGGCTCTGTGGAGAAACTAAGCTATGAAATAAAAATGACGCTCGTCTCTCAGTTACACTAGCTGCTGAATTCTTAAATGAGGATTTTTTTCTTGATCTTCAACGGATCTGTTTGCTTGTCTTCTGAAAAGTCCTTGATACGAGCAAGATGGCGTTTGTGATTTCTAAAGGATAATATGTAGGTCCATCCTGACAAACAAGAGCTGGAAGTGACTGTAACTGTGAAATAATCCGGAGTCTGTTTATCCCAGACCGGGTTTGAATGCTCCAGATAATAGACGGAAAACACTGCGAGTCTGTCGATCTATTTGCTCATTCTGAAAAGCAAAATAACGTTTGTATTGACTTTTCAGATTTGGCCGTTCACACCAGTTCAAATTTGTTCTTGCTGTCTGCGTCCCGCTGAGCTGGCTGGACTTCAAGTCTGCGACACATATTCACTTCTGTTGAATACAGACACAAAATATTGATCAATCTGACTGACATTTAAAACATATGCTGCATATGAATATACAATATTAATTACCAGACACAAATCAATAGTGAGTCAAAGAAAAAATTGTGCAGTTTAGACTTGAATCTGTCTGAGATGATGTAAATTTCAGTGAACACACATGGATAGTTTTACCAATAGCCGGACAAGTTGTGGGGTAAGTTGTCACAATGGGAATGCAAAATGTAAACAGTAAAACATCAAACAGCAAAGACATAAAAGGTAACATACACTACTGTTCAAACCTCTGGGGTCAACAAGGCTTTATTATTTATTTATTTTATTTTTGAAAGAAGTCTCTTCTGCTCACCAATGCTGCATTTTGATTAAAAAAAGTGAAATATTATTCTAATGTAAAACAGCTGTTTTCTATGTGAATATCTGTTAAACTGTAATTTATTTCTGTGATGTGCAGCTGAATTTCCAGCATCATTACTCCAGTCTTCAGTGTCACATGATCTTCAGAAATCATTCTAATATGCTGATTTGCTGCTCAAGAAACATTTCTGATTATTATCAATGATGAAAACAGTCATGCTGACGAATATTATTGTGGAAACCGTGACACTCTAAACAAAATGGTGCTAAATAGCACTAAAGGTGGTTCATTGGCTGGTACTCATAGGGGAACCACTTTAAGTGCTCTTCAGCAGCTGTGTTTAAAGGTGTTAAACAGCTCAGTAAGAAGAGCCACATTCGTCCCTCAG
This sequence comes from Sinocyclocheilus rhinocerous, assembly GCF_001515625.1. Classification (NCBI taxonomy): domain Eukaryota; kingdom Metazoa; phylum Chordata; class Actinopteri; order Cypriniformes; family Cyprinidae; genus Sinocyclocheilus; species Sinocyclocheilus rhinocerous. The sequence continues at coordinate 254,782 of NW_015627548.1, forward strand.
ATTTGAGATGTCACTCCACTCTCATATGTTTGCTATGAATGGGAATTTACTACGATGCCAAAAGCTGTTTTGAATCACTTGTATGCTCTTCAGAGGTCGGAAAGTCTCATGTGGGGTCTGGAATATTTCCAATTTAAGGTTGAGAATCACGTTATCTTCAGGAAATACACTGAACACAAAAACACAGTCATCAGTCATCTGATTTTAAATGACCAAAACCAAAGTACTCAGCAGAGGCTTTAGCTGCGGTGAGAATAACATGAGTGCATGTGTGTGAGTTTGAGAAAGTGGATGAAAGGAACAGAAAGACTCAAAACATCTCTCAAGCAGCGGTTTTTAGTAATTACACGCCAAAATGATTAAAAGTGCGTGGTGAGGAGCAGCCCCCTTCAGCTGGAGTCCTCCTCACTCCTCCTGTCCTAATTACAGCCGCTCATGATCCTGCTCACACTCACAGATCGGGACAGGGAGCGACGGGTCAAACACACGGCAGTGAAGTGTGGGGTGTTTGACCTACTAGAATGTCCCAGTGACAACAGTATCCCTGCTGTACATCACAGTAAGAGCAGAACCGTCCCGTCCCGAACACAGACTGATACTGTGCTGTTTGAACCCGTATGATGCATCTGTGAGATTATGTGCATTGTGCTGAAGGATGAGATGCACTGAAGACGGTAAAGTAAATCAACAGTGACCTCTTTCTCTCAGAGCTGGAATAACAGGCTGATGGGAATATTCCACACATTCAGCTGGAGATGAAGCACTAGGAGCTCCACCTGCAATAAACCGCTTGATTACTCCCAGCAGGGAACACAAGCTTGTGACACATTTATGTTTGATATTTTATTCCCGTTATTAAAATGCTGCTTAAATGCAAAAATAACATTCTAAATAAAATAAAATAAAATAAATATTCTGAGTGTTGAACATATTTGCTTCATTTGGGCGTATATGATAAAGCTTGTTTCTGTCTGAATGTATCCTTGAAATAAAAATAAAATAAACTTATTTTGTTTTAATTATTTTTTATTGTAATTATTGTATTTTATTTCAGCTGGTTAGCCAAAATGTATTATTTTATTTACTTTAACTCCATGCACTAAAATAACTAAAACTAAAATGGAAACAAAATGAATGTACAAAGTATATAGACATATTATTATGTTCTGTAATATGTATATTAATATGTAATTATTATGTTATTACATAACAATATATATATAACAAATATAAATTACGAAAGCACTCAACAAAATAAAATGTAATTACTGAAACTTAATTAACTTAATTATGAAATCAGAATATTAATTAAATTATTGATTCAAAATCTGATATGGTACAATCTTAATTGATTGTAGCCATGGACAGCAATCATTAATCATCATATTATAAAATTGTAATATGGCAGAGGAATTGTTTTTATTTATAAAAAAAAAACGTTGTAACAAATTTTTAATGAAAAAATGTTAATAAAAAATATTGACTATTTAATTAAACACTGGTGTTTTTAGTGATATTGTGCAACTGTTTGTCAAGTCACCTTTATTTATACAGCGCTTTTAACAATACAGGTTGTGTCAAAGCAGCTTTACAGCATCAAAATAGGAAAATAGTGTGTCAATGCAAAAGGACAATAGTAAACACAATTTTCAGTTAAATGCAGTTATTAAAAAAAAGTGTAAAAGTGACTAGCTACCTGTGGCCGGGCGTTACAGTGATTTTACCACAGTTAGGAGGGTTTTAGGCACTTCACTGTATGTTGTGTGTAAGAACACCTCTCACTCATGGTAAAATCATTGTCAGAAATAGATTACTGCTTTAATAAGTCACAGCTAGTGTGTAATGAGTGAGTATGTGAAGTCAGTTCAGTGTCAGTGACTCTGCATCTGTCCGCCGGTCGTTTCTGACTCGCTGACTGTGACTGACCGCTACAGACACGAGAGCGAGGCCTGATGGCTCTCAGACTCAGGTGAGCAGATTAGAGCACCTGTGGGGCCCTTTAATAAGAGCGGAGCCTGTCAGAGCTGATGATGTCCGAGCTGCTGGAGGACGGATGGTTTCACACCACAGCTTCTGACAGCATGTCACCAACTCCAGCCGCACTGCACTCCATGTTCTTCAGCGTGTTTATATTTGTTGTTGAGTTGTTGTGGGCTTTGTTTCCTCTGTTCTTATGAATGAAAACATCTCGCTGTCACACACGGCACACCCAAGTGTTGTGAGGCCAGCCGAGGGTCTCTGACACGCTTCAAACACTCGACGAGATTGAGAAAAACTCCACCTGAACTGCACTCACTCTCACACGAAGGCTTCGGCTGTTTGGACATAGTTGTAGGCGATGTACATCATTTTGGCCTGAAATGACACAAGCTTGCATCATCTCTCATATATCAGAGCATGTGCACTAAACACTGATGCTTTAACACTGTTATTTTCAGAAGTTAGACTTAAAGGGACAAATGCATTTTATGCATTTGGCAGATGCTTTTATCCAAAGTAACTTCAAGGAACACATTTCATCAGTTTTTGCTTTCTCTAGGAATCAAACCCATGACCTTGACGTTGCTAGCGCCGTGCTCTACTGTTTAAGCTACAGGAAGACCACATGAAATATCACATGCAATCAAAAGAGACATAATTAAAAATGCATAAAGGAAGCTAACGTAAGTGAAACCACAGTATAAGAAGTTTGCTACACTACAAGCTACTAACAAAAAGAAACTTTCTACACTGCATCAGTTTATGGCAGCAATAATATAGCATGTATTATTATGTTCTGTAATGTGTATATTAATATGTAATTATTATGTTATTACATAACAATATATATATATATATTAGGTAAATCAAATGTAAGCTAGTAGTACTAATTACTATAAGCTCAAATGAGTTAATGTGTGTTTCTTAAAGCAGTTAAAATGTAGTCATTTTTTTATTATTTATTTTCATTTTTAATTCAGTGATTTTAACTTTTAATGTAGTTATTTTAAGTTATTTTAGATTGTAATGTTCTAATGTTCTGCTATCTGTTCTGCAAACTATAAAAGGTACAGCTGTAATACAACCAGAGAGAAAGGCTGCATGGCTAGAAACTGTAAAATAATAGTATGTGAGCGAGTCAGTGGTAATATCATTATGTTCCTATTGGTCAGTAGAGGAGCTGAGCTTAGTCTGACAGTTAGCCTGCTTTAGACCAGGTTAGTTTCCCAGCATAAGTTGCCACAGTGACTAAGCTTGATCTAGGCCTATGTTAAATTTGCTTTATGAAACCAAATCATTTGACAATGAGTCAGACTAACTGAAATAAGCCTGGCTTATTTGCTTAACTTATTTTATGAAACAGGCCTCGAGGCATTAAAACTGATCATATGTTCTCCATTGCATCGTATTGCATCGAATCGCATTGTGTTGAATCGAATCAAAATCGGATCGCACTGCATCGTAACAGGGGTGAATCGTATCGCATCGGTAGCTGCTTCATATGTATCTTTAATGTATCGTATCATTGGCTATGCATCGAGATGCGTATCGTATCGGCCTCAGTCATGGAGATGCACATCCCTAATAAATAATAAGAAGCAAAAGCTGGGTGTTTTTGTCTCTAAAATTCTTTAATTTAATGTGAAGCAAGATAAGTGACTTTTAACATAGTTTTTTCCACACAATGAAAGTCATATGTAAAAAGTCATGAGATAAACTCGGTTGAGCAAACTTATAAAAGTATGATATATAATATATATTGGCTACTACATAATAAATACACCATGGCTGCTATATTCTAAATGCCTGATATCAGATGTCTATGAATGGACATCTATCAATCAACCTTTGATAAACTGTAACATAATACTAAGACTTTCTCCTGAAAATACAAACAAATCATGTGAACATCCATCAACAACATCTGAAGATAACCTTAAAGAATAAAAGATTTAACAGAATTCTTCAAAACCATGTTTGACGACGACCGAAGCCTCAGAGATCATCAAAACACTACCAGAGCGATGTTTCCTTGTGACAGCACATAAAGACAATTCCCTGTAAAAGTCAGAGTATACAGTAAGCTTTTATAAGATGAGCTAGCCTAGCATCAGAAAACACACACACACACACACACACACGATCACACACACACATGTTGTGTTTCCATGTTTTATGGGGACATTCCATAGGCGTAATGTTTTTTATACTGTACAAACTGTATGTGCTATTGCCCTACACCAACCCTACCCCTAAACCTACCCCTCCCTGGAAACTTTCCTGATACTAGAACACTTCATACCACGCTTTGTGAGGATTTTCCTCTGGATTCACATTCGCCAGCTTCGACCAGATTGTATTTATTAGACCAAAACTCTCCTCGCCTTTGTTCGCATCAAACAGCGAGCTACAAAAGAAGCTGGGTGTTGTGTTGGGCACAATGTGCCGATCGCTGGATTCCATCAGTGGGAGTTTGTGACAGTATGAGCATCAGATCGGCGCTCTCCGGCAGCTAAGCTGTTTATGTTTCTCATTCAGCGGTTACACAGGCCAGCGAGTGTAAACACAGCAGTAGCTTTTTTAATTGTGCAGTTGCTAGTGTCATTCCTCTGTCAAATTAACACACGCTCGCTGCCAGATTAGAGCTGGCCGACACCACGCCGCTTGTCACTGGATCAGCTTAAACTTTGCACAGAGAGCGTGCGAGAGAGCGATAACACGGCCGCCGCTGTTTGCCATGCTCAGCTTTTGGAGTCTTCACTGCCCTCTGGTCCTGAGAGAGAGAGAGAGAGAGAGAGAGAGAGAGAGTTGTTAAAATTGGATAAAAGCTTTGGAATTCTAGATAAAGACCTTTTTATCTGTGGAATTTCTATTCCTCCAATACATTGTAACAGTTGTCATGCCAATAAAGCACATATTGAATTGAATTGAATTGAATTGAGAGAGAGAGGGAGAGAGAGAGAGAGAGGACAACCAACGTGAGAACTACCTTCACACTGCACTATATGCATAGACACCTTTATAAATATTATAAGATGAAAAAACCTTTCTGTTGCTAAATATATTTTCAACTGTATTCCATGTTATATTTAAATCTAATTTGTTTGTTTGTTTGTTTGTTTGTTTTTTGTGTGTGTGTGTGTGTGTGAGTGTGTGTGTGTGTGTGTGTGTGTGTGTGAGTGTGTTGTTAATTTGTATGTATACTGTTATTAATACTTTGGCAATGTAAAGATTCCTTTCACCATGCAATGACCATGATCTGTCATTGCAATTATGAATTTCATTGTAAAAATACACACACGTGATCAGCTGAGAAAAAATTGCAAAGCTTGAGCTACACTGAAAGAAAATTAGCCAATTCCACAATTAAATACAAAGAACAACAAGTAACACATTGAATTAAACATGCAATTTTGAAGTAGATAATGGTAGAATATAGTATATTATTGTAGTTATCAATAATCTGTTTAATTTAACTTTTTTAGTTTAACATTTTACAGTGTATCCCTACTGTACTGAATAATAATAATAATAGCAACAACTATTTTATTTTACAGAATGACATTAAAATTATAATACTACTACTAATCGCTGTCTTATTTCTTTGCTTTCAAACATTCAAACGTGTTTTGATGGGAAAACACAGGGAGACCTTAAAGTCAGCGTGAAATGTAAATTCACCCTATTTATTTTCTAAATGCTTATTACTGATCTTATTTTCAATGATTAATCTGTGCATAAGTTTCTTTTTTTATGTTTTGACCTGTAATTTTTAATCGAATGTCATAACATGATCTTCCAGTGATTTATCACTCCTCACTGTGTTATTAAACTCCGCCCCTTCACCTCACACTCATCTACATACTTTATTGAGAGCCACACCCACATCTTAACATCCAATCAACATCAGATGCACAGAACCAAGTGTTTGTCACAATATGCATAAGCACTTAATAAGCAACTCAAACTCACAGTGCTTGTTTTTGTGGAGCAGCATTTAATGTGAACGGCGCTGAAAACACCAGACCATGAACACAATGTTTAATCAAAATCTCATAAAAGTGAAAAAAAGTGAAAGTGATGTGAAATGTGGTCAAGTGTGGTGTCCCATACTCGGAATGTGTGCTCTGCATTTATCCCATCCAAGTGCACACACACAGCATCTTCTTCTCTCTGGTGACATATGCAGGATTTTCCAGTCATTTATTCCATTTAAACTCCACCCCTGCATATATTTTTTGAGAGCCACGCCCACATCTCAACATCTGATTCATACAAGCAAGCATGTATTGTGTTTTCTAATGCATGTTACAAGCTGTACACTTAGTGCTTGCAGAGATGCAGTTCTGTTTTTACTGTAAACGGATGCTGAAGACACCGGATCATGAGCTGCTCATGTGTAAATGAACACAGTGCCACACTTCACTATCAAACACGCCACATGTCAGACTATATATTTATAGAATTAAACTGCAGCCTTTGTGATTTGATAATCGCACCAACTGGTGAGCAACACAGTTTCATATATAGGACAACACAGATTTTTACTCACATTTGGCACTTGGTAAGTCTTAATGTTGGACCACAGCGGAGTTGATCAGGGTTTCCCGCACACAGCGGCTAGATGGCACCACTAGCTCTATAAGTGCTGTCCGAAGCAATCCATGCATTAAATAAATGTTTTTTTTTGGGTTTTTTTATAAAAAAGCAATATTTTGCAGTATGTTTTGTAATTGTTTACGATTCATGTGGGTCATACTTTTCAGATCAGAAAATGCTGAAAATGCCTGAATATAAGAAAGGCATGCAGCACAAGCGTTCGCCATGATGCACACAGCGTGCATGAGGTTTCTGTGTGAGAGAATGCCTGTGCACAGGCCTCTGGCATCAGGTTTAACCGCTGTGGCACTTCCCAACATGCCAATCTGCAAAGCCTCTCATTAATATGCAAATCAGATCCGTTTTTCACATGCACTGCAGAAAAAAGAAAAAGAAACAAAAAGGTTCCTAAGAATCACGATGCATATTTCATGCACCATGTGCTTCTGCAGAACAATCAACTGCAATTTAATTGGTTTGGACATTACGGTTTAAAAATTTAAAGGTGTTAGCGAGAGAGACGCCATATAAGACTTCATTAAGGCCGGCGTATTAACCGTGAGTGGATCACATGCTCCGGAGACAGACATGCGCCGGGTCCGTGACCTTTCACATTCGTACGGTGGGTTACACGTCAACAGCCCAGAGCTTTTGACCGTCCCTCATGAATATTGTAATGACCTGCTCTGTGCCGGCCGCGTCTCAATACATGGCTGAGCTTTGAGGGAGCAGGTGACATGACATAAGCATACGGCGGTCCCTGAGCCCACTCATTAACCCTTCTCAGCCCCGGCACATCAGCCCGCATGAGGGACAGAGACAATGTTTTAATTGGTCCATGTGATATTTGGAGCTCAGACGGCTGTAGAACAGCTGCTGTCTGTGACATAATGAGGGTAGATCTGAGCCAGAGGAGCTGAAAGCCAGCAGGATTATTGAGTGGATGGGACTTGATGACTTGTGAGGGGACAGGACAGGTGAGCTAATTTCAGAAGAAAACCTGAGTGCTGTTTGTCTGTGCAAAACTCACCGCCACAATGCAATGTGATGTGAGCCGTTGCCAGCTGTAGGGCTCTATGAAATCTGTTTTTTTTTTCTCCATATTCCGATTTAGCTTTTCACAAATTACAGTTTTTCCCCCTTAAAATTCTGTTTTATTTTATTTTTTCCCAAATTACAGTTTTTTTTTTCTTCCAAATTATTTTTATTTTTTCCCCCCAAATTCCATTTTATTTTATTTCATATTCTGTTGTATTTTTTTCTCAATTTATTTATTTATTTATTTATTTATTTATTTATTCATTTATTTCCTAATTATCGTTTATTTTTTACCCCAAATTTTTTCAATCAAAAAACAATTGAAATAATGAAACTTATACAATTTAACAACCGTTTATTAAAACTTTAACAAAAATTGAATTTTTAGGGCCTTTTGAATCAAATGCATTTAAAGTTGTAGTAACTTGTCTTGATATCTTTTTGAAAAATGACATCCAGTGGATGCTTTGTATTGGACTGGATAAAATGTTAGTGTTTAATTATGTTGTATTTGATTGATTGATTGATTGATTGATTGATGCAGAACATTTGTTTTTAGAGTGTTTAGTCTGGAGTTGAGACAGAAATGGTATTGAACTGCTCTGCAGGAGGTCAAACTATGAATGTCTTATATTTAAAGGTGAGACAGGACAAAAACATGAGCACTGAGATAATAACTGACGTCTGCAGACAGCGATATCTCAGAACAGGACAGCACTAAAGGTTACTGACCGCTGTCAGCAGAAGCTCTGTAAATCCATGTAGGAAAACACAGATTGAATCAGCAGAGCCACGATTACTGCAGACGTCTAATGGCCAGCATCTACAGCACCATCTTTACATTATATGTATTCTCAGCTCATCTCACAGTGTCTTATAGTCTGTGTTTTATCAGCATGTGTATTCCCAGGGAATCAAACCCATGATCTCGGTGTAGCTGGTGTCATGCTCCAGCAGCCGGAATATTTATTTGACCTGTCAGAGCAGCACTATCTAGGACATGATGCACATGCTTACGCTCACAGCAAGACCTCTGGACTGCCATATAGCGCATGTGTGTGTGCGTGTGTGTGATAGTTATATATATATATATATATATATATATGTTATGTATGTACGTATGTGTATATAATAAATACACTAATGCGTTTGGTGTGATTAATTAATGTGTTAAAATGATACAACCTGTCCATCATCTTGATGCAGGACGACTGACTGTGTGATGAAGTCTATTAGAACGCAGTTATATGAGCCTAAAATAAATGCCCTTCTTCTGTTTATATCATAGTATAGTGATGTAGTACATACATTATATAGTTTAGCAACATGTAAGGGAAACAGGTCAATTTAGCTCAAAGGGAATCATTTAAGATTTTAAAGGGAACTCCAATCACACTAGCAAGAGTGCTGTTTCTCCCCAATATCTGCATGATTGCTAATGTGAGATTGATTTATACAACAGTTCAATAAGCTAGAAGTTAGTAGAGTGTTTTAGAGACTATATTGTCGGTTTCTGCTCAATTTCACCAAGATAGTTCCAATCAAAGCCACAGCAGAACCTTTGAGCATCTGAATTTCATTATTGAATGAATCCACAGTTTTGAACGAATCAGGTGAGTCAATGATTCAGGTCTCATTTTTAAAAAAGCTTCGTTCTTGAATGAATCAGCCATTTGAATGAATCAGTTGAATGAATGACTGAATAATTTTTCACCTATTTTTTAAAACCCATTAATGCCCATTTAAAACCATTATGTCATAGCATTTCATATGCAAGTGTAAATGCATTCATGCCACCTCTGAACAGTGTTTGTAAATACTCCGAAATGCCACCTCAGATGCAGCTTCTGAAAACAATGGTATGGCCACATTGTAGCCCTAAAAGTTGATGTGTAATAAATGGTATTTTGAATCAAAATATTTCTTTCTAAAGCTACTTTTTGTAATGTCTGTTCAGTGCTTTAGTTGATCTTTTGGTTGGTAATTTCTCAGCCCAAATTGATGTGTGATTAATTTGCGATTAATCAGCACATCATGTAATTAATTAGTTTAGAATTAGAATAAAAAAAGGTAAATTTTTGACAGTCCTACGATGGAATCTGAATAGGTGTTAACTCTTTTTTAGTTGTTGATGAAAAGGTCAATAGGCTTTCTCGTTTTCATTGGTGAAAAAAAAAATGCTGTGGATGAAAATGATTCTGCAATGAATTAACACTGAACTAAATGATAGATTTGTGTATTTACCATCATGATAAATGCGTCATTCTAAAAGGGTGTTTTTGAGTTGGATAAAGAGGCCGTTGAGCTCTAAAGAGTGCTGCGCCTCATCGATCTGTAGAAGTAAACTTGAGCGATTTCCCGCTGGCTGCGCTTTCCTCAGCTGTGTCTCCGGCGCTGACAATATAAAAGATGCGTGTTTGCCTGATACAGAATTCAGAATGGCGTCGAGGAGTAAAATCGAGCACAGACAGGAGAGCGGCCGCTGATGAAACAGAATGCAAATGAAACAGGTGAGGTGAGTAAGGCAGAGCGCGAGGACAGCGAACGCACCGCCATCTGCCTCTCTCCAAACCTCCAGAAACATCCATCCAGAACAGACAACATATTCCCCTCATCAGCCGCGCGGTGACAAGCCTCTGTCACACTACAGCGCAGCCCAGGCAAATTAGAGATGCCCGCCAAGAGCTTGTAAATGGGAAATCGAGGGGAAAGTCGGAGCTCTGAATGTGAGAAATTCACACAGACAGACACACAGAACGACTGTACAGACGCAGGACAAATATTTGATAGCTATGCTGTCACAGCTTTTCAACAGGGCCGATGAAATCAACTTGACATCCACAGCGCAGGCACTCACGAGCCAACAATGGACAGGCGCCCGCGCTCGCGATTTCAGTAGCTTTTTTCAAGCAAGTCGGTTTGAGTGACACCGCCGCTAACCTCCCAGGTTACACTAACAGACATCAAGGCACCAATCAAGGCTGCCAAAGAGGGCCTGTCTCGCCGAGTTTGGATGGGAGCTTTCCGCTCGGCCGTCTCCGACTGACAAGCACCTTAAAAAGGCCTGTCAGTTGGACATGCATTGCAGTGACCTCCAGGGCCTCATCCAGGAAATTCAACAATTAATGTAAATGTACTTGAGGGCTGAGCCATTCTTCTGTGAAGCATTGCCAAAAATGAAATATTCAAAGGTAAGAGTTAATACCTAGGAACACTGTGGACAGATCTCCTCGCCTCCGTTTAGGAAGAATTCTAGCCGAATATATTTCAGCCTCTCTTGATTTGAGAGATAATTTCCAGCCGCTGAATTATTCAGACGGAGAGCGTTTCAAAGCGATACGCTGCTTTATCTGAGTGTGGGTGTAATAGGTCGTCATGTGGCGCTTTGGGGTACGGAAACACTCATCTCCTTTGTGGTTTCAGTGAATTCTTTTGATTTTACGCCGATTTCTTGACTTCGAATGGATCAGACCAACCCCAAATATATATACAGTATATACATGTGTGTGTGTGTGTGTGTGTGTGTGTGTGTGACTGGATCTAACACATTCAGTGATTTGTTTAGTAATAAGACATAGCCGTTTCTCCCATGAATGTGCCTTTTTTTCAATGAATAATGACAATTTTAGTCCATTGCTCACACAAAGACATTTGTGCATTTGGCAAGTGACTTACACTGCATTCAAATCGCTTCCGTAATATTTTATAAATTCACACATTAACATACAGGCATCTGTTTCCACCTCTCACTGAGAGAAGATGCGGGAAAGCTTCTTTCTCACCTATACATTTGGTCATTTTCATCCACTTCTGCTCACTCAGAATGGTCAATAGCAGAATATAATGTTTTACGTGAATGCAAGTGATCTTCACAGTCATGTTTGGTATCATTTGAATTGTCTCCGTGCGACTGGTACAATGGTCTCAATCTTACAAGAAGTAGACTAAGAGGTAATACAGATCCTAAGAGTTTACAGAAGTTTTGCTTACTGTAAACAAGCTCCGACTAACACACTGGTATTAGGCATGTCTACTTAGACTGTAGAGGCTAATAATGGGTTTCTGTTTAGAACAACAGTGTTGTTGTTGACCAATCTAAATAGGGGTGAGTCTCAACCTCTGATTATCGTAATATCATTCTAACTAAGTGTATTTGGGAAATCACAGCATGGTTATATAAAGTTACCATTAGAGGAAGTTAAGTTGGTCAGCTTGGTTCTATGGTAATGGTCATGACCCCGGTTAGATATAGTATTTCCTTAATTAAGTGTGTTCAGATCTATGGGGACTAAATAATATGTTGTAGAATGAGCAAAGCAAGTGCGGGCCTTCTAGAATATTAGTCAATCGCCTCTGTTTAATGACCAAGACTGACGAGTTTGTGAGTATGAGATCCATATATCCAGCATTTTCATCCACTTCTGCTCACTCAGAATGGTCAATAGCAGAATATAATGTTTTATGTGAATGCAAGTGATCTTCACAGTCATGTTTGGTATCATTTGAATTGTCTCCGTGCGAATGGTACAATGGTCTCAATCTTACAAGAAGTAGACTAAGAGGTAATACAGATCCTAAGAGTTTACAGAAGTTTTGCTTACTGTAAACAAGCTCCGACTAACACACTGGTATTAGGCATGTCTACTTAGACTGTAGAGGCTAATAATGGGTTTCTGTTTAGAACAACAGTGTTGTTGTTGACCAATCTAAATAGGGGTGAGTCTCAACCTCTGATTATCGTAATATCATTCTAACTAAGTGTATTTGGGAAATCACAGCATGGTTATATAAAGTTACCATTAGAGGAAGTTAAGTTGGTCAGCTTGGTTCTATGGTAATGGTCATGACCCCGGTTAGATATAGTATTTCCTTAATTAAGTGTGTTCAGATCTATGGGGACTAAATAATATGTTGTAGAATGAGCAAAGCAAGTGCGGGCCTTCTAGAATATTAGTCAATCGCCTCTGTTTAATGACCAAGACTGACGAGTTTGTGAGTATGAGATCCATATATCCAGCCGGTACTAGACTAGAAGTGTTATAGGAATTCAAATGAACGAGTACAATGAGATTAAAGAGTTAAATAGAATCATCAGATGTCTAGATAAAATGTCCTATGAATGATCAAGAATATTTGGCATTCTAACCTAAATTTGAGGTCATAATGCTGTGGAGTCAGATTAGAATTTAATTGAAATTAAATTACTTTGCGCACCAAAAAGACTGAACATGGAGGAAACCTTCAGCCACCATCGGATGCTTTCATTGGGCCAACTGGATGGACCTTACAGAGTACACTTTACAAGAAAATACTTTCAGTCTTTCTACTTAGACTAAGTCCACGAGTTACTACTTATAAAGGACTTTCTTTTCTTTTTTTTGGCCATTTTTGAACTCTTCATTTATCTTCTTGTTATATATTTGTGTGCAATGGTAGATGTGGGCCTCAAATCTATTTATAAAATAATTATATTATATTAGTACATATGTAATATAAAAATAATAAAACATATTGTAATTTGAGTAAGTTGGGTTTTGCATCTTTAAACAAGATAATATACATAAACATATTTAAATGAAAGTGAAAAAGTACTTGTGTTAAAAAAGTAAAAGTAAACTAGCAAAAAAAAAAATAATAATAATAAAAAACAAGAGAGGAGATTGTTGTTTAATAATTTTGAATCATTTTCTCAATGCAGATTAAATTGCATTAAATGTTTTGTCAGATGTGTTGTCATACACAGAAAGGTTTGGTTGAGTGGGGAAAACCCGCAATAGCATGGGGTCAAAAACATTCGCTTAGTGCATATTTACATGGGCCGAAACAATTTTCACTCGTCACTTCAGTTTTACTTGCTAGTAAATTTCACAACTAATCACAAAAAAAAAAAAAAAAAATCAATATTTTCTCGCTAAACATACTTTAATAATATTTTTGTTTGCAACTTTGAAAAATCTTTTAAATACATACATACATATATAGCATCACAGTGGAACACAAAACACATTGAAACAGTGAGATGGCCAAAAATGAACTTCCAGGCAGAATGCAATAAATGAGCCACTGCAAAATTAAGAAAGAGGACATGTTTTGAGTTTCAAAATAACAGGAGTGGAATCAAGTGGAATTTCTCAAGTATTTCACACTCATACTCTGTCCTGGAACAGGTTACGGCGTGAAGCATCTGATGAGCAGTGTATTTCTGGAGACTGGAGAGAGCTGGTAGATCAGGTTGAGGTTCATCGCACACATTTCCATTCCTCACACCTGCTCTGTTCACATTTCCTCCACAGACTCACTGCAGGACGAGCGGCGCTGTCTGTCGTTTAATCTCCTCAAACAGAGCAGCTCGTACTCGTGTCTCGTCTGCCAGGGTGAGCTGAAGCCGTCCTGCGGTTTACAACATCTCAGCTCCACGTCCGGATGAATTAAACACCATATTAATGAATTTTGGATGAAAGCTTCACAGAGGGGGCCGGTGTGGCTCATTAGCAGCTGTATTATTGATCACAGGATTCCTCTGCGCTCAGGAACGCACTGCTCTTCAAAAATGCAAATGACCATCAAATTGAGTAATGCCTCTTTGACTGAACATATTATAAACAAATCAGCATCAACGGCCGACACTGAAATCCACATGATTAATGCAGTGAAGATTGCCACGCTTGATTAATGTTTCACTGTGTTTCAGAATTACAGGTCATGCAAAATACAGCAGGAGATGAGAGACGCTTTGTCTCCTGTGATGCTTTCTGTGTTGATTTCAGGATCTCAACTGGAGCCGTTTTAATGTTTAAGGACTTGGTTCATTATTAGAGCCAAACACTTTAAAAGGCTCAGATACATAAACAACCTTATGAACTTACAGTGTGTAGATGAACAGTTTCTGAGCTAACTTTTAACCCTAAAGAGAAAATTTCGACACCCTCATGTCTCTCCAAACTTGAATGACTTTCCTTATTCTGGCAAAAAAAAAAAAAAAGTGTATCCTACCCACTTTTCTTTATAATGTAAATCATGACTGGGTCTTTCAAGCTACAAAATTATAAAAAAAATAAAAATAAAAAAACCCCTAAGAAAATACACTTTTTCATATGATATGATATGATATGAAATTAAATTAAATTAAATTAAATTAAATTAAATTAAGAAGTCCATATGGGAACATCCTGACCACTTTTCCATATAATGAATGTGAATCATATATGGGTATTTCACGCTAATAAACAAACACGAGAACATGTTTTACATATAATGAAAGTGAATCAAGACTGGGTCTGCCAAGCTCCTAAATAAATAAATAAATGAAAGCAATCACAACAGAAGTCCTTATGACTTCTGCACTATATACTGAAGTCATGTGGTTTAATGTGCGGAACAGACTGAAATTTAAATCATGTTTAATTGAAAATTATATATTTGTAATCAGTGTAGACTATATGAAATATTACGAGTGACTAATGACTTTAATTTCAGTCTGTTTGTCATACAAAGCTTCATATTAATCTCAGAAGACTTGGAATATAGTGCACAAGCTCTGCTGCTTTTATAATGCTTTTATGGTAGATTGTGTAGCTTGACAGCCTCAGTACCTTCACTTTAGTGAAGTATGAATCCTCTGGATCTGGCGTGAGTGTGTATGACATCAGGCCGCACACAGACGCTGATGAATACTGTATAAACACTACAGTGACATCCACTGTAAACATCACTCTCCAGAGAGGCTTCAGCCCATCCACAGGCCCTCGTCTCCAGCCGTCTGATGGTAAAAGCCCTTAGCCTGAGGCAGACAAAATCCCCCAGTCTAACACACACACACACACACACACACACACACACACACTCTCTCCCTCACACACACACACACACACTCACTCACACACACA
>NW_015627548.1:271244-276607 GCF_001515625.1 Sinocyclocheilus rhinocerous
ACACTCTCTCCCTCACACACACACACACACTCAGTCACACTCACAGACTCTCTCACACACACACACACAGACTCTCTCACACACACACTCTCACAGACTCTCACACACACACGCAGACTTACACACACACAGACTCACACACACAGCGCTCCAAACACTCCAACCCTAGAGCTGTGTGTTATTGTGCGTCAGCCGCCGATGTCTTTATGATGGAATGAAGCGGGAGGGATAAATGACAGTAATACTAATTACAGCATATCTAATTTGTTTTTGTGCACATAAAGCCTTTTTTAAATCATCGAACGCTAAGAGGATTTCTCAGGATCTTGCTTTGCATTTGAGCAATCAGAATTAGTACGGGTTATTTAATGCTTTTAGCAGTGATTTATTATCTAAGTGTTCACAATGCAGCACACATTTACATAATCACTGTACAGTATGGTTACATATGTTACTAATATGTTCCATACTACAGTTTTTCTCAATTGCTTAAACACATTTCTTGAAACTATGCCTCGTATTCTCAAAACAGTAAACACAAATCCATAACGTCTCACCCAATTCCCCAAACATCCTATTTTCAGGTCAAAATGAAGCTCTACACTCAAAACCATTCACTCTTGCTGAAAAACCAAACTTTGGCCTCAGACGTCACACACACAAGCCCTCAAAAACACACACTACAACATAGTATTACACACTGGTGAGAAATTCAAAACAATACTACAAAAACCAGTAATAAGTTATGTTGTTTGTGGTTCTCCCCCTCAAGGAACTTCTCATAATGAACACATGTGTATACATTTGCACATTTTTTATTCCATAATGTACAGTACAATACACCAAACAAAAACAAAAAAATTCTGCCCCAGAATCACATCTTTGTTCTGGGTCAGGCCAGAGAATCTCGCCAACATCACAGGCTATACTGGCCCTAGCTAGGCAGCGGGGGGGGATCCTCTTGCATGCCTGATCCACCCCGTCACGCATCAGCTGAAATGTCTAGTCAGGCTTCTTCCATCCCATCGTCTCTGTGTCCTACAAAAATAGAAGTACTGATTACTGTAACATCCTTTTTACAAAATGGAAGCAGACAGAAACTCTCTGTATGGAAGGCAATTTGATGCATGTGTTGTAACGGAGTACAGCACTCAAAAGTTACAGTAGAGTACACTGAGGTACACCTGCCGCCCCTCCTCCTCCTCTTCCTCCACTCCTTACTGCTCTTGCTCATCCTCTTCCTCCTCCTCTCTGGTGTCCTCGACCTTTTCAATCACAGCTCTCTGGGTCCATTGTTCCAAAACTGAATGAACTGACTTGGGCTCTTTTATCTATCTATTGAAGGTTCTGATTGGTGTGTGATAAATTTTGACTCTTAGTGTTTCCACCTGGGTAATTGTTTGCTAATTGAGCTCAAGCTGTGCTGACTTGAGTGAACAGTATTGAATGCTAGTGCTTTCTAAATGACCACATGGTGTAAGCACTGAGAAATGTAGAGATTTGTGTGTAGAGTTCTGCAGTAACAGTTCACCAAATCTGACTCATGTGTTAAAGCAGGGGAATAGTGTTTATAGTTCAGCAAAATGGGTGTGCTTTTTGAAAAATGGCGTTATGGTTTTGAAATTTTAGTTCAAAAGCCTGGTTATAGTGTTTTAGCAATAGAGAAAAACTGTAATAAATCATTTTGTATTAATCTTGTCTAATGTTCATTTTTAAATACGCTAGTTAATTGCTGGTTTATACCAGTGTTATTTTACTGTAATACATGCTGTAAAAGTATTGCAGGTTCTTTATAAATGTTAGATAAAAAAAAATAATAATATGGACTCAGAGTCAATGTCATTGCACATTGTTAAATTCTGACGTGAATGAGCTTAAGATCTTGAGTTTTACTGAATCGCATTGATGAAGGCCTGTGAGTTTCAGGAAAGCCACTGCACGATGTTCTCGTTCCTTACATCATATCCCGATGTTCCTCTACAGAAGTGGCTTGTTTCAGTAACTGAACTCCAGTCGCAGCATCTGTGATGTTCTGTTCTAGGTGGCTATTTTGTTTTCTTGAGAACAGCTTGCCATAAAAAATTGAGCGAATGCAAAGTGACTAATGCATTTCCTCAGTCTTGGATAGGAGCAATGAAAAATTAACAATGGAAATAATTAATTTTGATTGCTGCCTACAGAACTAAAAACTCGTGTTGTGCTGGATTACTTATTCATGCCGATGCAAATTCCTCACTCAGCAACACCCAAAATAAGGCAAGAGCTTGTTCTATAAATTCTGAAGGACTCTTAACTTATGTTCATGCATGTAGCGATTACCACACGCTCGCCTGCACATCACAATGCTGAAAAATTAATTGTTTTATTTTCAATTCAGCCCAGGCATTTAAAATGCATATAACCAGAGGTAAACAAGCATTCCTAGCAGTGTTTCATTTTGTAACTATTAATGCTTACCTTATTTCTGCCATGTCTCCGTGTCACACTAACACGCTGCTTTCTTCTCCTCTGGCTGCGTGACGTGATGCTGCTCAGATCAACATTAATTCTCATTCGCTTTAATACGGCACCTGCTTCACTGCAGAACAGAAAATGGCATTTGAACCAGTTTTCAAATGTATTTTTGCTTTATATTGACCGAGGTATTTGACTAGTGGAATGACTAATTCAGGGATTCTGTGGGTCTTCATTCACTCTTTGCAGGCCTAAAGAAATCTTAAATCAGAGCATAAAGTCTTAAATTCATAAAGACTTAAATATTGCAACAACAAAAAAAAGATTGTCTTCCTTGGTATTTTTGTCTTGTTTTATCCTTAAATCAAGCTGCATTTGCTTGAGATGCAAAATGAGCGTGAAGTCTGAGAAATTTAACAAGATGACATTAATTTATGCTTAAAACAAAAACAATGGGGTATGGAAACTCGTGAAAAACTTCCTTTGAATTAAGTTGATTTTTCCATTGGCAGATTTTAGTTCTTGTTTCAGTTATAAACTCACTTAATTTGGATTAATTTCACAGAAACAAGACTTTGTTTCTTATGTCATATTGTTTCTCCAGTAAATGCATCTTGATGTAAGAGTCTCTGCACTGGAAAACCAGAAAAAAATACAGAGTTTAACTACATTTCTTTACTTGGTCTTAAAGTCTTAAACTTACCTTTTTATAAAACCCTTTTATTTCTGCAATACACCAATAAGCTTAAAGTACAAAGCACTTTGGGGAATAACATGCTATCACATGCTATTTTAAACAGCATTTTTCCCTATTTTTTTTTTTTAGAAATATTAGGCTAGACATGCAGCTTTACTTTGCCTCATATTAATGAGACTACATTTGTGCTTTTGAAATTCATTTGTCAAAACGCAGAATCTATAGAGAAAATGGTGAAAACTGACCGGTTCCGCCAGGACGCAAACTATAGACTTTTGCTAAAATTAAATAATAACAATCTTGTCACTGCTAAAAAAAAGTGAATGCATGTTATGTGTCAGTTTTCCGTACAAACATGGAATACAGAAACCTTTACCCGCAGCTCTGCGAGCGTATCTGAGACTTTCCTCAACCTCACAGACCCAATGCATCTTGACAACAAATGGATATAAGCAGGAGAATATGCTTCCCTTCACCCCGTGCGTATTACTAATACATATTCTGTTGGCTGCACGGCATAAATACTTGAATAGGCCTCCATTTGTAACTTGCAGCAAACATTTGGGGAGATATGAAATATATATTGTCGTTTGTAATGGTCCTTTGTGTCACGGTCCGTGGGGACGGTATTGTTCTGCACACGATGGAGTAAATTGAAATGCTTTCTGTGGGGAGTTAGCTGAGTACAGAGAAAATACATTTCATCAAGCATTCCTAGCAGTGTTTCATTTTGTAACTATTAATGCTTACCTTATTTCTGCCATGTCTCCGTGTCACACTAACACGCTGCTTTCTTCTCCTCTGGCTGCGTGACGTGATGCTGCTCAGATCAACATTAATTCTCATTCGCTTTAATACGGCACCTGCTTCACTGCAGAACAGAAAATGGCATTTGAACCAGTTTTCAAATGTATTTTTGCTTTATATTGACCGAGGTATTTGATTAGTGGAATGACTTATTCAGGGATTCTGTGGGTCTTCATTCACTCTTTGCAGGCCTAAAGAAATCTTAAATCAGAGCATAAAGTCTTAAATTCATAAAGACTTAAATATTGCAACAACAAAAAAAAGATTGTCTTCCTTGGTATTTTTGTCTTGTTTTATCCTTAAATCAAGCTGCATTTGCTTGAGATGCAAAATGAGCGTGAAGTCTGAGAAATTTAACAAGATGACATTAATTTATGCTTAAAACAAAAACAATGGGGTATGGAAACTCGTGAAAAACTTCCTTTGAATTAAGTTGATTTTTCCATTGGCAGATTTTAGTTCTTGTTTCAGTTATAAACTCACTTAATTTGGATTAATTTCACAGAAACAAGACTTTGTTTCTTATGTCATATTGTTTCTCCAGTAAATGCATCTTGATGTAAGAGTCTCTGCACTGGAAAACCAGAAAAAAATACAGAGTTTAACTACATTTCCTTTACTTGGTCTTAAAGTCTTAAACTTACCTTTTTATAAAACCCTTTTATTTCTGCAATACACCAATAAGCTTAAAGTACAAAGCACTTTGGGGAATAACATGCTATCACATGCTATTTTAAACAGCATTTTTCCCTATTTTTTTTTTTTAGAAATATTAGGCTAGACATGCAGCTTTACTTTGCCTCATATTAATGAGACTACATTTGTGCTTTTGAAATTCATTTGTCAAAACGCAGAATCTATAGAGAAAATGGTGAAAACTGACCGGTTCCACCAGGACGCAAACTATAGACTTTTGCTAAAATTAAATAATAAAAATCTTGTCACTGCTAAAAAAAAGTGAATGCATGTTATGTGTCAGTTTTCCGTACAAACATGGAATACAGAAACCTTTACCCGCAGCTCTGCGAGCGTATCTGAGACTTTCCTCAACCTCACAGACCCAATGCATCTTGACAACAAATGGATATAAGCAGGAGAATATGCTTCCCTTCACCCCGTGCGTATTACTAATACATATTCTGTTGGCTGCACGGCATAAATACTTGAATAGGCCTCCATTTGTAACTTGCAGCAAACATTTGGGGAGATATGAAATATATATTGTCGTTTGTAATGGTCCTTTGTGTCACGGTCCGTGGGGACGGTATTGTTCTGCGCACGACGGAGTAAATTGAAATGCTTTCTGTGGGGAGTTAGCTGAGTACAGAGAAAATAAATTTCATCTGACACTGTCACTGTAATTATGCTCTTCTATTATCTTTAGTGAGCAGAGACGGGGTCTTTC